>NC_059348.1:51822300-52139800 GCF_019703515.2 Myxocyprinus asiaticus | reverse complement strand
CCTCTTACTGGAGTTTCCACATTGGAGAGGACGTGCTGTTTAAAATGGCGGAGGAGATTGCGGTTTCTATAGTGAAAGACTCTTGCGCAACGGCTACTGCAAAATAGGGAGAAATACCCCCACTTGGATGGCTATTTTTCCACTGAGAAAGCTGATCTTCAGAAAGCTGACAGCATCTCTGCTTGGGAGTGGCAGCAGGTGATCGCACACGCTCCATCTCTCTCTCTCTCTCTCTCTCTCTCTCTCTCGCTCACACACACACACACACACACACCCATCCTTGTTTATCCAATAACTTGTTAGAAACAGCACAAGCCGTGATACTATTTCTGAAGTGACATTATTTGAAGCACTAACGGAGGCTGAGACGCATCATTTGGTTTGGTTCTGATCCGTCGCATAAGAAAGTAGTTCCATGCACAAATGCGTTTTTTATAATTGTACTCAGTTTTTCCAAAAAATTTTTAATTTCCTTGTTCATTGAACTGATGTATATTAGCAATATCACACTCGCGATTGTGCTATATGTCCCTAAATCAGCACTGCTGTGATTACCTCGTGCCTGCGGCCGAACCACAGCAGTGCTGATGTAGGGCCATATCGCACTCTTGCTTGTGTGATATTGCTTAAATATATATATACTGTAACTGCACTAAATGTGTGCAGATATGCACTTATAGAGCAAGAGATAATTGATCGCCATTTGTAGTGGAATTGGTAACAATTTTGTCAGTGTCTGTACATTTACGTAATCTAGTGTTTTTTACAAGTTAAATGAATTTCGTGAAGCACAATAATGGTGTTTTTGATTAAGGATAAAGTTTGTCGGGTGTTATGTGATTGTTTATTAAATGTGGGTGATGTCCTAACTGGATGAATCTCACAAAGATGTGTCCATGTCATATTTCAAAAGAAAAGAAAATACAAAATTATTTTTAACAAAAAGAAAATAAATCTTTTTTTTTTTTTTTTTCCTAAAAAACAATTTTATAAATATATATATATATATATATAATATGTATATATATACTATAATTATTTTCGCTTAACAAAATTTTTTTTTTTTTAACATTCCATTAGGCTACTGGAAATGTGCTTACTTTTAATTAAAAAATGTCACATTGCTAAACACCTTAATGGTTTTAAAAACAAGGCTTCATTTTCTTTTTAAAATCTTTATTTATTTATTTATTTTCTATTTTTATTTTTTTGGTGTGTGTGCTTTTGATTGGGATAAAATATAACCTGGACATTTTTTGTGACATTTGCCCAACCGGTCCTGAAGTTCTGGCACAATTGTTATAGACGTTACGGCACACATATTGATCCTTCATTGATGGTAATTTTGGAAACTTGCAGTTCTAGTTACCAATTTTTCAGTTTTTTACAATACATATATTCTATAATTTTCACTTTATTTTTGTGATTGTTTGTGCTTGTTGAATGCAAGTGTACTACTGGAACATTGTGTATTATTGTTTTATTTCAGATCAAACTCATTTTCTTCCTCATTTAGCTTTTTATGTTTTTCTCCTATCTTTTTTGTCATGCTATAAAGCTAAGCAAGTCAGAAATTGTATAACTCAAATCAAAGCTATTGACAGACTGATTGTCAACTCTCTTACATGTAAAAAGTCTCTGCTAGAACTTATCTCAGGGAAATAGGCTTTTTGTGAACATTGCGAGCAGAATGCTGCAGTCTGAAATAAAACAATAGTCTGGACAGTGACTCTAATGTTTTTCCACTGGAGTGCAGATTATCTTGGATAAACCTGTTACACATGTGTGATGATAAAGGCCACAGTGATGATGGAAGACCTCAGATACTTCAGCAGCTGTGATGATCAGTGCTGTCACTATAATTGTTGGAAGAAAGAGGTATCTTGAAGATAAAGCTTTTCCCTGTCACCTGCTGGTTCTGTCTGGTTTGCACAGACTAGACAGTTTGTAACAAACAGCAGGCAGAGATTTGAGCTCAAATCACTTGTAGAATCACTTTTTCATTTCAGTACATTTCAATCAGATCATACAAAATGGCAAAGTAAAATACTTGATGTACACTCCGAGGCTTGACAGTGTATTCATTTTTCTGCTCTTTATTTCTTTTTTTTCTTTTTTATTTTTTTATGTACAATGAAAAAGAGCAAAATAGGACCAGGCCATTTATTTGTGTAGTGCTTTTCACTAGTATTTGTATGTATTCTAGTATAATAACAATAGTAAAAAAATTACTAATCAGCTAATAGTAAGAATAATTAAAATTAAATTACAGTACAGAGTAAACTAGTAACAATCAGCAATTTTTACTGAGGGGCAGGTGAAAAATAACATGGACTTGAAATTTTATTTTAACATCATGATTCTAGGTTAAAATGTATGTGCACAAGGGAAAGTCCATATTTTTGTTGCTGTCACTGGTCATATTTTCAATTTTTATTTTTTCACCATTTTTACCTTTATGCAGTTGATTTAGATTGATTAATTTTTAAAAGTGAAAATATTACATGCAGTCTCGCAATTAATGATGAAATAAAAACTGCAGTGCCTACATAACAATTATAAATTAATTAGAATAATAATGATGGTACACTGGAGTCTGTCACAGCTAGACATGTCACTTTAAGGTGCACTCAGTAACAGTAACTTTCACACCTAGTGGTGTGGATGCAGCATTATTCAGAATCAATAGTTTTCAGTTACAGATCCCATTGTAGAAATTCACTATTCACAATCAGCCATGATTAATTTAATCCAAGCATGAAAGTGTCCAATAACAAGACGGTTACTGAGATTAAGTAAATTGTATTCGGCTGGTCATATTATTCTAAAATGGCTGCCCCCATGAGATCACCCCTGCCCCATGTATATTAAAACAGCTTTTATAAGGTTACTGATATGACTAGAGTTCTCATCTCATCTGAGTGCTCATGACTTTATACATATGTTTCAAAATTACAATTAATTTCTTTAGGAGTAAAACTTTTGTAATGGGGAAAAAATTACTGAGTGCACCTTTAACTACCTACACTGGCAGCCAAAAGTTTGGAATAATGTACAGATTTTGCTCTTATGGAAAGAAATTGGTACTTTTATTCACCAAAGTGGCATTCGACTGATCACAATGTATAGTCAGGACAATAATAACGTGAAAAATTACTATTACAATTTGAAAACAATTTCAGAACTTCTTAAACTACTTCAAAGAGTTCTCATCAAAAAATCCTCCGTGTACAGCAATGACAGCTTTGCAGATCCTTGACATTCTAGCTGTCAGTTTGTCCAGATACTCAGGTGACATTTCACCCCACACTTCCTGTAGCACTTGACATAGATGTGGCTGTCTTGTCGGGCACTTCTCACGCACCTTACAGTCTAGCTGATCCCACAAAAGCTCAATGGGGTTAAGATCCAGAACACTCTTTTCCAATTATCTGTTGTCCAATGTCTGTGTTTCTTTGCCCACTCTAAAATTTTCTTTTTCTCAGCCTGCACCCCTGAGTCTTCTCTTTACTGTTGTACATGAAACTGGTGTTGAGCGGGTAGAATTCAATGAAGCTGTCAGCTGAGGACATGTGAGGCGTCTATTTCTCAAACTAGAGACTCTGATGTACTGCTGGAAATGGGGCCTGTCTAGATTTGATCAAAAATGACTTTTTTCAAATAGTGATGGTGCTGTTTTTTACATCATTAATGTCCTGACTATACTTTGTGATCAGTTGAATGCCACTTTGGTGAATTAAAGTACCAATTTCCTTCCGAAACAGCAAAATCTGTACATTATTCCAGACTTTTGGCTACCAGTGTACAATAGTAAAAATATAATTAAGAAGGTTAATGGTGAAAAAATAAGATTAAATATGCAAATAATTTATAGTGATGATAACATGAAGTTTAGTTACACAGACAAAAGAGGTAAAGCAAATCACAATTGAATTTATTTGAGTTTAATTTAAAAGTAAAAGAAAACTGTAATGACAAATTAAAGCAATCTAAAGTCATATTTAGCTACTTTACCTAAAATATGTAAAATAATAGCGCAACTAAAACAATGTTTTAAAAGAAATTAAAAGTCTAATTAAAATTATATATTAACATTTAAGCAAATTTAACAAAACAAAAAAACATTACGAGGTCGATATTAATTAATCAGAAGATATTAAAAGGGATAAACACATCTCTTTCTCTCTTTAAGGCATGGTTTCTGTTATCACGTCACTTGAGTGACAGCTCAGGCGAATTTCTCCAGTCGGTTTCCGTTAGATTTGGGGAGACGATGGTGAGTTTGTACTGCATACTATACTGCAGATTAGAACGCATTCTTACGTTAAACAATTCTTACGTAGATTGCCCTGTACAATTCAATGGCACAATTTAAGGACAATTTTTAGTTACACACACATTTGTTCTGCTTGTGTTCACGAATTAAGCCTGTTGGCTTTGTTTTAGAGTAGCATACTCGCATACTACTACTCATAATAGTCCTGCATTATGTAGTATGTATACTGTTCACACACACACAGTATGCACATTTTCTGTATGCATACTAGACTACATTGGCAAAAGGGCAGTGTACAACCAGGCAGAGTACACAATCACAATACAAAACATTATGATCTGAACATCTAAAGTTTCTAGCTATCTATCGGCCCATCTATCTATCTGTCCGTCCATCCGTCCATCCAGAAGAAGAAGCCTTTATTTTGGTCACACATTATACATGCATTTTTTGCATATATACAGTGAAATTTATTTGTTTTCACATATCCCAGCTAAGCTGGGGTCAGAGTGCAGGGTCAGCCGTGATATGGCACCCCTGGAGCAGATAGGGTCAAGGGCCTTGCTCAAGGGCCCAACAGTGGCATCTTGGCGGTGCTGGGGCTTGAGCCCCTGACCTTCTGGTCAGTAACCCAGTGCCTTAACTGCTGAGCCACCACTGCCCCATCATCCATCCATCCATCCATATATCTATCGATCTATCGATCAACGGTCTGTCTGTCTGTCTATCTAGACCAAAAAATGCTAAATATTTATTTCCAGGATATTCTGGGATATGTAATATTTATAGGATATCTGGATGCCACTCGCTGAATTAAACATGCAATGTGATGAAGTCATGAGACAACAATGTCGCATTGCTTTCATTGCTAGCATTTTATTGTTACTTATTACACGACTCTCTGAAATACTCGATTCTGATTGGTCAATGGCGCCATCCAGCAGTCAGATATTTTTCTGTAACAACCGCACATCCAGGGATTTAGACGGATCAGACCGCTTATCCGGGTTCTGCGAGCCATCTCTCTTGCTTCTCGGCTCACTAGGGCTGCAACTAACGATTATTTTGATAATCGACTAATCTAATGATTATTAGGCGATTATTGCAACGATTAATCATTAGCTCTAAACCGATTATTCAGCTTGTGCCCCGACTTAAAGGGTTGTATTAAACATGCTTGCTAACAATAAGGAGGACAAAATACCTCTAAATGACATTCATTGAATTAAAGGGAAAAAATATTTTTTATTATGTTTAATTCAGTAAAAATTTCACTACAAAAAAATCCTATTGTTATCAATGTTATGGTCTTTTTTTCCATTTAAAATTGTCTAAAAATCCTAGAAACAAGATACATTTACTTGAGAAGCAACATATAAGATATTTAGACTTGCTTTAAGAGAATGTATCTTAAATATGTGTATTTTGTATATAAGTGTATTTTTTCACTTGGTTATACTTCTGCGAGTACAGTAAAGACTAAATATACTTATATTCAAGATCTATTCTCTAATAGCAAGTCTAAATATCTTATATGCTGCTTCTCAGGTGAATGCATCTTTTTTTTAAAGGATTTTTAGATATTTTAAAATATTTGTATTTTTAATATTACAGTCATGTGAAAAAGAAAGTACACCCTCCTTTAATTCTATGGTTTTACGTATCAGGACATAATAAAAATCATCTAGTCCTTAGCAGGTCTTAAAATTAGGTAAATACAACCTCAGATGAACAACAACACATGACATATTACACCATGTCATGATTTATATAACAAAAATAAAGCCAAAATGGCGAAGCCATGTGTGAAAAACTAAGTACACCCTTTAGCAGCAATAGCTTCAAGTAATCGTTTTCTGTATGACTTTATCAGTCTCTCACATCGTTGTGGAGGAATTTTGGCCCACTCTTCTTTACAACATTGCTTCAGTTCATTGAGGTTTGCGGGCATTTGTATATGCACAGCTCTCTTAAGGTCCCGCTACAGCATTTCAATCGGGTTGAGGTCTGGACTTTGACTGGGCCACTGCAACACCTTGATTCTTTTCTTTTTCAGCCATTCTGTTGTAGATTTGTTGGTGTGCTTGGGATCATTGTCCTGTTGCATGCCCCAATTTCAGCCAAGATTAGCTGTCAGACAGATGGCCTCACATTTGACTCTAGAATACTTTGGTATACAGAGGAGTTCATGGTCAACTCAAGGACTGCAAGGTGCCCAAGTCCTGTGGCTGCAAAACAAGCCTAAATCATCACCCCTCCACTACCGTGCTTGACAGTTGGTATGAGGTGTTTGTGCTGATATGCTGTGTTTGGTTTTCACCAAACGTGGCGCTATGCATTATGGCCAAACATCTCCACTTTGTTCCAGAAGTCTTGTGGTTTGTTCAGATGCAACTTTGCAAACCTAAGCCATGCTGCCATGTTTCCATGGCAACCCTTCCAAACAAGCCATACTTGTTCAGTCTTTTTCTAATTGTAGTGTCATGAACTTTAACATTTAACATGCTAACTGAGGCCTGTAGAGTCTGAGATGTAACTCTTGGGTTTTTTGCAATTTCTCTGAGCATTGCACGGTCTGACCTTGGGGTGAATTCATTGGGACGTCCACTCCTGGGAAGATTTGCAACTGTCTTGAATGTTTTCCACTTGTGAATAATCTTTCTTACTGTAGAATGATGGATTTTAAATTGTTTGGAAATGGCCTTATAACCCTTCCCAGATTTATGGACAGCAACAATTGCTTATCTAAGGTCATTGCTGATGTCGTTCTCCCTTGGCATTGTGTTAACACACACTTGAATGCTCCAGACCAGCAAACTGCTAAAACTTTGGCTTTTATAGAGGTGGTCACACTTGCTGATGATCATTTAATCAAGGGCATTTGATTAGCAGCACCTGGCTACTACTTAGCCTCTTAATTCCTATGGAAGCAGTAAGGGTGTACTTAGTTTTTCACACATGGCTTCTCCATTTTGGCTTTATTTTTGTTAAATAAATCATGACATGGTGTAATATGTCAAGTGTTGTTGTTCATCTGAGGTTGTATTTACCTAATTTTAAGACCTGCTAAGGACCAGATGATTTTTATTATGTCCTGATATGTAAAACCATAGAACTCAAGGAGGGTGTACTTTCTTTTTCACATCACTGTATATTCAACATTCTCAGATAAAAAAATAAAATAAAATTCTTCTGCAGTATAGCTGCTAAAGTAAATGTACGTTAATTTAAAGGAGTTTTAGGTATTTATATTGGAAAACAAGCCAAAACAAAAACAAATAAAAAAATGTATTTTGTTGCAGTGTATAATGGGGCGAAGACTACCCTCTCTCACCTTTTTGTTCACTTCAATCCATCTTTAACTCACAAAAAAACAAACTCTTATTAATAAAGCTGCGTTTTGCCAATTTTCTTCACGATAAGAAAATTGCCATCATGTTATAATCTAGCTGCATTAAGCGCACGCACTTGAGGGATGAGCGTCCCCACAACAGAGAGTACCTCAGCCGGGTGCTTAGATCGGGACACTTCGCGCAACTCATAGAAGAGGCGCTGACCGCACAGAGAAATGCCAGTTTCCTTATTATTTTAACTTTAATAAAGCTATGACGCATTAAATAGAACTGCATTAAAGATGTAACGCCGGAGTGTTTCCTTTAAAGACGCTCGACACGCAAGAGTGTCAGCTCTGGCAACAAGAGTGCTTCTGTATTTACTTATTTTGTATTTTTGCATTATAATTCCCTCATACTTTGCGATCTACATCACCTGATGCTGTTTGGAAAGTTTAGAGTGCATCTGGACTGTGAGCTGTGTAATACTTCCTCTCCTCAGTCAGGCGCGAGCTGCAGTGCTGCTCTTGTTTGCAGTCATTAGAGTTTCATATGATCTTATGTTACATTAAGATCAAACGACTATTCGACAACGAAAATTTTTGTCGACAATTTTTTATTGTCGACGTTGTCGATAACGTCGATTAATCGTTTCAGCCCTACGGCTCACTGTGTGATCTCTACAAGTAAGCTAATAAAATAATTTAAACTCAAATCAGTGTTTCATGTGCATTTATTTATGTGGCAAGTAGTCTTGTAATAGGCTGATTATTGAGGAGCCAGACGGGCATATTCACAAAATAAACACCAACAGAGCTCCGATGCAAGGTTGATTCCAGCTGTTCAGTGATTTATTTCTTCTCAAATTACATAAAATTACATATGTCCATGTATTTATTTATTTGGTCAGTAGCCATGTAATAAGCGGGATAACGTACAGTCAGTCAGTTGTTATCGCAAAATAAACCCTGTCGGAGTTGATTGTGCGATAAAAACCGACTGACTGTACATTATCCCTTACATATTGCATACTGTTTCACATACTTGAAAAAATAGTACTGAACAAATGTAAAGTAGAACTGAAGTAAACATACCTTAAAAGATTAAGTTAATGCATGAACATGAAAATATTAAATAAATTCTGCTTTCAAAAATGTAAAAATTAACGCTCTAGCTTATAAGTAATTATTATTAATGATTGCTTGCAGTGGTGGACGAAGTACACAAACCAAGTACTTGAGTTAAAGTAGAGATACACTAGGTAAAATATTACTCCAGTAAAAGTTTAAGTGCTCCCTTTACACTTTCACTTGAGTAAAAGTACAAAAGTACAAATGTACTTAAGTATCCAAAGTACTATGATTTATTATGGCTATAATATCCTGTTATAATTTTTGTCACAAGACTCGTGCTTAATCAACAATATGTGAAAAGACTCTAATGTTACTCTTAGCACACCAATCTATTAATAGAATGATATTAATTAGTCAGACACTTATGTCTATTAAAATTATCATGAGCTCAACCTTGAAGCTAAACAATTTCCTTTAGAATCAAATGAAATAACAGGATTTCAGAGCAGGTTTAAATTTAAGGTTTATTTGTAACAGTTGCAAGTTTAAGTTTAATAACTTGTATTATACACAGGTTCACATGAGTTTTCTTTTACTATATTGTATCTGAATGTCTCTGTGCATAAATATAAACTGGCCATATCAAATTTACTGTAACAGGAACTAGTTTTTGTGTCAGAAGAAACACTTGCCAGTCACAGCTGCATGTGTGTACAAAACTCAGTCATGCATTTCTCCACAAAGTCAGGAAGAATGTTATATTAATTTAGTAATGCATGGATGTGTGATTGTCAGTGTTTGTGCATTAATTCCTATACTGCTTCACATAAAACCTGGTGATACCTGGTAAATAAAATAACTTGTTAAATATATATATATATATATATATATATATATATATATATATATATATATATATATATATATATATATATTATGTATATATAACTAAGGTGACCTCAACATAATGTGGACATCTCAAAACAAATTACATAAACTGTCATCACAAATGACATGTACTAAAATAACAAGCCTCAAATTGCAATGAACAATTTGTGGCAGTAAACATCATTAATCAGCATGCCATTAATTCTGCTTCTGGTGAGTGTGCTAGTAGAGTAGGGCACTGATGATCTAACTAAAGTGGCAATATATTTTATTCAGCTTGAGAAGGAGCTGATTCTCAAAGTTTTTTGAGTCCATTCTTGCCCTCCTGGGACTGAAAATAAGCCCTGCTGTGCTGAAAAGACGTTCACAAGCTGCAGAAGCGGGTAAAGCAGTGTTGACCTTCAAAGACAACTTACAGACTGCTGGGAAGGACTTGAGAATTTCTTTGTCATCAGCTTTGCAGGCAAGGTAGCCATCTAACTGCTTGATACCTTCCTGGCCATGAGTAGGCTTCATGCTTGCAAAGAAGTCCTCTTCCTCAGAGGCACTGGAACCATCAACTGGTGTTTGATTCAAAGTCTCTTCCTCCAGATGGTCCTTGATGTAGTCCAGGCCTGAAATGGACATTTCCATAGATGCTAAGAATCAAAATTTCACTTTAATCATACACATTTCTCCAGATAAAAATATCTAAAGAACAGCATTGTCCTATGTATTTCCAAGGTGCATTTAAAACTAACCTAAACAAATTGAGAATGTCAAGATAAAATTTGAGTTGGATATCTTTTAAAAATGATTTGGCTCAGTTTCTTTGAATCTTTAACTGATGACACTTTTCAAAAACAAAAACTAAAATAATCTTACCTAGTTTGACAATGTGTTCATCCGATGTCCAGGATGTTTTAAATTTCGGGACAAGGATTGCAGCTGCTATAAACTCTGGCTCTACCAGCATGTTTCCAAAGCGCTGCTGCAGGCCTCCTTGGATGGCATCCACCAGAGGTTTGCAGTACCTGGAGGTAATGCGAATTCGGTCCAGTTTCGAGATGAGGAGTGTCAAAGTAGGCAGAAGCCATCCCATCTGAACATCGATTTCAGCCTGAAGAATGTTGAGGGCTTTGGCTAGGGGGCTAGCCAAAGCCCCCTAGCCAAAACAGCACTTACACTGGCAACTTGGGTGAAGTGCAGACAGTTCTGATAGCCCCCTCTCCCTGATCTTTAATGATTCGAAGCACTCTCTCAACGGCGAGAAATAAGGAATTCCACCTTGTGTTGGGGCGGATCAGAGAGGAATTAGGAATTATCAGCTACATCGTCACCACTCCTCGACCAGTATTCTATAAGAGCACAGACACAAAAGACAACAAACACACAGTCTCCTACATTGCTGATGAGCTGAAAGCAGTTATCAATGACCTTGGACCAGAGAAGGTTTTCGCACTTGTAACTGACAATGCTGCGAACATGAAGGTTGCTTGGGCACACGTGGAGGAGACCTACCCTCACATAACAATGATTGGCTGTGCTGCCCATACTCTTAATCTTCTTCTTAAGGACATCATGGCACTGATGAGTGGTGGTGGCGTAGTGGGCTAAAGCACATAACTGGTTCAATTCCCACAGCCATCACCATTGTGTCCTTGAGCATGGCACTTAACTCCAGGTTGCTCCAGGGGGATTGTCCCTGTAATAAGTGCACTGTAAGTTGCTTTGGATAAAAGTGTCTGCCAAATGCATAAATGTAAATTTGTAGACAATGGACACACTGTACAAGAGAGCGAAACAAGTAGTGAAATATTTGAAGGGCAAACAGGTAGCTTCAGCAATCTACTTCACAAAGCAAACAGAAAAAATCAAGAGCACCACACTGAAGCTCCCCAGCATCACTCAATGGTGTGGGGTTGTCATCATGTACAACAGTCTACTGAAGGGGAAGGAGTCTTTGCAAGAGATGGCCATATCCCAGACTGCAGCCATTGAAAGTGCCATCAAGAATCTTGCTGGATGATGTGTTCTGGGAAAGAGTGACTAGCAGCCTGACAATCCTCAAACCAATAGCAGCAGCTATTGCCAAGATAGAAGGTGATGATGCCATCTTGTCAGATGTTCAATGTCTGTTTGCTCAGTCAGAAGTATATCAGAAGCATAGAAAATTTGTCGGCAGAACTGAAAAAGTGTGTGCGAGCAAGGAGGCCTACAAACCTGACTCCGTTACACCAGTTCTGTCTGGAGGAATGGGCCAAAATTCCAGCAACTTAATGTGAGAAGCATGTGGAAGGATACCCAAAATGTTTGTCCCAAGTTAAACAATTTAAAGGCAATGCTACCAAATACTAACAAAGTGTATGTAAACTTCTGACCCACTGGGAACGTGATGAAAGTAATAAAAGCTGAAAATTCATTCTCTACTATTATTCTGACATTTCACATTCTTAAAATAAAGTAGTGATCCTAACTGACCTAAGACAGGGAATGTTTTCTACGATTATATGGCAGGAATTGTGAAAAACTGAGTTTAAATGTATTTGGCTAAGGTGCATGTAAACTTCTGACTTCAACTGTATATTCATTGCACTGTTGCTTCTAGGCAACACATTTAAGCAAAAAATAAGCATTTAATTAATAACTTAATTAAGTGCTCTTCTAAGGGGAGTTTTTAAAGGACAAAACACCCAATACAGAATTTTTTTTTTTATTATTATTGTTTGACTTATTGATGGATTTGAATATTTATCTTTTTATAACTGTGGCAGAAAACAACAAATTTGAAAAATATATTTATTTTCTTAGAGGAAAGAAATAAAAGTCACAAATACGTTAAATAATGTCTCTCCTACACAGCAATGAGATTCAGTGGAGAACAAATTGAGACTTTAATGTTTCTCCTTAGAAAAAGTCCCCAGTAATTTCACATGCGTCTCCTCTAGAGTTTCATAAAAGATCTCAAGAGTGTCTCCGTATCTGTGTTACAGTGAGACACTTACAATGGAAGTGAATGTGGTCCATTTTTTTTTATTTATTTATTTTTTATAAATACTTTTTTAAAAGTTTAGCCTCACAACATAAACTATATGCATGTAAACATGATTGTAGTGTGATAAAATCACTTACTAACCTTTTCTGTGTAAAGTTATTGCCAATTTTACAACTTCGCTGCCTTGATGATGTTATGTCAACAAACCCTAAAATGACTGTAAAAATGACAATTTTTATAGTTTACAGCTTAAATAATACAGAAGTTTTAACAGAAAAATTAATGTAAGTGTTTTTATAAAATTATAAGCTTGGCCCCATTCACTTCCATTGTAAGTGTCTCACTGTAACCTCGATTTTTGCTTTTTTTAAAGAAAAGGAGGGACGAGTCGAAATTATTTTTTGTGGTGATCAACATTATGTCACAAATCCTGTCTATTGAGCTTAACTTCTATTGAACCCGGAATATTCCTTGAAGTCTCCAGGGCTATGAAAGAGCAACATCTGAGCAATAAATTGTTTTCCTATTTCCTGCACAACTCTTTCCAGACATTAAAGAAGTGGGTGAAGGAGCTAAAAGAACACGGGCCAGAGGATATAGTCATGGCTATAGCAGGAAATAAGAACGACCTGGGCGACACCAGGTTATTAAACCCTCTGCCTCCATCTGAGATTTTGTTATATTCTAATTTTCCCCTCTCAAAACCAAACCAGCCACTCATCTTTAAGCATTAATATCTCATATGTGATCATTTTATAACCACAATTTCGAAAAAGTTGGAACAGTATAGAAAATGCTAATTAAAACAAAAAGGAGTGATTTCTAAATTCTGTTCACCCTGTGCTATATTGTAAGCACTATAACAACACATCATTTGAAGTTTTACCTTGTGAAAGTAATAGTCTCAATTGGAGACAGGTCAGGACTGCAGGCAGACCAATCTAGCACCTGCACAAGGTAAAAGATCAAATAAAGAATTTACAAATGACTCCTTTTTGGTTTTATTAGCATTTTCCATACTCTCCCAACCTTTTTGGAATTGGGGGTTGTACTTAAAGTGATAGTTCATGCAAAAATGAAAGTTTTGTCATCATTTATTCAGCCTCATGTTGTTTCAGACCGTATGACTGACTTTGTTCCGTGGAATGCAAAGGAGATTTTTTTTTTTTTTTTTTTTAATAAACTGAGTTTATTCTGGGCTGTTGTTGTTCTGAGCAACCTAAACTCACCATATCTAATTGGCAACAAACTGTGCCATCAATTATAGTTTTGCCAAGACCTGGTAGCTGTTAATTAAACCGTTTCCACTTAGAAATGTTTAATTATGGTTAATCACATTTCCCTCGCAATTGTTGGCCTTTGCTTCTGTATAATTACTAGACATTTACAGGCAACCCAGCACTTATTTATGAAAAAGCCTATTGATGTTTGTGTGGGGTTCTGCCCTTGATCAAACCTGCTTTTTAGGCCACGCAAAGGCTATATGATGTCTGTGGGCGAGCTGATTATTCACTCAGACTTGAAGAAATTTCAATATTTTTCAGGGAAGTTCCAGCTAAGGAGGCAAAAGATTTTGCCAAGTTGATTGCTGCCATATTCATGGAGACCAGTGCCAGAAATGCAGTAAATATAGAAGAACTCTTCCAGAAAAATCAGTAAATTCTGTAAAGACTGTTGGATCTTGTCAAGAGACCATGTGGCTGTAACACATTTTACATCTGTTATTATATAGAGAAATCTGAGTTTACTGTAGACATGACTCACTGGGTACTTCTGTAAAGCTGAGGTGTCATTTTTGCGTCACCTGCATCACTAAAAGGAATTGCAAAATAGTCACTGTTTTCAAACAGATTTCCTAAACACTCCCTTTGTCCTCCATTGGTTTGGTAAACTGATAGTCCCGCCCCAAACTCACGCCATTGGTTGAGCCAATGTTGCTCTATCGAAACAAACAGAGCAGTGTTTTAAAAGCACGAATCAACCTACGAATGGCTTACTTTTGTAACTGAGTCTGCATAGTAAACTGGGATTGAATGAAAAAATCACACGCATCACATTTAAATTATTTTAGATAACAATGCACTTAATGCATATAAAATAAAGTTTATTATGTATATTCAAATGCATAAATACAGTATACAGTGTAAAGCAAAATTATAACATTTATATTTCCAGGTTTAAAATCTGTTTGGAGGAGTCACGTTTAAAGCAGTTGTAAAATAGCAGATATACTGTACACATTTGCAACCGTACATTAATTGAATTCTACATTATTGCTTGCTACAAAATAATAAAACCCTGTAAACAGCCTACAGTTTGGCTAATTAAGTAAATTATTTATTGTTATTATTAATAGGGCTATTATTAGTATTATTATGGCAACACTATACAATACAGTCTATTTGTTATCATTTGCAAATGCATTTAGTATCATGAACAGAAAATGAAGAATATATTTTTACAGCATTTATTAGCCTTGGTTAATGTTACTTTATAAAAAATACAATTGTTCATAGTTAATGTTAGTTTATAATGCACTAATTAATGTTAAAATATACAACTTTGATTTAAAAAAATTTATTGGTATTTGTTGAAATTAAAATAAACCAAGATTAATAAGTGCTGATAAAGTACAGTATTGTTCATTATTAGTTCATGTTAACTTATGGAGTTTACTAATGTTAACGAATACAATCTTACTGAAAAGTGTTTACAATTGAATGAATTACAGGATATGTAATTAAACAAATTGCATTTAATCAGATATAACAATATTTGCTTAGAAAGGTCCCCAAATAAACCTAATTCAATATATATATATATATGATTTATTTATTATAATTATACTATTAAATTATATATCATTTATTATAAGTAATACATTTAATTCTTTATTGATCATTGATTTCTTATATATACAGTTTAGGGGGTATTATGCCTCACTTGCTAAAAAAAAAAAAAAAAAAAAGGAACAAGGGATACTTCACCTAAAAATGAAAATTCTCTCTGCATTTACTTCCCTCATGTTGTTTCAAACCCGAATGACTTTCTTTCTTCCTTGGAAGATGTTAGCCTCAGTCACCATTCATTTTCATTGCATCTGTTTTCCATACAATAAAAATGTTTATGTGTCTCTTATTAAGTTCTCTCATCTCTCTTTGTCCTGCAGGTCGACAGATTCCTCCTCTGGAGAGTGAAGATGCAGACAGCAATGAGTCCTTCAAACTGATGCGACAGCCCCCTCCCTCCACCAAATGCTGCTGTTAGACACCCGTCCCCACTCGATCACATCTGCAAGTCACTACAAACACTTTAGAACCAGCTAGATCAACAGCACTAGTGCACTGAGTATCAGGAATCCACATATTCAAAACCATCTGTTAGACTGCCTTTGTAAGCAGTGTGCGAACAACGTCAGTACTTATTTATGTTTTGTTTTTATACCGTCCGATTCTGATCCTAACAGAAACTGCTTGAGCATACTGTTGCTATGGCAACCTTCTCATGGCGAACTTGATGTCTTGTGTAGTGTGTTTATTTGGTGCCACGTGAAAATGTGCGTTATACCAACTTGTAGTCTAACCTTTGTGGTTACTGTTGAAAATGCCATTAAAATGTTCCTTGTGTACTATGTAGCATTAAAACTACTTGGTATAGGCATCAGTACTTCTTAAGTCCACCAGTCTTTCATTTTTATTTACTTTTGGGGGTTCAAACCTTAATTGGGGGGCGGGAGCCAGCCATAACGCCGTATAATTTACACCCTGATTATAAGTGCATTACTGTAAACAAGATTCCTTAGACTTGTCTATATAAGTTCAGGAATGACTTTTAAAATGATTGTCTGTGGTATTTGACTGCATACTACACACCTGGTAAATAGATATTAGGTTGAAATATGCTTTTAAGATGACATTTACACAGTAAATGGGCAATTCCATGAAAATGTCAAAGATACCATGGAAAAATGGCGATTTCAATCTTATTTCAATTTATCACGCAGCCTTGATGGTATTATAACGTAATATAATATGTCTCAGAGTGTCGAAGTCTGCAGAATTTAGTAAGTGCTGCTTTCACTAATGTCACGTCCGTAACAAAGAGATGTCATGTCCGTAACACCAGTTTTTCCCCATTTATGTGAAATTGGAAATTAATAAAAAATAAATATTATATGTTCTTAGGAGTGCCAACCCTTCTACATTTGGTGGATATTATTATTTCTGGATTGCCCATTTCAACTTACAGAGTTTTTACAAAGTGTGTGGTCTCCCAAAAACTCGTGTCCATTTTTGTCAGATCCGTAATGCAAGCTCATTTCCCTATGAAAAACCTTGTCTAGACTGAAACTTTTCTGATGTCTGTACTCTATCTGCAGGGGTCTATGATTATACATATAAATTGTTTGATATACTGGTATTGAGTACTTTATATATACTGACAGCCAAAAGTTTGGAATAATGTACAGATTTTGCTGTTTTGGAAGGAAATTGGTACTTTAATTCACCAAAGTGGCATTCAACTGATCACAAAGTATAGTCAGGACATTACTGATGTAAAAAACAGCACCATCACTATTTGAAAAAAGTCATTTTTGATCAAATCTAGACAGCAGCCATCACTCCAACACCTTATCCTTGAGTAATCATGCTAAATTGCTAATTTGGTTCTAGAAAATCACTTGCCATTATATCAAACACAGTTGAAAGCTATTTGGGTCGTTAAATGAAGCTTAACATTGTCTTTGTGTTTGTTTTTGAGTTGCCACAGTATGCAGTAGACCGGCATGTCTTAAGGTCAATATTAGGTCAAAAATGGCAAAAAAAAAAAAAAAAAGAAACAGCTTTCTCTAGAAATTCGTCAGTCAATCATTGGTTTGAGGAATGAAGGCTATACAATGCTTGAAATTGCCAAAAAAAACTGAAGATTTCATACAAAGGTGTACACTACAGTCTTCAAAGACAAAGGACAACTGGCTCTAACAAGGACAGAAAGAGATGTGGAAGACCAGATGTACAACTGAACAAGAGGATAAGTACATCAGAGTCTCTAGTTTGAGAAATAGACGGCTCACATGTCCTCAGCTGACAGCTTCATTGAATTCTACCCGCTCAACACCAGTTTCATGTACAACAGTAAAGAGAAGACTCAGGGGTGCAGGTCTTATGGGAAGAATTGCAAAGAAAAAGACACTTTTGAAACAGAAAAACAAAAAGAAAAGGTTAGAGTGGGCAAAGAAACAGACACTGGACAACAGATAATTGGAAAAGAGTGTTCTGGATCTTAACCCCATTGAGCTTTTGTGGGATCAGCTAGACTGTAAGGTGCGTGAGAAGTGCCCGACAAGACAGTCACATCTATGGCAAGTGCTACAGGAAGTGTGGGGTGAAATGTCACCTGAGTATCTGGACAAACTGACAGCTAGAATGTCAAGGATCTGCAAAGCTGTCATTGCTGCACGTGGAGGATTTTTGGATGAGAACTCTTTGAAGTAGTTTAAGAAGTTCTGAACATTTTTTTCAAATTGTTATAGTAATTTTTCACGTTATTATTGTCCTGACTATACATTGTGATCAGTTGAATGCCACTTTGGTGAATAAAAGTACCAATTTCTTTCCATAAGAGCAAAATCTGTACATTATTCCAAACATTTGCCACCAGTGTATGAAGTTAAATTTTATATTTTCACTGCAAATGTCACATCCAGTAGTGTAGTCTAGGGCATATGCAGGCATATGCTGTATGCCCATCTATCTTTCTTGGGATTTTGCATATGACCACCTGAAATAAGTGATGATACGTATGGATGCCAGAACAACGAATAGTCTTTTGACCCGGAACTTTTTCAATCTACTAATGCGATGCCGCAGCACCATTGAGTGAACTGTATGTATATATTATTATTTTTATATATTTTTTTTTGTAAAGTGTACAGAGATTCTCTATAAACACGCATGGAGCAGCAGGAGCGCAACTTATGGCACTGGCAAAACAGACAGTCTGACTAAGCTGATCCTTTTCAGATGCGATTGAATATTTGCTAACCGATAATAGTTTCAATAAGGGGTGGGACATTTCCAGAATCTGATGCACAAGCAACCCTGGAGTAACTTAATTTGCTCTGTAAATTTATTTTCCTGATAAATGTAAATATATATATATATATATATAATGTTAGTAATGTGGGGGCAATGGTGGCTAAGCAGTTAAGGCTCTGGGTTACTGACCAGAAGGTTGGGGGTTCAAGCCCCAGCACTGCCAAGATGCCACTGTTGGGCCCTTGAGCAAGGCCCTTGACCCTATCTACTCCAGGGGTGCCATATTATGGCTGACCCTGCACTCTGACCCCAGCTTAGCTGGGATATGTGAAAAAAAGAATTTCACTGTATATGTGCAAATGTATACTGTGTGATCAATAAATAAAATAAATTAATTATTAGCTACAATGCTTTACATTTTATTGCATATTATGAATTAGTTCATTTGTTAGAGTAATAATAACGTATTAACAATTTTCATAGTAGCCTAATAAAAGGAACATTAATGACACCTATTAATATAAATACATATTTAACATCAAGTTACCATAGTTCTTAGTAGTGTACTGTACACCATGCCAGTAAGAAACTTACCCTGATATACATTTTGTAAGTGGGTTGGGTCTTTTATGAATTCACAGGATGCCCACCTCTTCAGACACTACTACACCACTGGTCACATCCATAATGCTGGAATTACCCAAATGCAAACCAAGGTGTAGGTCGAATTTATGAACCTTATATGGATATGGTCACATGACTGATCCAAGAAACCATGCAATTCAGGAGCTAAATCATTCAGTACCAAGTTCCAGTATTTTCTGTATATTGTCACGATGCTGAGGCGTAACTTTGGGCGGTGACTTGTTGAAATTAGTCTGACAGACTTTTAGTTTTTAGGAATCAAGTTCATACCAAGTGTTTTATTAATTTAAGATTGTTACCCATAGAAATACTAATATTATATACTAGTAGTTAGCACTTTAATAACACAAAAACAAGTGCCTCAGAAGCAACTTTGTGCTATTTTTATACATTGTTTTAACAACAAAATCATGGATAGGTTATTACTAATGTGTGTTTATTTGAACTCTTTATAATACATAGACTCTGTAGTATTCTCCTATGAAAGTTAATTATTGGTTATGAAAAAAAAAAAAAAAAAAAATCCCTGCTTTTACAAACAAGAAATTAATAAATCATCCACTAGGGGGCAGACTATGTTCGAGTCGGTTGAAAAAAAAAGTTATTTTGCAAGCTGATGGCTGTATGGCGAAATCTTTGGCTAGTTGAATATTTTTTTCTGACATTGAATGTGTCATTTATAACAAAAACTGTTAACCTGACTTAAGACCTTATGCAGAAATGCAATTTTTTTTTTTTTTTTTTCCTCATTCTAACAAAGGACATGCATAATAAATGCAGGGCAATTAGCAATTTATGTCATATCAAAATTCTCTTTTGCATAAAGTCACAGCTGGCAAACTTGGTGCATTAAATGCCATACAAGTCGTTTTAGTAGTTTAATTTTTAGTTAACAAAAGACCTAACAGATGAATCTAAAGTCATCATTGATAAATCTTCACGTGCAATTATGCATTTAACCTAAGTATATATATATTTAACTATATCTATTTAAGGACAAAATTTAGTATGAATTCACCAGGATGCCTTAAGTGTGACCCAGTGACAATGTGGACAGTTTAGTTACGCTGTCTACAAGAGGATATACTTTAGAAAAGCAGAAATAGTTTGTGTACTGATGCTGTAATTTGTTTGAATTCTCGCAGACAGAGCAGAATATCCAGTCTAACTTGTTCATTGTGTATACATTGTAAAATCAATTGATGTATACTGTACCTGGAGACATGATTTAATGTGATGTACAGTACTAATGACTAACCGTGGCTTCTACAGAACAAAGTAACATTCTACATTTTAAACTTGTTTTTATATTTTTAAACGTAACTTTTTGGTATCAAACATCTTTTTTGTACCAAATGTCATCAATAAATTACATCTGCATTATGTTTGAATGTTCACTTAGATTTAAACATTTTAGGTAACGCTTTACAAAAAGGTTATATATGTTAACATTAATGCATTAAGTATCGTGAACTAACAGTTGATTATTTTCACAGCATTTATTAATCTTGGTCAACGTTAATTTACGAACATACTATTGTTCATTGTTGGTTAACATTAGTTCATAATGCAATAGCTAATCTTACTGTATACAACTTTTATGTTAAAATAGTATTTGCATATGTTAACAAATTCATATAAACCAACATTAACAGATGCTGTGAAAGTTTTGTTTATTGTTAGTTCATGCTAACTAATGGGAACTCGTGCAACCTTATTGTAAAGTGTAAAAATGTTTTTAATTTTATTTTTTATTTTTTTATGAGTATCACTGCAAATACGGAGAGTGCTGAAAGTATAACTGTTTTGGAAAAATAAACAATCGCAGATGCACCAATGTCCAGTGTCGAGGTCATGTCTAAAGGTTATAGTACAACAGAACTTTATAAATCTCTAAGGTGCAATTTAGTACATACTGTGTGGAGGCATTTGCAGTTTTCCAGGAGAGATATTTTTTTCCCCCTTTGAGTGCCCTGCAGGTCTGAAATTTTCTAGACTGTTAATGTATCTTTAGCAGTAGTTTTGCAAAAATATTTGATTCATTTAGCTGCATGTGGAATTTGGAAATGGTGTGACATTTGAAGGTTTAAACAGTGTTGACTTGACCATAAAGACTCTAAGGATGCTTGTTAAAAACAACATGAAGTGGCATTTGCAAAGCATTCAACTTGATGGGCTCTCTTTTCGTGAGCTAAGAGCAACGACCCTGCGCTACTTCTTATCCAATTTCCATGACAGTGCTAATTCTAAGTGCAATTGTTGTGTGGGAGTGTTTGCGGTATATGTGGGTGTATGTGCGCAAACTGTGGGTGTGTTGTATGTTTACGAAGTGGCGCAATTAGCTATTTTCCTGAGAAATAGGTTGTAACACTCTTTCAGTTCGGGTATGGAAAAGGAGGAGACGGGGAGCAGTAACACGCTTCAGGTAGGCTTTTATTTTTCTGCCTTCCACACTCTCTGTGTGTGTTCTTCACAGTGCGTTTCTTATATCAAACAGTACAGTGTAACAAAACTTTAAGTCAGCATAAACTTCTTGAAATCTTCAGCTTCACAATACTTAGGCATAAACTACTTGAAATCTCAGCTTCACAACACTAAAAACATTAGAAAACTCAAATAAGACACCCCAGTCATGGCACAATCGTGTCCTTCTCCTTCCAGTCTCTGGTGTGTTTTGGTTGCTTTTGAGGCCTCTCCCCGCTATCACTGTAACAAGAAACAGCTGTTAGAGATCATGTCAACCAGCTTGACGAGCCACACCACTCCCTCTCTCCCACAAACAGACACACGACCACATCTCCCATCACCACATAGGTCATTGCGCTCGTCTAATCTCGGTGCAAAGTATAAACTCAGTTCCTGCATTTGTAGTTTGGAAATTCCACCAGTAGATGATTTTAAAGAGTTATCGATTGCTTTTAATACTAGCCATGATTTGTGTGTCAGTAGATCTACAATAATAATAATTCTAATAATAAGTTTATTTTGTATAGCGCCTTTCCAAAGCTCAAGGATGCTGTACAGAAATGAAACATTAAACAGAGAAACATATAACAAATAAACATTACAAAACAATGAACAGTGGGAAAGAAGCAAAGCATATTTCAAACAGGTGATACATGGGCGAGCAGGTAGACAGTCCCAGATAGGCCGTTAGAGAGCATATATGACACATACAGTACATCACAGCCCGGAGCAGCGCAGGCAACAATACAGTCACAGAGCAGGGGATGCATTGCATACAGTCCATTTATACTACAAAAAACTTATGAAAGGGCTGTCTTCATTTATATATATATATAATAGGACGCATACGGTGCAATAACCGGAGAAGAACCTCAGAATTCAATTGCACTTGACCCAGCCCATTAGTGCTTTGCATGTGTTGTTTCACCAATCCAGTTATGCCTAGACTTAGCACATGCTTGCACGAAAATATCAAAACTTCATGGTACATGCCCACTGACTTTGCATGATATGTTGCATAGCGCAGCACTTAGCGCTCTTAAAATAGGGCCCAATGTATTTTTGATTGAAGCAGAAAATTCAGTGTGAATTAATGTAGAATACATGCAAACATATATTTTTTCTTTAGAATAATGTGCTCTGATGAGATATTACAGACCGGTCTTTCTAGTCCTGTTCATGGAGAAAACACGATGTTGTTTTCAACCTGGGTCCTTTTAGTATTAGTATTTTTTTCCATTCATTTTTTCCCATAGGGATTTCTTAAACTCCTTCATAAAAGAGTTTTAAGCCTTAAACCAAACCATCCAGCTCCGAGCTGAATCATAACATTACAAACTTTGATTTGAAGCAAGAAAGTGTTTGAAAATCAGTCAAAATGATAAAGGTACAAGACTGTAACTTTATCATTTACTCAGTGCCTTTAATAAGGGGAATGAACTATCCCAGAATGAACTAGGGAGTCAGTCCCCCTGCAGTTTGAGAGTGCAGGGGGACTGACATGAGTACGTCATTCACTATGGAAAAAATAAAAAAACTATTGATTTTAAGTTGTTGATTATAAGTGTAGAACTAATATATTTAAAGAATATTGCAAAATATTAAGATACAAATAGAGTACATAAGTATAAGTAGTTTGAGAGTGTAAGGAGACCGTGTCATTCACAGTGCGTAATGGGAGTGGGCGGTCGCTACCGGGCCCATTTGGCGGGCCTTGTTAGTCGTGATTCTCTGATTGGTGTATCTTTCACTGCTGGATAATGTATATTGTAGTCCTTTACCAGGAATTTAGCTATCAAATATGATTTTTAAACTGAAGTTGAAATATCGCAGACAGATGGCTTCAACACTATCATCTATTAACAACCGCTCAGAGCTTACTGTAGGTCAGTCTTTAAAGGTTAATAAGTTACTATTAAATAAATATGTGCCTATACTGGAAAAAAATTATGTGTTGGATTTACATAAAATATATACATAGTGGGGGCCTGGGTAGCTCAGCAAGTAAAGACACTGACTACCACCCCAGGAGTCACGAGTTCAAATCCAGGGCGTGCTGAGTGACTCAGCCAGGTCTCCTAAGCAACCAAATTGGCCTGGTTGCTAGGGAGGGTAGAGTCACATGGGGTAACCTCCTCATGGTCACTATAATGTGGTTCGCTCTCAGTGGGGCACGTGGTGAGTTGTGCGTGGATGCCGTGGAGAATAGCGTGAAGCCTCCACATGCACTATGTCTCCACGGTAATGCACTCAACAAGCCACGTGATAAGATGCACAGATTGACAGTCTCAGACGCAGAGGCAACTGAGATTTGTCCTCCGCCACCTGGATTGAGGCAAGTCACTATGTCACCACGAGGACCTAGAGTGCATTGGGAATTGGGCATTCCAAATTGGGGAAAATATATATATATTTATGTAGCATTTTTGCATCATGCTTTTTAAGTAAATTCAACTTATGGTCATTTTATGTCAGCACAACTAGAAAGAAGTTCAAGGAACTCACAATTATTCATTTACTTTATGTAACTCTCTAAGTTCACCTTAAAATTTTGTGTTGTACACATTAATGAAAATTAAATAAAACTTCAAATGTTATAAATATGTACATTTCTAAGTAGAAGTTATTTATTTTTATACATTATGGTTGTTGAGCCAACAAATATTTTATGGGTATAATGGAGATAATGAATGGGATTTTTACTTCAGTAACTCAGGCATGGTGCAAATCAAAAGTTCAGTCAGTTAGAAAAGTAATAGCACTTTATGTATCATTTATGTATGTAGCATAATTGTGGAAGTTACGCACATAATTTTAACATTGAGAGTTATACGTTTTGAGCTTGACTTTAATAACACCACTAATTATGCTTCTTCAGTAACAAGATTATTTGTCATTGGACATATTAGGAGACTTGTGTGCTAATTTTAATCCATGATTTGAATGATGATTTGTTTTTACATTCTGAGTTTGTAGGCAGTGATTTCCGAGGAGTTTGCCCCATATAGTCCAATAAGCTTCATAACATTGGGTCAGAGCTGTCAAGCGCAACTTGATCAAATGTTTTGAGCAAGACGCATTGTTCCAGGTCTCAAGTATTGTTTTGATTAGGACCCTTTGAAAAACCTCTCTAAAGAAGAGGAAATGGAACAATGTCAAGTGCTTGTCTTGTTCCCTATTTCTTCTGGCAGGGAAAATAAGGGCTTTTTGTTTCTTGTAGATTACTCCTTAAGCTCTGCGAACTCTCGGGCTGACCCCAGCGTATCTAACTCATCTCAGGTAAAACGCTACAATACCTAGTCACCACTATAGTGACCTTTCGATGGCCATAGGTCAAGTGGGGTGTCCGTGGCTCATGGGTGTGTGTGACAGGTTGATGTTCGGGGTATATTACGGTCTTCTCCGTGCTTCGACTTGTATTTAACTGCTCCACATGCTGCCCACGTGCTTGCCAGGAGTCGAAGAGACAAGTGGGCGATTCATGAAGAAGAGCGGAACAAAATAACTTGCAGCCAAATGTCAGAAAATCATGTAGCCCACATCACCATAGGAACCAGCTGGGAAGAGGCAACAACAGCGGCGGCAGACTGGGGAAGCAGGTTTTCTCCACGCTGTGTCTGTGTTCTCTCGAGCGCATCTGAAGATGATCGGCATTTTGATCTGTAGGGTCTAGCTTTAGGGTAGACACTTTATTTGACCGGGAGGGGGGTTTCAGAAGTTTCTGGTGGGCAGAAGGAAAATTCCCCCTCCATTGTCAATGGAATGTCATTTGCTCGCCCTCTTTTTGGTGTCTGAGCTGCTTTTAGTTTTAGTTTGACTTGTTTGATTGTGTGTGTCTGCATTTCCTGGCATAAATAAATGTTAAAATAACAGTATGCCACCCAGTAGGAAGTTTGAGGTTTACAGAGATACTAGGGCGTGTTTTTGTTTTTGTTTTTTGCCAGTAAGCTTTGGCCCTGCCTCCATCACTGTTCTTTGTTCAGCTGAGTTCAATAAATGTGACAATAAACTGCCAGAGACTGACCTACTATTAACACTGCTTGTTAAAAATCAACATTGTCACACTTTCTCATACATATTTGATGATTCCTGTAACTCTAGAAATACATGTTGCAAAGGGGGTTTTACAGCACTTCATCACACCATATGATTTTCATTACTGTCAAACATCTTAGTCCCATTTTATCAGCATTACATGGCTACTTGTTAAATTTCGTATTAATTTTTAAATTCTGTTAACTACATACAAAGCTTTAAATGGTCTAGCTCCACAGTAATTAAGTGACCTTCTACCATGCTATATTCCATCACGTTCATTACGATCGCAAAACTCTGGCCTGTTAATAGTTCCTAGAATATCAAAATCCACAAAAGGTAGATCCTTTTCCTATTTGGCTCCTAAACTATGGAATAGTCTCCCTAACACTGTTCGGGATGCAGACACCATTCCTCCATTCCTGCTTGGTATCGGACACCACTGCTACGTGTTGCTGAGTGATAAAGACAAAATGCAGCTGGTACCAGCCAGACATCACTTCAGTTTATTACAATGGACCTCAGAGGATGAACTGATGCCAGCTCCAACCATAAGACACGGGATACTTCATATGCCATTGCCTGAACCTTGGATTTAGGATAGACCTCACTGAAATTACCGGCCGGTTGAATTGCGAAGCACCTCACTGATCTCGGCCTGCATCACCTCGGTCTAATGATGGACTACACTCTTAAAATGGAATACATAGACTATCAAGAAATTGCCAACAAAAGCCTTCATCAGCCAACTAAAAAAGGACAATGCATCTATGTGAACTTCTGCAGTTAATCCAGGATGGACTTCAAAGGCATTAGTCATTAATATTACAGTTCTTACAAAATCTTTGTGTAAACACTGGCCCTTAACACTTACTTAGTTTGCTAATTTTAAATCACGACCTGCACTGCACATAAATAACTAACATTGGCATTATATTCATGCTGGTTAGCCAGAGGGGAACTGGCCCCCACAGTGAGCCTGGTTTCTCCCAAGGTTATTTTTCTCCATTAACCAACATCTTATGGAGTTTTGTGTTCCTTGCCACAGTCGCCTTCAGCTTGCTCACAGGGTTTCTTAATACAATTATTATTGAATTACTTATACACACTTCATTATCTTATTTATGACTTTATAGATATTACAGTTTCATTTTCTGTTAATGCATGATTTTCTGTAAAGCTGCTTTGAAACGATGTGTGTTGTGAAAGGCGCTATACAAATAGAAATTACTTGACTTCTCAAACATACTGTACTTCTTCTGTTGGTGCAGACAAAACACCGTGCTAAGACATTGTGACAATGTTTCGAGAAGTGCTGTTCAGTTGTGTGTGCAGCAAGAAACATACAACGTGACCAGTAGAGTCAAATTGATGAACAAATGACTCTTATGAGCCAGTTCTTTTTAACCATATGGGCAGAGAGGTCCAGACACAACTGAAGCAGTGCATAGACGATGCTGTCACGTGGCATCTGTTACTTTAGGTAGCGCTCTTCAGAATGGGCCAATCACAATCAGTTGTTACCGGTTGAGGATTTAAAAATATATATATTTTATATATACTGCTGTGGTGGATTTCACAAGTATGAATACTTGCAACTCTCAGTTTTAATTACAAATTACTCTCCAGAGTGAAAAAATTCCCCAATGAGATGTAAAACGTACACGCAGATCAATGGATGATTCAGTTTTGTGAGCTGTCAAGTGACCCTTGTGTAAAGAAAGGTTTGTGTCTCACAAAACATTTAAAAAGTTATCATTCTATAACCTAACCTTTAATAATATGAAATAGCTTGACTCTATTTTGCAAATTGTTTAGAAAATATATTTGAATTTGTCAATTTCCTGAAAATGTCTGTGTCTCCTTCATCTGGTACACACCACATGACATTTATAGTTATTTATGTGTTTATTTTTTACTCATTTTTAATACAAGCATTAGTGCAAGGCCGAACAAGTGTGCAAAAAAGCAAACCAAAATAATTAATAATTTAAATCATTTAAAAATAATGTTTGTCCCTTGATTTCATGCCATTGGTGTTATCAATGTTAAAACCTTTTTTTTTTCCATGTTTTAACTTTATATATATATATATATATATATATATATATATATATACACAAAAAGTTGTGGAAAATAATTAAGGTCAAAGTTCAGAGGCTGCTTAAATATGCATTTAGTGATTTTCCCAGCATGTTAAAAAAGTTATTTATTCACATTTTAACAAATATTTTCACACAAAATTTGGTGTTGGAACCCATTTAACCTTCATTAGTGTTAACCCTGGCTTCATTTGTGAAACAAAATTAAATAATAAAAGAAAGAGCAACAGTCAAGTTGTCCTTTATGAATAAAAATAATGTCAAAATGTTTACCCTGCATTATGGGCAAAAACTGAACTGAACAGAAAATTTCAATATTTTGTAAGTTGGAAAGTCAATACTTTTTGAGAGTGACCCATTAGCAGTTTCGGTCAGTTCCTCACATAAATCTGTCATGTGACTTTAGAAAACATGGAACATAGCTCAAGTCATATGGACTACTGTTTACGGACCCAGTTCCCTATCTGTCACTCACTCGATGTTGTGTCGATGTAGTGACACTAGGGGTCACTCTTGGGAGCCCAAGACACCTCTGGTCTTTGATAAAAGGCCAGTGAAAATTGGCGAGTGGTATTTGCATGCCACTCCCCCGGACATACTGGTATAAAAGGAGCTGGTATGCAACCACTCATTCAGACTTTCTCTTCAGAGCCAAACGGTCATGCTCATTGAGCTGAATTCTACTGTTCATACACCTCTGCTGGATCTGATGGCGCATTTCGGCGGCTTCTCCCTCCTCTGCACTGGTGCACTGCAGAGAACGCCCCTGGGCGCTTCGGCAGAAAACAAGAGAGTATATTTTCTGAAAGAGCTTTTTTCCTCTAAAAGAGTATATATTTCTCTAAAAGAGCGACACACGGAACGTCTTTTTAAAGATGCGTCTTTTTAAAGATGCCTTTCCGATTGTGTGTTATTCCTGGTTGCGGTCGTTATCTCTCAACTTCGGATGGTCATGATCGCTGTCTTTCGTGTCTGGGCACGACCCACACAGAGGCAGCGTTTGTGGATGGTTCATGTTCTCATTGCGTGAACATGACCATGGCAACGTTGCGGTCGTGGCTTGCTTTCGTAAGAAAGCAAGCCACCCCAGCGGCTCCCCGCCTCAGTCCTTCTACCTACGGGTATGAGGCCAGCGCAGCTAGCACTGGGGGCGATTTGGGAACCCCAATGGGATTGTCTCCGCCGGGTATCCCCCCACGGACCTCCCATTCCCCAGCACGCTCGTTTGCCCCAATCGGGCTTCCGGATGAGTTCGTCGGCTCGTCTCATGGCGAGTCTGGCTTCTTGTTCGGAGCCAAAGATGATGAGCTCTCGAGCGCAGCATCGGAGAGCGGGCTTGTCCAGTCAGATGCAGAAGCTTCAGCTGGACTTCCCCCCTTGGGGGACGATTGCCCAGTCACAGGCCGATGCCGAAATGACGGACATGCTTTCCCAGGCGGCCGCGAGCGTCGGGTTAGAGTGGAACCCTCCACTCTCCCCTGAACCCTCGCGGCTTGATGATTGGTTCCTGGGCTCACGGCACCGCTCAAAGCAGCCACACCCCACTCCAGTGCCATTCTTCCCGGAAGTGCACGAGGAGCTGACGAAATCGTGGGAGGCACCTTTTACTGCCTGGCCCCGATTCCGCAGTTCCCCCGCTCTCACTACCCTCGATGGCGGGGCGGTCAGGGGCTATACGGCGATTCCCCCGGTGGATAAGGCGCTCGCGGTGCACCTATGCCCGCAGAGCGCCGCCACCTGGCGCGGATGCCCTAAGCACCCGTCCAAGCCCTGTAGGCTCACGTCGTCCCTGACGGCTAAAGCCTACAGCGCTGCTGGACAAGCCGCCTCTGCCCTGCACGCCATGGCTCTCCTGCGTTGAAAGATCTGCACGAGGGTAATTCCGCCCCAGATTTGATGCAGGAACTGTGCTCGGCGACCGACCTCGCTCTCCAAGCGACGAAGGTCACGGCGCGGTCTCTCGGGCGGACGATGGTCACACTAGTGGTCCAGGAGTGCCACCTTTGGCTCAACCTGGTCAAGATGGGTGAGGCCGACAAGACACGGTTTCTTGCTGCCCCCATTTCCCAGGCTGGCCTATTCGGCGACACCGTTGTGGACTTTGCCCAGCAGTTCTTGGCAGTGAATCAGCAGACAGAGGCAATCCGGCACATCCTGCCCCGGCGCGGCTCAAGATCCCGCACCCCGTCTGCTCGCTGCCAAGGGTGTCCCCCTGCGGTGACTGCACCAGCTCCACCGCAGCCCACCCCTTTGGCCTGGCCCCATGTGGAGCCCACCGCAGGAAGCAAGACGCCATCCGTCTCACAGTCGCCGCCTAAGAACCCACGGAGGTCGTCAAAGTGCCCCTGAGACAGGCGACCCAGGGACGAAGGAACCCACTCACCTGGAGCTGGTAAGAAGACCACTCCATCCCCCGGTGGAGGGCCGGGCGGAAAATCTTTTGTTGCCTTTTTGTTTGATTTCGTTCAGCAAAAGAGCGGCTTCCTTCCTCCCTGGGTCACATACCCGGTGTTCACAGTCGTCATCACGACTACCGTCCACGGGTTTTTTCTTGCAGGATTGGCGCTCCAGCGGTGGTCTTTCCGCCCCTGAGCGCCCAGCTGTGGCACACAGCCGCCCCCGATGTGGCAGTCTCCACGGGTTACGAGGACAGGCCTCTTCCTCCCCCGTCCCAGGCTGTTCCGGGGGTGGTCACAAGGAGCCAGGTAAGTGCTTCAATGTCCCTAGACTCAGCACGGCCACGACGTGGTGTGGCACCTCGAGCTCCGCCCCGCCGCGAGGCCCCACCTGCCGGTACGTCCGACGATGCTGTCCCCTTGGTCCCCCTTGCGCGGAACTTGGACGCGTGGCTTGCGTTTTCCAATCCGTCGCGATGGCTGATCCGGACCGTCCGACTCGGCTACGCAATTCAGTTCGCCAGGCACCCGCCCAGGTTCAGCGGTATTCACTTCACCTTGGTCAAGAGCGAAAACGTTGCTACCTTGCGCGCGGAGATCACTACCCTCCTACGGAAGGGTGCGATAGAACCTGTCCCTCCAGCCGAGATGAAGAAGAGGTCTTACAGCCCCTACTTCATCGTACCGAAAAAAGGTGGTAGGTTGCGGCCAACCTTGGACCTACGAGTACTGAAGACTCCCGGGCCTTACACAGACTCCCGTTCAAGATGCTGACGCAAAAACGCATTCTGGCGAGCATCCGGCATCAAGATTGGTTCGCAGCGGTAGACCTGAAGGATGCGTACTTCCACGTCACGATCCTTCCTTGACACAGACCCTTCCTGTGGTTTGCATTCGAGGGTCAGGCGTATCAGTACAAAGTCCTCCCTTTCGGCCTGTCCCTGTCTCCTCGCATCTTCACGAAGGTCGCAGAGGCTGCCCGTGCCCCATTAAGGGAGGTGGGCATTCGCATTCTCAACTATCTCTCGAGACATGTTGTGCGCACACAGTCGTGGACTTGCGCTTTTAATAAGTGGTGTTTTAGCAAAATAAATTAATGAATGAATACAATATTTTTATTTACAATTTACAAAGATTTGTTTTAATGATATCTCGAGCATAGTCCTTGAAAACAAATAAAAATATGCTTGAAAAGTCCTTGAATTTCACTTTGAAGCATCTGTACTAACCCTGTATGATCTCTGTCATCACTATGTACAGGGCTGCAGTTGGACACCGGCTTTTGTTGATCAACAGGTCATTGATCATATCTCATATCAACACTTTATGCAGATAAAGGTACAATCTACAATTAATGTCTAAACACTATGATTCATACAGAAATATTGGTGGGACAACTGTGGACAGAACCCCTGTACTTTTGCAAGATGATCTGTGCATTTATGTGTGTCTTTATACAATATATGATATATATGACAGAATAAATATGAAAGCACACTTTTGTGATTTTGTGATTGTCTGTTGCTTAGTCCGTATTGCATCATGGAAAATTAAAGTGAATGTGTTCATTGTTCAGTACCTTCACAACCATAATGCGCCACACCTCTCCAAGCAATTAGTTAATTGCATTTTAATGTTAAGCCCAGACAGCTAGTGAGTGAGTGAGAGGGAGGCTAATAAAACTGGGTACCTAGGGATGCAGTGTTAAAATGCATTAAACAGGAGGAACTGATGCATTTCTCTCCTTTTAAAATAGTTGCACACATTCATTTATTAATTGATGCCATTTTCTCCACTCTTGTTTGTGCTGTTTTTTATGAACGGTTAAAGCTGAAGTGTGTAATTATGCAGAGAGAAAAGTAAGTACAACTATAAGTAAGGTCATTAGTGGGTTGATTTCATCTTAAAGTGTAACACTGTGACTGTTTGAGCAACCTTTCCAGCCCAACACAGCAACGCTGACTCAACCAATGGTGTGAGTTTGGGGCAGGACTAATTGTTTGTTTGATCAATGGAAGATGAGTTAATTTTCTGAAATCTGCTTAAAATAGTTTTAGATGACATTTAGCATGTTACAGCTGCTTGACATGTCAGTTATGTAGTTCTGTGCGCTTTCCACAGACCAAAAAGTCACAAAGCTGCATGTCAACAATGACTTCAAATATAGATGACTTTTGGGAAAGTTTTCTGCTTTTGAAAGCACAATAAGGGCGTGCGTTTCCTTAGCCCTCTCTCCAAGTTTCCAGGGAAACAGACGGATAGATTAGAGAACTGCAAATCAAACACATCATCCTGGAGCATGATTATTATATTCACAATGCCTCACACACTGGCTAGCTATAATATTTCATCAATTCAAAGAAGTGGATAATAGCCACAAAGGGTTTAATTGATAAGGCGTTTGGAACCCGTTGCATTGCAGATGGCTCATAGTTCTCCATACATCATGATATTCCTGACCGATTTTGCCTGAGAAAGGGTCATGAAATGGCTCACTGCGCGTTTTTAATTAGTATCATATTGGTTATGCAGAATAGCATACTATCTACGTGCACTATTTCTGCAGTATGCTGTCTGTACACTGCACACAGTATGTACATTTTCTTTCATGTTTTCTTTCTTTTCAATTTTTAATGAGGTTAAGTGTTATTGGCATGTTGCCATATTTGATTTGGGCTCTGTGAGTTGATCAGTGATTTAATTTGATTTGATTTAAGAGTGACTAATGACTAATCATACTGTTAATGTTCAACATACAAAGTGACTGTATGCCTTCAGATGACTTGGAATATGATGCACATGTCACATGAACTACTTTTATGACAATTTTGGCTCCTTTTTTAACTTCAAATTGTGTCACTATCAACTGCTATTGTATGCAAATCAGCAATAGCAACATTCTTTTATTAATTTATTTTTTTATTTTCAATTTGGAATGCCCATTTCCCACTATTTAGTAGGTCCTCGTGGTGGCACGGTTACTCACCTCAATCCGGGTTGCCTCCACTACTGAGACCGTCAATCCACGCTTCTTATCACGTGGTTCATTGTGCATGACACAGCGGAGACTCCGCATGTGGAGGCTCATGCTACTCTCCGCGATCCACGCACAACTTACAATGCGCCCCATTGAGAGTGAGAATCACTAATCGCGACCATGAGGAGGTTACCCCATGTGACTCTACCCTTCCTAGCAACCAGGCCAATTTGGTTGCTTAGGAGACTTGGCTGGAGTCACTCAGCACACCCTGGATTCAAACTCGTGACTCCAGGGGTGGTAGTCAGCGTCAATACTTGCTGAGTTACCCAGGCCCCTAATAGCAACATTATTTAAAATATATCCTTCCACAGAAGAAAGTCATATGATTTTGGAATGACATGAAGACAGAAATGTTATTTCTGTCTTCCTTTAAGACATGAAGCGGATCGGATGAAGTTACCTGGCCACCATGCTGGCCTGATAAAACAAGTGTAAATAATGGAGAATGTAGCAACTAGCAAAACTACAGTGAAGACAGCACCTTACAAATGTAAGTTTAATTCTTTAACACGTTTTTTTCCCTACACAAAAGCAATCTCTGTTTAACTGCTGAAGGAAGTGACATTTTGAACACATGCAATGTGTTGCTGCTAGCTTTAGCGCATTAGCCAACCTCAGTTCAACACTTGTGCTCCATTTGGGATGATACTACACTTTGACAATTCATACACTACAGGACTGAGTGCATAGTGCATTTTGTAAATATATAGTACATCGTTTGGGACACAGCTATAGCCAAAGTATAGGCTACTATTTCACAAACTTTTTAAAAAGAGTTGGCAGTTTACAGTGATAATCTGGTAATATTCCATTTCAAACATAGCCAATGTGTACCATTTCACATACTTTTTTAAAAAACTGTGGCATACTGCTTACTGCAGTATACTGACTAGTGTTCCATTCCGAACATAGCCAGTGTAGCCGACTATTTCACATACTTTTTGAAAGCAGTAGGTAGTATACAGTGCAGTATACAGTATGCTAGTATTGCATTCCAAACATTCTCAATGTGTACTGTTTCACATACTCATTAAACAGTAGGGAGAATGCAGTGCACTAAACTGACAGTACGATAGCATTCCAGAATACTAGCGTACTGCTTACTATGTACAGTACTACACTGTAAACTGACTACTGCTTTTTAAAAGTATGAGAATTAGTATACGCTGGCCATGTTCGGAATGGAATAGCATACTTCTTACTTAATAATTCACTGTTTACTGCATACAGCTCTTTATTCCATTCAGCATACAGACATTAATTACTATTTCACATACTGTATTAAAAACTGTAGTTTCTCAATCCTTTCCTGGAGGACCACTGACTAACACTATACATTTTGGATGTCTCATTTATCTAATCACACCTGATTCTACTTGTTAACAAATTAGTAGAGTACTACATGAACTAAATTGGCTGTGTCAAATAAGGGAGATATCCAAAATGTGTAGTGCTAGTGATCCTCCAAGAAAGGATTGAAAAACACTACAGTACAGAATGCAGCAAACAGCTGTAGGCAGTATACCTTGCAGTATGCTAGTATTGCCATCCGTCCACAGCCAATAAGTACTATTTCAAATACATGTTAAGAACTGTAGGCAGTATACCATGCAGTATGCTAGTATTGCAATCCGTACACAGCCAATAAGTACTATTTCACATACTTGTTAAGAACTAGGCAGTATACCGTGCAGAATGCTAGTATTGCCATTCCTATACAGCCAATAATACTATTTAACATATTTGTTAAGAACTGTAAGAATCGCGCGTAATTCCAGAGTGGTGTGCGCAGCCGTGCGCGCAACTCCATTGGCTGATATGCGTGCACACCGGGGTTGGTGCGCTATTAAAAGCCATGCAAAGACGCACCGCAGCAACATACAGTTCTGTCCTGGATAACTGGATACACAAACACGGACGAACAATAACATATGGATTGAAGGAAAGACGACTACTTGTGATTTGTTCCACTGAGACATCCGGACCACAAACCACTTCACGTGAGTTTCACTGACATTCAACAGGTGTTTAACGCAGGGACAGCTTATGAAAAGTTTAAACCCATATATATATCAACTATATTATATTTTTATTTGTCATTATATATGCGACAAATAGTAAACTACTGCTCATGTGAAATGTTATGGAATGATGATATGGCAATCGCATTTTTTTTTTTAAACCATAATTGCCGCCAAAATACCATAGTTTATACAGTTATTGATACTACTGTATATAAATAATATATAGCCTATGTAATGTAAATGTTTATATATCTGTATATATTCGTGTCGCTCATATAGCCTTTGTATAAAGTGGTAAAATATTGCTATTTTTACAGTTATTGTTAGACACCTAACAAAAAAAAAAAAAAAAACACACACACACACACACACACACACACACACACACACACACACACATATATATATATATATATAAGATTTGGAATGTTTTTACAATTTAAAGTAGATTCCATATACATTTATTAGCATTTTACATTAGTTAGAACTAATGACTAACCATGGTATTTGATATACAAATATTTTTAGTTCTAATCAGTTTGCACCTGCTCTTAAAGTCCATAACGTTATTTTTCATTAACAACTAATTGGGCAATGCGAATGTTTATTATAGTAATGCAAAGCTTGTGATCTGTGTAAGTCATTAATATGATTTCAGCTTGAAAGTCAGTCTTTGCAACAGTCTCGCCGTCACAGCAGATACTGCGCAATCCGTATTTCACATTATACTGCGCTGCTGCCTCCACAATTTAAACAAAGACATGAAGTACAGTTTTTTGTGCCGTGTACCCTTTTATAAAAGCTCTTTATAAGTAAATGCTAGAAAAAGCTTTATCATTGTGTGGGGAACATGTAAAAATTACCCAATAAAGAGAAGAGGCTAATAATATTACTGCATGGTGTGATATTTGAAGCATAAAATTAAATAGCTGATTTCTGTCAAAAATATTCATGCTAATCCTACACTGTAAAACAAGTTTTTTTCGGGTAATCTAAAAAGTGCATGTGGTAATACCTGAATTAATTCGTTTTATTTAAGTCAAAAGTCTTATTTAATACGACTAAATTAACCAGAATACATTAGTTTACTTCAACAGAATATTTTCGAGAGAGCTCCTCTTTCATTTTATTTTAGTTTACCTGCATCTATGGTTATGAAAACATGCATACATTTTGCTAATGGGATTTCAGAAACCTTTTTTTAAATTTATTTATTTATTTTACTTTTTTCCACATATGTAAATAAACTTTATAGACACACCTCTGCAATGAACGCCATGATTTTGAGTGTCTGTATGAGAGACGCACAGCAACAGGCTGCAGCATTATAATTATCAACACTGCCAAAGCATCACATCACCACCAGGTGACAGTCTGTGCTTAGCAGAGAAAGACAGCTGTCACTTGTATAACAACTGGCTGTAAGTGTAAGTGTTCACATGGTGTCGGAATCCATTGCATTTTCACAAGATGACAGTGCACCCCTGCTGAAGGGGGTGGATTGCCATCAGTTTGTGTTTGTATTCATAACGTCCTTCTTCTCAATTTCTGTGCACACAGGGTGCACATCCCTCCCACATCTCATCGAGAAATGTGGCTTCTGGAAAAGATCCGCGGTTCAGTGGATGGAAATGTTCTACGGCAGGGAGAGTCCGCTGTCAAACAGAGCAAAGCCCCCACCTACGGCAATGTCCTCACTCCCGACAAGATCCCAGACTTCTTTATTCCACCAAAACTGGTGTGCTGCCCCCCAGAGGCAGAGACACCAGAGATGAAGCCAAAAAACGGGCTGCATGGGTCTGCGTCTGAACAAACCATATGCTGCAAGACACCGCAGGGCAGCCCGCGCAGCCCGCGCCTCATTAACAAGCTGGCTGGAGACACAAAGAACTTGCTCAAAGCGGCAAACCGTCACATCATCCAGATTGAGAGTGCAGATGACTTGGTGGTTGGCGAAGTGGGCGACCTCAACACAAACGCTGACCCGCAAGCGCAGACAGCCATGTCGTTGCCCTATGTACCAAAAGCGCAAACCTCCTACGGTTTCGCCACGCTCATGGAGAGCCCTCACACGCGTCGTAAAGAGTCCCTCTTCCACAGCGACCCTACAAGCCCACTTACCTCACCCAACACCCAACGCAAGTCTCAGGGTAATCACTTGAATCCAAGCGACTGTAATGTCTCCCACTCCAACCCCTACCGTTACTTTAGCGGAGGTGAGAGCGACACATGTTCTTCAGCTGAGTCGTCCCCATTCAACTCCCCGCTACTGTCCCGCTCCGCATCCCTCCTTAAGATGTTCACTCACGAGACCCAAGCCAAAGTGTCCCGTGCCAAACGATCCTTTGCCCGGCACAGTTCACTCTCGACGGATGAGTGCAGCTCTGTGGAAACCAGCCCGAACATTCAACGGCACTTCCGTTGTCCTCCTTCCCCGGCACTCCGAGGACGAAAAACTGGAGGCAACATGGATCGCTTCACCCAACACACCATCAACCTCCACAAGGGTGGAACTCTGTGCCTCTGCACAGACTACGATATTGACGCCTCCCGACTTCACATACGCGTGCTGGCTGCCGAGGATCTCTACGATAAGCAGTTTGACATAAAGAGCATCAACTGTTGTGTTGCCCTGTACCTGAACCCAGGAAAGCTGCAGAAACAGCGGAGCACGATTATCAAGAATAGCCGCAACCCCGTCTTCAACGAGGATTTCTATTTTGACTCGCTTCCCATTGGACAGGTGAAAAACCTGGCCATCAAGATGAAGGTGGTCAACAAAGGCACCAGTCTGAAGAGAGACACCCTGCTTGGAGAAAGGGAAGTACCCTTAAAGGATTTGCTTTCTGGGATCTAGAGGTCCAGTTTTGTCCACCGATGCAGTCTTCATCTAACAGACCAGACAGGGAATATCCCAGCTTTGATTTCCAAGTACTCAAAGTGAATGGGACATTCTATATTTAATTTATTTTATTCCAGAACTCTCCAACTAACTGTGTGCACCTTCCTTATTTGTTTACCAGGCTTGAGTACACTTCGTTTTTCTGCGTGCCGTTACTTCTCATACACAATCTAGCATTATCGCCTTTCAAAGAATAGGCTGCGTCTGAATTTGCAAACTTCCCATATTATAGGACACCAAAAGCAGTATTTCAATTGAATAAAGTGTCTGAATTCCTCAGCCTTCATAAAACAGTAGGCGAGAATTACCTGGATGACCCACTACATCTGGCGAGATTCTAAGATGTCACTGGTGAGACGTCACATGAAAAAAATGGCGAAAACCGTAAATTGGATTGGCTCTTTTCAACTGCAAGTGCTATGTATACCAAGAAACTATTTTCTTGTGGTTAAATTGTACTTGTTTAACAAAACCAGAATAGATTATTTTCACTGTAGTTGTAACTACGTCATATATGCAGGTCACAGGACAGTGCCCTAGTTTCGGAATAAATGTATTCATACTACTCACCTGCATACATAAAGAATGTACTTTTTCAGCAGCTGAGAAGTACGTTCTCAAATTTAGTACATAGTCTGACAATATGCAAATTCGGACGTACTCAGCCCATACGGACGCGTTCGACGCATGCGCACTACAACTTCTTTGTGATTCTAGTGAAATCAACTCCAAAAACAGACTGTCCGCTTGTCTAGAATAGCTGGTCTGCTCACAGATAGTCCGTGCACACTGTGGTGATGACAAAATTTGTGCACTGTGTGCAAGACAAAGCAGCACGCGTTGAAGTGAAGTATACTTTGGCCTTAAGAGCATTTGTAAAATGTACAGTATATGTGATGGTGTGAAATCTTGTGTAAATAAATTTAGGAGTGTATAGGTATGCTCTGATTGTGTGCATGTGTTCCCATGGTTAGTGTTTTCTCTATGAGTTCAATTTTTTTATTTATTCCAGAGTCCTGCTAAGTCTCACTGTTGGAGACTATCCACACAACACTTCTTAACAGCACCAGTATGTTCTTATTGACCAAGTCTTTAAAGTCACCTAGGGTCAAACGGTAGATGTTAATGCATGCTTCATCTGCTGTTGGAGCCTTTAAACTTGCAAGAATGACATTTTATTTTAGGTGTTGCTAAAATAACAGTGTTTCTTTGCCTTGTGCCTGTATAATTCCAATCTCTAGGGTGTGAGACTGATATTTTTCTCACTCTAAACTGGACCACTTTTGAGGTTTCTTTCTTTTTGAATGTTGTATCTGTGCTGTTTTCAACAAAAAAGGAAATGCACCCTTCAGCCTTATCGAATGACACGCTGCTCACTTTGAGTGACATGGAACTTTAGTGAAGGCGTGATTTGTGATTGGACAGAATGTATGACATCATAAAAGATTATAATTATGTAAATAGAAAGCTTGTCTAAATCTGCTTTGTAGCTGCGCCTGAAAACACTCACCGGTACTCTTCCTGATATAAAAAGTACACTGTATAGAGATTGCAAGCCAAAATAAGAAACTTTTTTTTATTTTATATTTATGTTTTGTTTAATTGTCATCACTCACAAAAAAGTATAAAAAAGTACCACGGTACCATGGTAATACCATGTTCTTCAAGAACGTGGAAGTGCCATGTAAATAACCATAGTTCATGTGGTATATATCATGTTATACATAGATCAGTTGGGTATATATCAAGATAAGTATTACCATCTGATGCCATCACAGTACCATGGTATTACCGTGTTTGTGTTGTTTTTTTTTTTTTTTTGGAGATGGACCAATTTGTATAGTGCTGCTAATACCATGGTATATGAATATGGTAATATTTCAGTACTATGGTATTATCATAGGTTTTTGGGCATGTACCATGGTAAAACCATGGTATTCTTTGTAGTACACTAAAAAAAGCATATATGAATATGGAAACCATTTAGTTGCATGATATATATGAAAGTGCCTTGGGATTGCCATGGTATTTTAAATGTCCCATAATAATACCATATTTTTCTGGACATGCGCCACTGTAAAACCATGGTATTCTTTGAGATACCATGTAAACCATGGTATATAAATATGGAAATCTTACATGGCCATGATATAAATCAAAGTACCATTGTATTACCATCCAACACTTTCATTGTATGGTGCACTTCATTGCTGATTTGCATAGTGCATTGTAGGTGATGTTTTTTTACAATATAAAATTGTTCAACAAGAATTGGGACATCCCCCAGGAAATGGTTCAGTCATTAATTTCTTTTATAAACCGTTTATATTCAGAATGTGTTTAGATGATTATTCTTCTATTAAATATGTGCACATAGTTTTGGCATGGTATAGTACATTAGTGTGTATTTGTTTACCAGTGGGATCAAGTTGCATGGCAAAGTGGGCAAGCCCTCCTGTTTTAATTTATATTGTTACTGAGTCAGATGGTGAACATGTAAGACATAATCTCATCTTTTCTTCACATCTTCTGCTGTGTTGAATCAATATATTTTGTATAGTCAACTTTTATGAAATGTCAAAAGAGCACAATATATTTATTAACCGCCGTTATTTGGTAACTCTCCATTTTTTCAGAGGCCTTTGATTCGTATATAATTATTATTCCCATTCATGTATTAATTCCCATTCAATGTACAGAGAAAATAAATTGGATTTTTACCTCCGGATCCCAACGGTTGTTTAAAATTACTGATGATTACAGTCGAGTCAGGTAAATTAAGACTTTAAAATTAACCCTGCATGCGTCATAAATGTGGAGCTCTTTGTATCTCTTATCTTTGACCTAAATAGAGCATCCTGAGAGCTCTTCAATCGCATTACTGCAATCTTCAGTTCTGGAGTGGATTTTCAAGTGCACCTATTGCAAAAGGAGTGAGATTTTCTCACATTTATGGATTTAATTCAAGGCAACAGAGAAATTAATATCTGTGTTTGAATCATTTGCATATTCCTAAAGGTGAAGTGTAATTTTGTGCCACTTGTGGCATCAGATGGAATTGAAAAATAACTAGATTATTAGATTTTCTGAACAAAATGTGAGTGATGCTTGCCTGCACAAAACTTGCAGCCACAATGCTCAGGTTTCCTAAATGGATGCTAGAGCATTGCTAGGATGTTGCTAGGGTGTTCTGGGTAGTTGCTATGGTGTTGTTGCTAAGTGGTTGTTAGGGTGCTATCTGTGATTGCCATGTGGTTGAAAACAAGCCCAGGTCAGTCCATAACTGTGCTTTTTTTTTTTTACTTGTGAAATATTGTAAGGTTGTTGCATTCATGTTGCAGTCAATGTGAAAGCTATTTTACCTCTGTAATGTGACGATTTTCCAAAGGAAACAGAATTTTCAAGAAAAATGTAGGGCAATTGATATTTTATCGAACAGGAAATGACTGTGAAAAGTGGACGTTACTAGAATGGAGACAGGTGGTTGGAGGGGAGGGGTTAAAAAATAAGAGGGATTCATGACATCATCTGAAAAGGAAAGTTGTTTCAAAGCAGAGCAAGTCATTGATTTATTTGTATTTATTTTTTTTATGTAAGATCACAAAGATAGTGAAGAGTGTAACTTTATCGGTGTCAAAATACAGAAATACTTATCCCAGCTAAAAATGCACAGACAACTATAAGAAAGCCATTCGTAGGTTAGATTTCTCGAAAACTGTAAACATCGGCGTATTTAGAAAGTAATTGCAATTCCATTTGGTGACGCTAGTGGCAGAGCGATAACACTTAAGCATTAAATTGGAAAAATTGTGCACTGACAAATTTTTCACTTTAGGAATAAGAACATGTATTATGAAAGGACATAAGGTCAATTTTGATTTCACGTTGACTTTAATTGCTGTTTTAATATGACATCTTTCTTATAACAATATAAAAAAATGTGTTATCACTTTACGTTACTGTAGCATGTTTTGAATGATCTGTTTTATTGCTAAACAGTCTTTCCCTTTAAATGCAACAATTTAATTGACAAACATCTCCTTTTTAAATCAACATACACATCACATTTCTGTTGTAGCCTCGTGTTCAATTTTCATTCTTTCTTTCATTCATACTGTCACCCAAGCATTTTCTTCTTTGAGTTATCATTTTTCATCCTTCATTGAAAGCACTTCCATGTCACTCTCATCAAGAGGAAAAACATTTATTGTATATTAAAGGAAAAAACGATCTCTTCAAGCATGTGGTCAGTTATTACACTCAGGATATTAAGTTTTACGTGAGTTCTCTACATTATATTTCCCTAGTACATTGATTCATTTATTACATTATTTCCATTTCTATTTTCAGTGCTCTTTCAAAATGGCCAGGTTTATTAGATTCCCTGTAAGAGCCAAGCTGAGTGCAAAGTCTTTTTTCCCACTTATGGGCGTGTTTGATTGGCAGAGATTTCAAATTAAAATATGAGAAATGGATTCCAGAATAGATTCAATATGGGGGCATTAAATCATATTCATTTTTGTAACCATCTTCTGTGCGTGAGATTAAAGTGTCTTGCACTTGCTTTCGGATAAGTCGTGGAAAATGAAGTGCCTATCCACTGTACTTGATTCCCGTTTCCTTCCCTGTGCTCGTCACCAGCCACAGCATTCCTATGCATGTTAAACACACATAAACTGTGAGGTACCATTTCAAATTCAGAAATTTAGGTGTTACTAAATAGACAAGAACTCAATTTGTTAATATTCTGATAGATGTAATTATGAGTAGATGTACTGTCATCATACCATTTATTTTGTTTTTGTTTGTTTATTTATCTTCTTTCCAGTGGTTAAATCTTTTCCAGACCTATTTCTATCCATAACCTTATTGGATCATGCTATTGCTGTGCTTATTTTCTTACCTTCTTCAATAAAATGTGTGTAAATGGTGTGAAGTTATTATTTTTTTTTGTCCTTTACTTCCCAGTTCCCTTTCAAGAAGGTAACTTCGACGCTGCATCAGAAGGTGACACTATGGGAGCATATGGGGGTGGTGACCTTGAAATACCAATTTGATTGGCTGGTGAAGCTTTGCGCTCCGCCTATGCTTACGTCACCGTGAGCATGTGAGCCAGAGCCCAGCACCACACAGTCAGAATTTTCCTCTTTCTGGGCAGCATCGACATCTCTCGTGCCTCTGGAGCCTTTAACCAATGCTCTGCTTTGGATCGAGTTCTATTCTTCTCCCTGTGTGCACCAGCAAAGAAGCAATGCTTCGAAAGCACTTCCGTGTTTGCAATGTGTTTACATTGCATTCCAAAAAGAGCAAATCGAAGCAAATAAAAGAGCCACTTGCTGAAACATGTCTTTTTAAAGATGTGTTGAACCAAATGGCTGTCTGGCTAAATTTGTCAGATCTGAGCATCAGGGACAAAGCTGTCCTACTTAATGCCCCGGAGTGTCAACAGGGTCTCAGTGTCAAATGTTCCAATTGGCAAAGATGCAATCGCTGGCTTATTGACACATCCTGCCAAGGTGAAGTAGTTCTGTAACCTAGACAGTTCACTCATGCGCTACCTCTGGGCAGCATCCCACTAAACAGAGTGCTGTTATGACTAACCCTGTGCCTTCACACAGAATGGAGACAGAGCTGCCGGTAAAGAAACAATCCCAGCGGCCTGCAACGAAGAGGAAGGTGGCACTTCCTTGATCTCGTCCCAGTGAAAAAGTTCCTTCTAGGCAAACAACTTCACAAAAATGGGGTGGTATGCATTTGCATACTCTCACTGAAGACTGTGCTACTACACGTCTTGGCATCAGTAAAATGTGTTGGGAAGCTTCAGGCCATTTTGATCAGTAACTCTTAAAGTTCGGACCAGGCCTGTCAAAGGTGATCCTCAAGTCCGGAGGAGGTTATGTGCCCAAATTGCTGCCAACCCCTTAAGGGCTTAGGTTGTCACCCAGCACGGCCGCGTGTGTCTCTGTCTCTCAAACTGGCATCTCTGGCCCCGCTTTATCTCATTCTCCCACTGATCATCTGATTCAGCGCCAGCTGTGCACCCTCACGGCCTGGCCATGCCCACCTCCTCGTCACAGGCATGTCTTGGTTACTCTTGTAACCTTGGTTCCCTGAAAGGAGAGAACGAGACACTGTGTACCTTTGACACAGCTACTGATTTTTTGTGTTATGGGACAAGAGATATGCTCTCCTTTCCTTTAGTCACCAGCTAGTCATATTGGTGTGATGATATAGGGTTTCAAGGTCACCGCCCCCTGAGGGGTGCTTCCATAGCATCAGCTTCTGATGCAGACTCTTGTTCCCTCCTTTCAGGAAAACAAGGCTGTAAGAGTAACCAAGACATTTAGATGGTTCCGGAAACGTGGCATCCATCCATGGTTGTTTGCTGGTCTTAGCTGGTTTAAACTGGTTTTGTTAGTTTACAGCTGTTTTAGCTGGTCAGCCAACTGCATTCTCAGCCTGACTGGTTGACAAGTGCCTAAAACCTTTGTAAATCCATCTAACCATTTGGCTTTGTAGCCAGAAAATGACCATAGGCTGGTTTAAGCTATTTTTCAGCATATTTTTAGGTGGCTTCGCTGATAATGAATCTAGTCTAATAAAAATCATATTTAAAGATGCATTCTGTGTCCTGGGCATGGGTCCAAATGGCACATTTGTTTTGTGTCTTTCTCCAGGTGTGCTGCAGAGATTTTGGAAGATGCAATTTATGGCAAAATAACAAGTGTGTTTTTAACCCTCCTTTTGGCTTAAGAAACTGCACCCTCCTTTTGTCCTTCGGGTAAATATTGACAGCAATTGAAAACCATTCAAAATGCATAAATTCTTGATTAGTGTACAACAGCACTTAAGACCATCTTAACGAAAATCTGTTTTATTGTGGTCCCAAAGTGTATGATGATAGGTAATATATAATATTAATGCAGTAAAATAATATTACTTTTTTTTAAATATTTTTTAATGTTTAAAAACTTGCCAAACATTGGACAAGGATGTCTCAATTTACATTAATTTCAATTGCTTTTGGCATTTTATAATATCTAAACTACATTACAATATATCTACATTACAATAATATCATTACAATAATTTATTCTGCTTGTAGAAAATCAACAGTGTACATTTTAGAGTTACAAGTTTAGTACATGCCTACTTCACAAATTAATCTCTATTGCCTATTCCAGCACTCAAAATGGGCCCAATTTGCACATCCATTACTACAAATCTATTCCTTCCTACAAATGTAAAAAATAAAAAAAAACAAATGTTTCAGTATTACGGGGGTTTAGGAAGGTGCCATTATATTTCTTTTTGCCATCTAATGTTTTTGGAGAAAATTGTACATAATAGGTCTTTACCATTGGGGGGCCTTTAGCCCCATTGTACCCTATCATATAAAATCATGTTAGTAAACTTTTTTACTACATATTACCTGTTCAAAACAGTGTGCACGTGTGTGCATTTGAGAGCAAAGTATGCAACTTGTGGAAAAGATGCAATACCAAGTGAAACAGTTGAGGAAGCTAGAGATCATTATGGAGATACATTTTAAATCGTTTTAGGCCAAATGTGATTCATGGATGTACAAAAAAAAAAAAAAACACACAAAAAAAACAAAACAATCAAAAACATATTTATCACAAAAATGTGATAATGGTCACAACTGTTTTCCCACATGGGTCAAAATTTAAAATGTAAATTTGAAAAATTTTAATTAATTTTCTTTTTTATTTAGTTTGTTTGATAGTCTTGACAAAGTCACAATGTTTTATTCCAGTGCAAACCATGCAGTATTTATAATGTATTCTTTACCTATCATAGGTCAAAAATTACCTGATGAAATTCGGAGGCTTATCATAATTTTTTTTTTTTTTTAAACAATTGCACACATGCACTGTAAAAAGAAAAGTCAACCCATTAAAGTTTAATTGATGCCTTAAAGTTTTCCATATAAAGGAGTCCTAAAGTTACTTGCAATAATAAATCCTAAGACTGCAACTAATCGCCAATCAAGAGCAAAAATAACTGACAACAGATCTCAGTAGATTTTACTATTTTACAAATAGTAAAAATTATTTTTAAGAATAAATCTCATTCTCATAAATTCTCAGAAAAAACTCACAAAGCCTACAAGTTATTAAACGCATAAGAGTGCCTTGTATTAAATACTTCAAATTAAATTAATTGGTCTACATATATACATATATGAATGAATGAATGAATGAATGCTTTGATATTTTAAACCATTTTTAAAGCAGTAAAATACATCATATAGACTTCAATTTGCACATTATTTGAAGGAGAGTTTTGGGCAAATAATATCTAATTAATTAAAGAAATAATCTACAAGTTGAGTATCAAGTTAGCAGAATTAACCGTGTTAAATTAATTTCCACTAAGTCTCTGTCTGACTCACTGTTTACACTATGGAGAGGTATTGATGCCACACCTGTTTGTTAATCAGTCATTTGTGTAAGTAAAAGAATTAAACATTGCAAAGTAAACCACTTAACAGGTCTCTCTGCTTTTTGAGCATGTAATTTTGCTTATTACACTCATGGTGAAGTTAGTGCTATAGTTCAAATGGTCAGAGTCAAAGTAAACATTCTTTTTTAGTAATTATGTCATTTTTTTTAGAACATTTTAAGCACATACAGTGGATATAAAAAGTCTACACACAGCTAAAATTGTGTGGGTGTGTTGGTATGGATGTCAGAATGTGTTTTGTATGTGTGTATTGAGAAATGTGTGTGTGTTTATGTAAACAAAGGGTTAAAACCCTGAAAATGAATGAATATTTGGAGTTATGATCAGGACTGATGTTGGTTAAAAAAAATTTAAGTCAGTGAAAATGGAAAATAACATAAATATATAATATTTTTATGGCAGTTTTTTGACGCAGACATTTTTGTCCTCTAATGGCACTTTTCCACTGCACATTACGGTTTGACTCGACTCTGCTCGCTTTGCTTTTCTGAGCTTGCTTTTCCACTGCAGATTAGTGCCGTCTCAACGTGGGTGGGATTATAGGCTGATCGTCATAGTTGCGCCACCTCTACTGCCGTGACATCATCTTAAACACAACACAAACATTACTGACCATAAACAATAACACGACCGCTAGCTGTTAGCTACTAGCTCATTGTGCTGCATTAAGCAGTTGTTGCATGGTAATTTTGCTTGGTTGTTTTAGAAGCAAGCTTTCCAGTAGCTGGTCAACTAAATAAAGTGATGCTTTCAAGCAGAATATAGAATTAACGTAACAAAACGTACCATCCTCCATCGTGGACTCCAACAACGGCGAGTCCAGGGCACTCTCCCTCCCATTGCTTGTCGGTCTATTGCCATAGATAGCGTCCATTTGGTCGAACCACTTCCACTTTCTTCTGTTTGAACAACTCTGGCTGTTGTGGTCCTTGATGGTTCTGTAGTCACTTTTAAGTTTTTTTAACTTTTCCCTACACTGTTGGTAGGTCCAGTGGTAGCCGTGTGCGGCCAACAGCTGAGACACTTCCTGAAAGACTTTTTCGTTTCGCGTCGTTTCATTCGTCGCTAACGAGAGGAACGTCTGCACCTCGTTTATTAACCACGGCGCGGTTTTGCGCACAGCCATTTCTTTTTACAATTCGAAAGTCGCGTGAACAAATGATATTGCTGTCGCTGTTGCTAACTTTAAAACTAGCGGGTTGATGTCCCATGTCCAGTGATGCTAGTAGTGACGATTCTCTCTGACCAATCAGTGATCTGCAGGGTTTTGACGTCACATGTAGTATCGGCTCGGCTCGCTTGGAACCTTGACCGAGGTGGTACTAAAACAAGTACCAGGTACCAGGTACTATCCACAGTGGAAAACGCCCAAAAAGCAAGCAGAGTCGAGTCGAGTAGAGCTGTACCGTGCAGTGGAAGAGCCCCATAAGGTACTGAGTGTGAGTTTTTTTTTTTTTTTAATCTGACACAGCACAAAAAATAGTAATGCATCAAAATCAATGTTATTGCTAATCACTGACATATCCCAGACTGTGATAATCCCCCCAAAATTCCCCTTAGCATTTAGTATAGGCTATGGAAAATAATAAATTTTTTGTGTTGTATTTTTTATTTTTTTCATAAAAAACAATAGTGGCATTATATAAAGAAACTGGCATTTAAAGGGTTAAAATCCTAAAAATGTATTCATATTTGGTAGTTATGATCAGGACTGATGTTAGTTAAAAAATAACATATATAATATTATTATGGCAGTTTTTTGAAGCAGACATTTTTGTCCTCTAAGGACCTCTGAGTAACTTTTTTAAATTGATGCACAAGGGTTAAATAGGCTGCTTGATTCCTTGCCCATCATCCATGTCCAGTGGGGCTGGAGTGCGTGGACTTTGAATTCGGGTCGTGTTGGTGGATTCATTGAGGATGTTCTGCCTTCTGTTGCCCATCTTGGCCTGCTGGAGTTTTGCTGTTGGCCCTCTCCAGTTTCAGCGAAGAGCTCCCTGTTTGTTTGCAAGTTCATACAATCATCTTTTTTCTGACATGGTTTTATTCTACTCATCTCTGGATTTACGGCATTTGAATTCCTTAGCCTGACAGTCAGCTGGAGTTTACAACTATTGCGCTGCTCTAGGAATTGCAAATCACCCCCGGTATGTCCATCGAGGGTCACGCCAACATCCCTGCAGATTACCGACTGATTCATCTGACAACCACCACATATCGGCCATCTGGTCTTCACGCCGTCGTCGTACGACTGGTGAAAGTGATGTGAAGCGGGATGTCAATTTTGATATTCTCAGCTTGCTGAAACGCACATCTTTTATTTATAAAACACAGATGTCGCCACTATTAAGATGGCCCTCATTAATCCACGATCAATATTGAACATTTTATTCTGAATGACTTTTTTATATCTCGCTCTCTGGACTTTTTATTCATCACTGAGAGCTGGCTGAATCCTTGCGAACAAATGGCCCTGGGGGATCTAACACCGCCAGGCTGTGACTTTTTTAATTCCCCACAGACTTCAGTGCGTTGTAGAAACTCATTTAAATGCAGGACATGTATTCCAGTTTTGAGGTCCAATTATTAAAGACTGACATCTTGGGTCCTGCTTTCTGTGCACTTGTATACAGACCTCCCAACACACTCGGGAAATCGTCAGGATTCATACGACTTGTCTAAATTTGGCTAATTCGTATGATAGCATGCGACTGCACTTGTTTGAATTCCAATGGCTTTCACTACAGCCAATGACGTCGCTGGACATAATTTCCATCTAATACACAACAGCTTCCTATCATGTTTACACACTCTACTGATTGGTTAAGTTTAGATAAGGGGTTTGGGTAAGGGCATAATATTAATAAGTATGTCCTTAACGCCTCGTGCACTGAACTCGCGCTTCCGCATTATACATCCGGGAATTTGCACATGATGAAGTCGTACGAGTTTATGCTAACAACATCATGCGAGACCATACGAAATAGCCAACTCGTAAATTATATATGACTTTTCATGAGATCGGGTTGGACCTCCTAGGTTTAATAAGGACTTCATCCAACAACTTTCTTAGGTCTTAGAGGTCTTAGATATTGGCATTTCTGACCATTAATCAATAATATCCAATAATGTCTGTCTCTACTTGTCCTCTTCCTACTAATTCTCTGTCTTTACTTCACTCCCGGTCCATTCACTCGTCTACTGCCAATCTTTTTTCAGAATTTTATCTAACTCATTTCACAGATGATGTCTTAGCTGGACTCGACGCTGAATCATTGGTTGAAGCTTTTAATAAATCTTGTACTTTTACACTTGATAATGTCACTCCACTTAAGCCAAGGAGAATTATGGGTGTTTCACAGCTTTGGGTATATTACATCACCCATGCTCTCAGACAACACGATAACGCAAATCGACCAAAAATACTGTTCAAAACAATCGATTCTGTTTTAAACCCAACTAGAAATGCTTTTCTGGATGCCACCCAAGAGACCTGTGAAACATTTTTAAACTTCTTAACTCACAAAATTGTGCAGATTAAAGGTGCTATTGTACATTCATAATTTGATCAACCACTAATACCTTCCCCGTCCAGCCCCCTGATTCACTTTCAACCAGTTTCGCCAGCACAGTTAGCAGTCTCCAAGATGAAGTGTTCCAGTTACAAACTGGATATTCTTTTGCTGTGCCTTCTTAAAGATGTTTTCATAACTACCAGTTCCTGTGTAACAGCTATAATTAACAGCTCCTTAGCAAGTGGAGTTGTTCCAAGTAGTTTTAAACATGTTATTCTACATCCTTTGTTAAAAAAAAAACTTTTTTGGATCCGGCAATACACAACAATTATAGACCAATCTCCAAACTGCCTTTTTATTTTCATGATTTTGGAGAAAGTTGTTTATTCGCAGCTCTACACCTATCTAAATACATTTAACATTTTAGATACATTTCAGTCTGGTTTCAGACCATTGCACAGCATTGAATCTGCATTGCTGAAGGTCACTAATTATATTTTTCTCTCCATGGATTCAGGTTCACCTGTCGTATTAGTTTTATTAGATCTCAGTGCCACGTTCGACACTATCGACCATAATATTCTTCTCAATTGTCTCGAGTATATGGTTGGCATCCAGGGTATGGCCCTCCAGTGGTTTTCCTCCTATATAAAAGAAAGGATGTTCTCTGTAAATTTAGGTAATATTTCTTCTATGTCGGCTCAATTACAGTGTGGTGTCCCTCAAGGGTCGATTTTAGGACCCTTGTTATTTTCCCTGTATATGCTTCCTCTGAGCTCTATTTTTCAGAAGTACAGCATATCTAATCACTGTTATGCTGATGATTCTCAATTTTATTTCCCAGTGAACGTAGACAAGAATTGTTCATTTGAGAATGCCCTAAATTGCTTCAAAGATATTAAACATTGGCTGGCAAACAATATTTTAATTAAATGAAAGCAAAACCGAAGTTCAGATTTTAGGTTCATCCATGTCCTCCTTACCTGGCCTGGTTGCCCAGCTAGGTCCACTGTTGTCGAATGTACAAGATCACGCAAGGAGTCTTGGAGTGATTTTAGACACCTCATTGCTTTTCAATAAGCAGATCAGTGCTATTGTCAAGGGTAGCTTTTTCAACCTGAGATCTATTGCTAAAATAAAACATTTTCTTTCATATAAAGAATTGGAAATTGTGATCCACTCACTTATTACATCGAGGTTAGACTATTGTAACTCATTGTACTTTGGTCTCCCCCAAACTGCGTTATCCCGCTTACAGCTGGTTCGAAACGCGTCAGCTAGGCTTTTAACAGGGTCAAGAAAGAGGGATCACATTTCCCATGTTTTAGCATCTCTACACTGGCTTCCTGTGAAATTCAGGGTCGATTTTAAATTTCGGATTTATTTCTGGTCTCACACACCAATATATCGTGAACTTCTCCTCCCGTACTCCCCCATCAGAGTGCTCAGGCCTTCTGATCAACTTCTATTGAGGGTACCTCATTGCCGCTATAGATCTAAGGGTGACTGTGCCTTTTCTGTGATAGGTCCTAATCTATGGACTAGTCTCCCTTTCCATGTGAGGTCAGCTTCATCATTAGTCAGTTTTAAATCTTTTTTGAAAACATTTTTTACACTGTAGCTTTTGAATAGATCCTTGAATAGTTTGAAATGGATAATACATGTATTTATACTGTTGATGTGCATATTATAAAGATGTTTAATTTGTCAACATTATGAACAATTTGAACAGCACACTATATGGTAAATGTGAACTAATTTAAGCAAAGTAAAGTCAAACCCCTGGGTGGGGTCAATGAGCATCAGCAGGTAAAAGGTTTTTAAATGTGCCCTATAAATAAATAAAGGTTGACTTTTCTGAGCCATTTTTGCAATTAATTTTAATCAACGGGTGGTTTTTAGTGGATGTCTGAAATCAGTTACCCTCAAGTTCACAAAGGTGTCCTAGCAGAGTAATCTCATAGTTCAACACATGAACTATGGGCAAATTCCACTAATGTTTGGAAAACACAAAGTGTAACAATTTGAACAGTTAATCTGTTGTTTTGCCATTTAAACCCAACAAACTTAATTTTGTGAAATATTTTGCTTGAAAAGTGTGCTTGTGCTATCTTTATTTAAAAAGCTCATAACTGTTAGCTTCAGTCACCATTCGCATTCATTGCATCTTTTTTTCTAACAATGAAAGTGAATGGTGACTGAGACTAACATTGAGTTCCACAGAATAAAGAATTTCATAAGGGGTTTTGAACAACATGACGGTTAGTAGGCTAAATGATGGCAGAATTGAAATTTTTGGTTGAACTATCCCTGTAAGCAGTGGCGTAGCAAAGGGTGGACCCAGGCCCATCCAAAATATTAAAGATTATCTTTGACTTCCGTACACACTGTACGATTTTGGCCACGATTCTGCCGTCTGAGACAAATTTCAGGAATCCTAAAGGATTTCTGTCATCGCAGGGCAAAATCTTACAACGTTCAGTGTGACATGTTCACAGATGGCCGATTAATAGCCTTTGCGATGATCTTCAGTTTCTGACAAAGTACTGGCAGTGTCAGAAATTTAGCATCGCAGCCGTATAGTGTGACTGCTATTACGACGGCCAGATGAGATCTTCCGCTCCTCTCTCGCACCCCAATTCACTTGAAAAGAAACCCGCTCCGCGTCTGCACCATAGCAACATTTGTGCCCAGTTATCACTCTGCTCAAGCTCTTTCAATATTTTTTCTTCTTTTCATTTTATATAATATTTTTTTTTTTTTTATAAATAAATAAGCAGAAAATATTTGGGGAAAAATGTAACGTCAGCAATATGAAAGCATTATTCTCTGAATTAAATAAATACAGAGCTTAGGCTACAAAATGAAAATAAATAAATGATTGCATTTTCTTAACACATTTTTTTTTCTTACAACTTTATTTTAATTACTATTTTACTTTAAATAAATGTACTTTAAACGTCTGTAAACTTCTTTAGTTAAGATTCACACCACTCCAATTTTATTTAAAAAAAATAAATAAATAAATAAATAAAATAAAATAGAAAGATTGAACAATTTATACTGGTATTTATGGGACATTTTAATCCAAATCAGCAAATAGAGTTGGATACAATTATAGAAATATATATTGTGTTTGTGCATCATCCATAGGGAATTTTCAAGCGTGATATATTATCAGCCTTTATGAATTTTCAAAATTTTGCGTGGCCTATAGGTTACTAATCTAAAAGAGGAGAAAGACGTACACATCTTTTTTGTTTTCTCCAATGTGAACGGAGAAGTTTGTAACTTTTTATTTCCACAATTAATATTTGCTTGTGATAGCTCATTATTACTGTAGGCTACCTCCCGCACTCACGTTCATTCTCAGCATCTGTAATTTTCTTATTATAGGCCTGTTTGACAAAGCCATCTTTCTTGTAAATGTTAGCCCATGCTCGTGATGGAGTGGTATTGGAGCAACGGAAATGTTGATGTCCTGACTTTCAGAGAGAGAAAAAAATTGCTCCTCTGTGGTGGGCAAATTTCGCCGTTTCGCTTCTATTCTGCAACACTCCCATAACATGAGTCACGTTCGCTGATCGGGACGACTGGGACCACAGTCGGCTACGATGTATATCGTGCAGTCTGACATAATGTCGCACAGTGTGCCATGTCGATATCAATGCGTTCATATCGTGCAGTCTGACATAATGTCGCACAGTGTGCCATGACGATATCAATGCGTTCATATCGTACAGTCTGACATGCAACAATCGTAAAGGACTATTATAAATCATACAGTGTGCACCCGCCTTAAGGCAATTTTGTAAAAAATAAATGTGGCCCACCCAAAAGTAATTTCCTGGCTACGCCCTTGCCTATAAGTACAAATTACTTTTTTGGGCCAACTGTACAAGTAAAGTTATGCTCCGGTGAGTTAATATTCTGAGTTCTGATATACTTCACACATGAAATAATGGTAGTGTTATTGCACAAGTGTGTATTTGTGTAGCTGAGGGACTGTAAATAACAGTGTCTCCTTTGAGATGAGCAAAGAATTGTGGATGTTAATTTCTTATGTGAGTATCTCTGATCAGCAAAGGTAAGTTATTTATATTAAATCACAAGTGTTCTGTGTTATCAGACCTCCAGATTATGAACGATGAATTATCAGTTGCTCAGGCTGACTGTGCTGATTATTTGTAACTCTACAGGATTATACTGTAAAACTGATGAATAATTGGTTGCCCATTTAGTTATTTATTTGTGAATCTGTGTTGTTGTAAATGTTATCATTTCTGCATCAATTCATTGTCTATGTTGCTAGGCAGAGTAAATAAACTCCAAGTAGATAGGTATTATATATGTGAAAACGTCTAACCAAACAGGTCAAGAGTCAATCAAGGGATATATGGATAAATATTGCATAGACAGAAAATTAGTGCCACTTCTTTCAACAATGCACTAAGATTACTAGGGCTCTCAAGATGCTACTGCGTCATTTTGCCATATGGATGTTCAGAAGTTATATTTATGCTAATTATAGCTTTCACGCATGACTGATTGATTGTGTCTCATTGTGGAAGAAATCATTTGTCTGCGTTCAAGAGGCTTTTTTTTTTTTTTTTTTTTTTTGTAGAACTGAGAAATGTATGTTTCATAATCTGCTTTGAGAACAATTTCAAATAAGTTTCTGGAGTGGCATCTTTGGCATACAGACTGCAAACTGTGTCACTGTGTCCAGTTTAGTCTTAACTAGAGTTTATTCTGTAGTTTTGTTCAATAATAATAAAAACAAAATATATATATATATAAATATATGTATAATTTTTTTTTTTTTTGCCAACATCCTTGACCTTAAACTGTGTTTATTATTGTTGTTGTTGTTCTCATTATGATTAAAATTTATAATAATAATAACAATGATAATAACAATAATAAATGTATTAATTTATTAAAATATTAATTTATATAGATGTTAATAAAATAATATAATACAAAATAAAATGTTGTAAATTTGTTACGATTTTCTAAATTAAAAAAAAAAATTTAATTTAAAAAAAATTCTTTAAAAAAAGTACAAATATATCATAAATATTTTATACATATATAAAAAATATTCTTACTAATTATTATTATTATTATTATTATTATTATTATTATTATTAACAATAATAATAATTCAGTTATACTGAATTGAGTGCCAGCAACAGGCCATGTTGGGAACATGCATTAACTTTATACTATTAAGACACAAAAAAGACACTTCCACCACGTAAAAAAATGTTGCTATGGCAACTAAAGAACCATTGTTTTTTGTATACAAAGGGTAAATGTTCAGTCCTGCGAGTAGCCCAATATTTCATCAGATGACATGAGCCATAAAAATTCAGAGTAGCTCACAGAATTTTGTGCAATGTTCCCTCTGAGGCTTGTTATGGCAATAAAGCAGCTGCTGTGATCTTGCACTGTTTTTAAGACAGAGCTCACTGTAAACAGTTTCCCCCATGGTTATTCTACACTGGCTGAGCAAATATGACTTCGGTTTATGGGTCAAAACAAATAAGAATCACAGCAAGTTAAATGACTTTGAGAGAAACAAAATTACAGTCTGATGTCAAACCAGATACTTAAAATACAAACAAACATGAAATACCAAATCTGACATGTTACATTCCTGTTATCCAAAATGTGCTTTTTATGAGTTGTAATTTAGTTGTCGGTATCATGAATGTACACCGATCAGCCACTATATCTGTCACCAATAATCATTCATGCAATTATCTAATCAGCCAATCGTGTGGCAGCAGTGCAGTGCATAAAATCATGATCTCAGTGATTTGGACCGTGGCATGATTGTTGGTGCCAGACGGGCTGGTTTGAGTATTTCTGTAACTGCTGATCTCCTGGGATTTTCACACACAACAGTCTCTAGAATTTACTCTGAATGGTGCCAAAAACAAAAACATTCAGTGAGCGGCAGTTCTGTGGACGGAAATGCCTTGTTGATGAGAGAGGTCAACAGAGAATGGCCAGACTGGTTTCGAACTGATGAAGTCTATGGTACCTCAGATAACCTCTCTGTACAATTGTGAGAAGAATATAATATCAGAATGCTAATCTGAGATGCGGGTTGGCGCTGTTTTGGCGGCACAAGGGGGACCTACACAATATTAGGTAGGCGGTTTTAATGTTGTGGCTGATCGGTGTATATTTGCACTCGTAACAATAGAAATACTGATTAAAAAAATATTAATTTTACTAGTTGTAAGAAGTGCATTGTTAGTAGTCTGTAATTCCATTGCTGATATCAAGAATTAGCATTTTCACTAGGGAAAATTGGATTCTAGATATCCATAATTCATATCCTGTACATGATTAAAAGTCCATTTGGCTTGCCATAGGCATGTCACATTCATTTAAGACACATGTGAGAACCAATAGCACTTTGGTGTCGAACTTCTTTTGAATCTGGACATGATCGTTAATGAGATTTCAGAGCATTGGCAGAGCTGAAATTTATCAATAAATGACAGCTTAAAATTTTGTCTGTTCCTCATAAGTTATCGTATTGCTTCACAAGTCATATGAACCACTTTTATGGTGCTTTTTTTGGAAAGTGGCAGCCGTGATCACTATGAACTGTGGTTGTATGGAAAAAAGTAAACAATCTTTAAAAATTCTCCTTTTGTGTTCCAAAGAAACAATAACAGCATTTTGGTTCCTTCAAGTGTGTACGTTTCAGCTTCAGTTACGATTTAGAGTGGGCAAAATGGCAATAAATTAGTCTGAATTCTTGTACTATAGAAAAACACGGGCCTCTTTACTCACCCTACTGTGGCGACGGACAGGCTGGGAGTCGTGTTTGATTGGTTGGTGTCCTCCCCCCTAAACGCCTTTTAAGTGTGCAGATGAAAGGCCATGTGGGGAGTTTTGATGATTGCGATGCAATTGTGACTAAAGGAGTCAAAATGCTGCCGCACACCAATCACAGCCTAATCAACATCAGCAGTGTGCTATCTGCTTGAAAGGCACAGGACTGTGTATTCAAACGCTATTCATAAAAGATCAAATGGTGCTGGCCGCTCAGTGATATTTTGGTCAAAGTAGCGCGCTGTGTTGTTTATTAAGATAGCAATTTAGATTCAACCCCAGTTGCTTTGTGTCCAGCTTTGTTGGGTTGTGCCAAGTCCTTATGACCCACTTTGTATTCTGAGGCACATACATGTACAAAAATACATAGGTATACATACAATATTATGTAGGCCTACCATGCTGATTCTGTGTGGATATTTATAAGCAATGAAGCAAAAGGCACTTGGAGAGAGACAAAGAGAAAGAAAAAAGTTCTGTTTTGATATTTTGTTATTTTTTTTATTTTGCTTTTGAGTTGCTGCCATAGCAATGTGAGAAACAGTTTGGCTATTTTACTTTCATTTTGGGAATGTTGAGTACATTAAACTGACACCTTTTGAAAGCAATGCAGCTCAGTAACAAAAGCTGTTGTTTGGAAATAAAAATTGGGAATGATGTAGTGTGGAAGAAAAGTTTTTTTGGAAAAAATTTAAGAAATGTTTGGTCAATATTTTTACATTTATGGCAATATCTTTTGGCTTCATTTAAATAAATTGCATTTGTGTCATGAATATTTTAGTAGCATAAGCTCCTGGGCGACATGCCATTTGTGTTAGAGCTTCTAACTCTTGCTTATTCAAAATATTTCTAAATTTACAGGTATGTGTGGGTTGACTCTTTGCCAAAAAAAAAAAATAAAAAAAAAATGTTAAAGTGTTTATCTTGTTATACTTTTGAAACAGTGACTATTTTAACGTTTACAGATTGGCCCCATTCATTTCCATTGTAAGTGCCTTACTGTAACCCAGATTTTTGCTTTTTTTTTTTAAAGAAAAAGAGGGACAAGTCGCAATAAAGTTTCTGTGGTAATCAGTTTTATGCTACAAATTCTGTTGATTGAGCTTAACTTGTATTAAACCCAGAATATTCCTTTAAAGTAATAGTCGCCCAAAAATTACAATTCTGTCATTATGCACCCACCCTCATGTTTTCCAAACCTGTATGCTGTTATTTTATAAAAGGAAGACAGAAGTAGATTTTATTTTATTTTATTTATTCAGGAGGGCAAGATTATAAGTGAATTATAACTTGCATTTCAGTCTTAACTAAAAGTTATAATACAGCTTCAGAAGTCATGAAATGCTAAGTATGGACTAATTGTACAGTGTTATTTTGTCCTTTTAAGAGCCTAGGAGCCACTAAATTTGACCATGTGATTTTATTGGATAAGAGCAGCATGAACATACTTCAAAACATCTCATTTTGTGTTCTACAGAAGAAAGAAAATCATCCAGGTTTGGAATGAAATAACGTTGAGTAAATAATCACATTCAGTTTAACAATCCTTTCAAGTAAAAAGTTACAATTTGAGTCCCAGCGACAAATGGAATTGGATGGCTGAAACAATGTTAAGCTTTTAAGCTTTTATGTTCTCCCCCCTACTGACCTTTGAAAGTGGCCATTTTTGTAATATACTGTAAATAGCTCTCAGTTGAATGGTTACATCTCTGCATGGGTCTAATAGTCCACTTTCTGCAACTGTGAACATTTACAGCTGGTTTTCAATTGTGTTCACAGAGTGAATTTCTTGAGAGAAGGAAATACATTCTCTTATGGATTGTTTGTGGAAGCCACATTTTCCCAGTAGTACTCTATATCATTATTTCTCAACTGGTGGATCCAGACCCAAAACTGGGTTGCAGATCTGTTCTAAAGGGGAAAAACACAATGCTAAATGCAAATAATACCATGCAACTAGCCAAATAATTGTGCATAGTTTGGGTAGCAAAATAAATTGGCTTTCTAATTTTGAAAATCTTCTTAGAGACTTTTCGTTCAATCAAACTTTACAGTATTTTGTGGCAAATTTGTAGAAGTGTGACATGCTCTCATCCTCAAACACTGAACAAAATATGCAACAACAAAAAAGATAATATGACCCAGACTACATTAAATATGAGCTCACTTGCAATTAAAACATGGTTTTGTGCTGACCCTAATGTGTTTTATACTGTAAATTATTGGCTGCTGAGAGCATGAAACCAACACAATGTAATTTTGAACAATAAACAATTTTGGTCAACGTGATTACACAGGAAACCGGCGTGTTAGTTCTCAACGTTTTGCCACCCATATTCAGACCCAATATGTTGAATTCCAGACAAGCGCCACCATGTGGCCAATGTTCATGTGCCAAAAATTGCCCGTGCTGTATTTGACGTCACATTTCAGATATTACATTTGCACAGAAGTAAATGAAGGAAGTTGTTTTTTCTCTCTGTAATCTTATCGTTAGGGTTAGGTTTAGGGTGTAGGTTAGGTTAGGGTTAGGAGTATAATAATATCATAACTGTTAACATAACTAGAGAAAAGGCATCCTATTTCAATACACTTCCTGCTTTGTTACTGTTCGAACGCTTCTGCTTACTGCTCCGCGATTCGCTCCCTTGCTTTTGCATTTTAATCTCTAATTTTCATATCAGAAGTTCAGCACAGTGTTCAAAACTACCTAATTTGGCACCAACACTACAACCAGAGACTTTTGGAACTGAAATATTACTACAAAAATGGGATTTTCTGTGAAAGCCTCCGACTACCAACAGTTTATATTCCTGAAAAGGGACAACACAGCTACCTTCACACAGACAGATGAGAAAGAAAATGCCTCCTTTCAGATCAAACTCCACTTGCTGCACAAACTGTAATAGACTTCTACAAAAGGCCCTCAGCCTACAGCCGGTGAGTCCTGTGGGACTTCAACATTTCTCAACAGGCCCAAAGTTTCTCGACATATCAGACATGCAGCATTAGCATCTTCCACTCCAGATATGACTCGACTAACAAGTACTGGTATTCTTCCACCCCCGATTCGTCTTGAAAATAGATTTGAACCATTAATGAATGTGGAGAAAGAAACCCCAAACGTGATCAGGCATAGATCACATCAGCCAGCAGCTAACATTGCAGCTGGCAGGTGTTCAAGGTCGAGCAGGCAGCAGCATTCAGCTGAGACCACAGCCGAGCCCAGCACTCTGATAGTGGTGGACTCCATTATCAGAAACTTTGGTAGCAGGGCTACTTCCACTTGCTGCCTTGCTCAAGCAATGGTTTCTGTAGTAAATAAGGAACTTCTGAACATTCTGATTAACTATAAGACTGTGAATCTGGTTATTATACATGTGGTGAAAAATTATATTCGGAAAGAGCAGTCAGAACTCCTTAAGAGGGATTTCAATGAATTCTTTGAAACACTTGAGTTTGAAAGTTGTCGTTCATCCCAGCCCGAGGAACAAATATGTTTTCTCAGTTGCTAAGTCTAAACACTTGGCTACATAAAACCTGCAACATGAGAGGACTGAACTACATTGACAACTTCTTTTCTGGAGTCAAAGAGAACTATTTAAATCAGATGGCCTCCACCCAAACAAACATGGTGCAAAAGTGCTAAAGGAAAATATCTACTTCTCCCTCCTTCGTACATCTGCAACATGGCCTCTCTGGCCACTGCCACAATGCCAGGGCACACGTCTTCCTTCTTCTGCTCTCAGTGAACAACAAACAACTGATAACAGCTCTCAGTGATATGTGTCGGATCCCTGCTATGGTAGCAACACTCACAAATGTTTACAGAACAAGCGGGAACCCGCTGTGCCATTAGCTTTTTCTATATCTGTTATGTTAAGTGATAGGAAGACTAAGGCCTTCTCAAGATGTATGGGAAACCGATCTTATCTGTTAGATGTCAATCCGACATTGCTGTGGGGCCAAAAACAGATACTGTCAGGTTAGCAATTTTAAACAACCACTCATTAAAGAACAAGTCGTTTTTAGTCAATGACCTCATCACCACAAACAACCTGGAGTTTATGTTTCTAAATGAGACTTGGTTAGATAACAGCTGCAGTGCAACAGTCCTCAATGAATCAGACCCTCCAAACATTACTTTTATGATTGTCCGCAGAGCTGTTAGGAGACGTGGAGGATTAGCTGCGATATTTAAAGATGTCTTTCAATGCAAGCGTCACTTGGTGATTACTTGACCTTTGAATATCTAAGTACTGTACTAAAAGGTGCTCCACGTATTCTATTTATAATTATTTATAGGCCTCCAAAATACACTTCTGGCATTGTTGATGATTTTACAGAACTGTTATCAACAACTTCCTCTGAATTTAACTGTTTTGTTATTGCTGGGTATTTCAACATTCATATAGATAACCCTGTATACAACACTGCCAAAGAACTCGTAACGGTTTTAAACACTTTTGATCTGACTCAGCATGTAGATGGACCCACACACAATCGCAGACACACTCTTGATCTGCCCATTAGTAAGGGTCTGAACATTTCATTATTCCTATTATTAAGGACGTTGCGCTATCTGACCATTTCTGTATTTTCTTTGAAATATTGATTTCTCCTGCCATTGAAGTTAGAACTGTCTCTGTCAAAAAGAGGTACATAAATGAGAACACTAGTGTGCAATTTATCAAAGCTATATCTATGACACAGAGTATATCCGCAGACTGTGCTGATGTTCTCCTCGATAAATTTAACTCAAAAGTTCAAAAATGCTTTTGATGGCATTGCTCCTGTAAAGGTCAGGACGATTACTGGCAGGTATAAAGCTCCTTGGAGAAACACAACAGCAGTGCAAAACATGAAAGGAAAATGCAGGAAAGCAGAATGAATTTGGAGGAAAACACAACTTGAAGTCCATTATAATATCTATAAAGACAGCCTTCATGCTTTCAATTTGGGGAAAAAAAAACACAGGTTCCCTGTGAAAAACTCTCTGACAGCAAATGTAACGAGTTTGCTTATTTCATGAAAAAGAGCAATGATATTCAGTGATATCAGCTCGTCCATATGTTGCACTGAGCTCAGACAGCACCCACCACAAAAACTTCAGAAATTAGTCCCTATGTCTGATTTTGAGGCAATTGATGGCAAAACCATGGAAGAAACAGTACAGCATCTTAAAATGTCAACCTGCTGTCTTGACACGCTCCCCACATAATTTTTCATGGTTTCCAACCGCATCATGGCACAGAGACAACACTCATAAAGATCCCTAATGATATTCAGCTAAATACTGATTCAGGCAAAATATCAGTGCTGGTATTATTAGATCTCAGTGCTGCTTTTGACACTGTTGACTACAACATTCTTCTAGACAAATTGGAAAACTGGGTAGGGCTCTCTGGGACGGTCCTCAGCTGGTTCATGTCATATCTAGAAGGGAGGGGTTATTATGTGAGCATAGGCAACTATGAATCTGAGTGGACATCCATGACGTGTGGAGTCCCACAAGGCTCAATTCTTGCACCGCTCCTGTTCAACCTACATATGCTCCCACAATTATGAAAAAGTACCAAATTGCGTACCATAGTTATGCAGACGTCACCCAGATCTATCTAGCCCTGTCGCCCAAATGACTACAGCCCCATTGATTCTCTGTGCCAGTGCACTGATGAAATTAACAGTTGGATGTGCCAAAATTTCCTTCAGTTAAACAATGACAAGACAGAGTTCATTGTATTTGGCAACTAAGGTGAAATTCTCAAGGTGAACACATACCTTGACTCCAAGGGTCTAAAGACAAGAAAATCATGTAAGGAAACTTGGTGTCATTTTGGAGTCAGACCTTAATTTCAGTAGTCACATCAAAGCAATAACTACTGTAAATCAGCCCACTATCATCTCAAAAATATAGCCAGAATTAGATGTTTTGTATTCAGTCAAGACTTAGAGAAACTTGTTCACACATTCATCACCAGTAGGGTGGACGACTGCAATGGACCCCTCACCGGCCATTAGACACCTGCAGCTCATTCAGAATGCCGCTGCCAGGATTCTCACCTGAACAAAAAAATCTGAACATATTATTCCAGTCCTCAGGTCTGGCTTCCAGTTACATTTAGAATTGAAGTACTATTACTCATTTGTAAATTGCTCAATAGCCTAGGACCTAAATACATTTCAGATATGCTTGTTGAATATAAACCAAACAGACCTCTCAGATCATTAGGATCAAGTCAGTTAGACATACAGAGGGTTCACTCAAAACAAGGTAAGACAGCGTTTAGCTATTATGCCACCCGCAGCTGGAACCAGCTTCCAGAAGAGGTCAGATGTGCTCCAACAGTAGCCACATTCAAATCCAGACTGAAAACACATCTGTTTAACTGTGCATTTACTGACTGAACACTGTGCTGCACTTACTGATTGCACTGCATAATTTTATTTCTGTATTCTTTTTCTTTTTTATTCACCTTAATAATTTTTACTTATTTCTTTTAATGAATTTCAATACTTTTAATTCTCATTTCTTGTTCTTAATTGGTTTTAAAATTAATTTTATCTTGTATTTTCTTTATAAATTATATGTAAAGCACTTTGAATTGCCATTGTGTATAAAATGTGCTATATAAATAAACTTGCCTTGCCTTACTGTATGTAGCCTTTAAAATCAATACCTGCAAGAAATTGAAAGAATCCATTTCCATGCAAGAGTCTTTTTCATCAGAAAGGAAAAAGTCAAACAACCATAATGATACAACCAACCTTAACGTTCATAGAATGGCATGGAATTCCGCCGTGTCGTCATGGCAACCTACGGAAGCAAACACCTGTCTATTAAAAGCGATGTGCTCCCCACCTCCAACAGGAAGTGCTTTAATTAGAGGCAGAACAGGAGCTGAGAGGACAATGTGCTTTTTTTCTTCAACCCACCAATTAACACGAGCCATCTATCAAATCACATAGAATTAGTTCCCACTACTCAGCTCAACATTTCTGACTTTAGCGGGAAGCAAATCTTGCTCACAACTCATCTTTTATTAAGTCTTTATTAAGCATTCATCTCTTGATTATGGGTTTCTGTATAGTTATAGATGTACTTTTCTTTATGGGTTTGGAGTTCACAGTGGGTGATCACGTTATCACAATTGTAAAGTAGGACGGAAAGTATATGTATAGTATAATGGGTTACACTATGAACAGAGAATTGAAGAGGGAAAATTAAGAGACAGTAGTTCACAGCTGGTATTGCTTGATGAGCCAAATTTTACAATGGGCATCAAGTTGTGACCCAACACAGCTTCAAAATATTTAGCATACAAAGTAAGCAAAAATTTCCTTAAAATCAAACATTAAAATGTTAATTAACAGCATTTGTCCCATAACAATGATTACCACTATATATATATATATATATATATATATATATATATATATATATATATATATATATATATATATAGACTCCTTTATTTAAAACAAGTAAAATCGTGCTTGCAGAAGGCACTAACAGTACAATGGAAGTGAATGAGGCCACTCAATAAACATTAAAATACACTGTTTCAAAAGAATAGCCACAAGACATAAACATTATACATGTTAACATGGTTTTAGTATGATTCAGTCGCTTACTAACCTTATATTCCATCTATAAGATATGCATAATACTACAATGGGTCGCGTGGCACCATGCGAGGGTCGGACGTATGAACGGCGAGCTCTGCGCACTTTGCTAGTTTTTCATTCTTTTTGTGTTTTAAACCGGTGAGATTCGATACATCCTGTTACATAACTGTTCTAAGAAGTCAATATGTCAAAGGATTCAAAATCCTCGGGCTCTGTAGGTATTAAAAGACACTTATGTGCTCAAGCTGATACCCCAGACAAGGCTGCAGACCAGGGACTCAGTTTGGAAGGTGCGGCGGGAGAAATCCAGCGGCAACTGACGAGCATGTCTGTAATGCTAGCGAAAGACGTAGCGGACCTGGAGGATCTTGCTGTAATATGTCGTTCGATTACTGTGATGTTGGCAAAATTCTTGGAGTTAGTTAAAAGAATCGGGGACGTCGAGAAACGGATCGATTATTTGGAGTCATCGGAGAGGGAATTAGCTACTAATCCACTAGCAACCAAGACAGACTTGAAGCGCATTTGGGAAAAGTTGGAAGATCTTGAAAATCGTAATCGGTGAAACAACGTCGAAATTGTTGGAATTCCTGAGCATGAGAAAGGCCGAGATATGGTGAAATTCCTAGACGAGCTCTTCCAGAGTCTGCTTATGGCCTGTTATGGCCATAAGATGGAAATCGAGCGAGCTCACAGAGTTCCGGCTCGGAGATCCACCGAGGGAGACAGGCCCCGATCAATTCTGGCCAAATTTCTGAGATCATCCGATAAAGATCTCGTGTTACGCAAGGCGAGGCGCAAAGGAAGGCTTTCTTGGAAAAACCACAGCATTTTCTTTTTCCCAGACTTTGCAAATTCGACAAGAGAGAAATGTGATCGATTCAAGGAATGCAAGAAACTCTTACATCAATGGAAGGTCCCTTTTGCACTGATGTTCCTGGCCAAATTGAGAATAGATACTAAGGATGGCCGCAAAATATTTACATGCCCACAGCAAGTGATTTCTGTCTTTCATAAAATCAATGAACTGAGGAAGTCATGGTGTGTTTCGCACGTTGCCTCCAAGTGAGCTTGACTCGGTGAACATACACTTTACTGTCTGAGGAAGCTGGGCGCCTTTTTATTTATTTTTGGGTTGGTTCCGCCTAGTGGCTGGAGTTTGTTTTGTGGAATAACACTCCTTCAAGAAACTTTTGCATTGATGGAATGCAAGAAACTCTTACATCAATAGAAGGTCGCTTTTGCATTGATTTTCCCGGCCAAATAGAGAATAGATACTAAGGATGGCCGTAAAGTATTTACATGCCCACAACAAGTGATGTCTTTCAAAAAATCAATGGACTAAGGAAGTTTGTGGTGTGTTTCTCACATTGCCCCCAAGTGAGCTTGACTCGCTGAACATAGACTTGACCATCCGAGGAAATGGGGCACTTGTTTAGTTTCTTTTTGTGCTGTTCCGCCTAGCGGCTGGAGTTTGTTTTATGGAATAACACTCCTTCGGGACATTTGTGGATGAATCTGCACGTGCCTTGTGTTTATGCCTCCTATTGGCTGGAGTTTGTTTTGTGGAGTATTTTTTGCAGGACATTGGATGGATTAGGTCATCTACTGCACTCATGAGCAGCCGGCTCACTGAACATTTGTTTGACTGCCCGAGGAAACTGACCGTTTTTTGTTTATTTATATATATATATATATATATATATATATATATATATATATATATATATATAATTTTCTTTTTTTTGTTCTTTTTTTTTTTTGTGCTGGCTTCGGGACAGTTTTCTGAATGAATCTACATGTTCTTTGTGTTTATTCTGCCTATGTGCTGGAGTTTGTTTTATAGATTATTTTCTGTTATGTAATTCTGTCTCACAAAATTTTTAAAGAAACACCGGATTTGAGCAAATGGTAAAAGGTGTCACAGGGACTTATTTCATCTGTTGTGGATTGGTCAATTGGAAACATCTTAGTCTTTGATCACGCCCTGGTGAGTTTAGAGGTGTTGCCACATATGGAGAAAAATAAATCATATAGTTGGCACTTTAATGTATCCCTTTTGCAAAATCCTGATTTCCAACAAATGTTAAAGGCTGAAATCAATGTTTATATGGAGGCCAACTGGTCTTCAGTATCCTCTGTGGGCATGGCTTGGGAGGATATACAAGTAACATGAATATATATTTAAAATACAAAATAAAAGTAACTGCAGCCTGGTATTTAGAATACAGTTACATTCAAAAAGTATTTTGATTACTGAAGAGATTACTTTGCATTTTATTGTCATTTGTTTCATTTCATATTTAGTCTTTTCAGATGGAAAACATTTATACATATAAATGATGCGATCCAAAGTGCATTTGAACAGCGGTGAAACACTTTCTTATGATGTGTTACATTCATACGAGCAGACAGAAAAGTACGTTTGAAGTAAGTTTGGAGCACAAGAAATAGAAATAAACCTTGAGTAAATTGTCAGCTTTACGCTAAGCTAAAATGCTATTTCTAGCCATTTTACATGCACGTTACCAGGCACGATCATATTTTCATATCAAGTAATTCACGTTGGATCATAATTTATTTTTTCTAGTAACACCTTTGATATTATGGCAAAAATCTTATTCTTGATAATATTTTTTGTATTGTTTTCCTGTACAAATATCTAAAAATCCTTAAAACAAGATCAGTTTGATTTATCTTGTTTTAGAAACAACACTGCATAAGATATTTAGGTTTTTCAGAGAATGTATTTTTAACATGTGTATTTTGTCTTACTGTACTGGCAGAGTTTTTATAGTCAAAACAAGTGAAAAAAATCTACCAGTGCTGAAGAAGTAATCCAAAGTATTAAAAATACGTGACTGACCTTGAGTAATCTAACGAAATACGTTACAAATTACATTTTACAGCATATATTCTGTAATCTGTAGTGGAATACATTTAAAAAGAAACCCTCCCAACCCTGTTCTTAGGGGTCGGATCATACAGTATGCCTCATTCATCAAAAAATCCAAAGCACGTGAACTCATGGAGTGGGAAGGGAATATTAAAAGTGCCGAGGCAGAGCTGAAGTGCTGAATGTCGTCTGATGGCCTCAGAGAATTGACCCGATTGAAATACAGATATAATACTATTTTGTCGTGGAAGGTGGAGTTTTGGTTATTTAGGGCAAGAGTCGGTGGACAAAGTATGGAATCTTTTGGCTAGATTTATAAAGCAGAGAGAGCCTTTTTCTACCATTCCCTTAGTGAAATCTGCTGGTGGTGGAATTTTTACCTCAGCCATTGATATTAATAATGCGGTAACATTTTACAATATGGGTGCATTAATATGCATTAATTCATGCTTAACTAATGCACAGATAATATTGAGTTAATGTATGACTCATGATTAACTAAGCCATTCATTAATAATTGCCACATCAGCAACTAATATAGAATCTGTCTGAGTAATATATTAAGTCATATATGAATTGCTATTAATTAAATGTGTCATTGTGGATTAATTCCCTAACAACTTATTATATGAACTAATAGTGTTAATTAATGTGTTAATTGCCACAATGAGTTGAAGCCATGTATTTGAACTTCCACCCAATATGGGTGCACTAATATGCATTAATACATGCTTAATTACTGCATTATTACTGCAAATTCTTATGATATTTACAACAATTACTTGGAACTTGGAAGAGTCAATTGGTCTAAATCTGAAACTTTGGCTCTGACAGCGTACTGCCCAGTAATGGCTTTTCAGCTGTGAGCCTTCCAGTGGCTCAAACAGGGTATTAAGTATTTGTGTATTTTATTCCCAGCAAATTTTTGTGATTTAGTTAGAGTTCATTTTGACCCCTTAATAAAATGGTTTTCGAGCGATGTGGACAGGTGGGCTTCATTACATTTATCTATGATTGGGAAGGTTAATGTTATTAAAATGAATTGTATTTCAAAATTCAACTACCTGCTACAGTCTCGCCCTGTAGATGTCCACCTCTCTTATTTCAAGCAATTTGATAGCATAGCGAAGTCCTTCATTTGGAATGGTAAACGTCCCAGATTACATTTCAACAAATTACATAGGCCGATTGACAAAAGTGGGCTAGGCCTACCCAAGATTTTGTTTTATTATTATGCATTCTGTCTCATATGTTTGGTTCATTGGTCGCTTCCACCTGAGAGAGCCCCTCCCTGCTTTTGTATTGAACAGGAAGTTTTTGCCCCTATTTTGCAATTGCAAAGCCTTTCTATTAAACTAGTGGTTAAGTCACACCCCGTTTTCTCGCATTTGCACTCGGTATGGACAAAAGTGTCCAGAGTGTTTAATTCAGACATTTATTTAAATGTTGCCTCGAGCATATGGATGAACCCAAAATTATGTATTAATAAGTCCCCTTTCTGTTGGTCAAAGTGGATTGTGAGGGAGGTTAATAAACTCGGTAACCTGTATGAGAGGGTTGAGATCTTTTGAGAAAAAAAAAAATTCAACATTTTAGGATTCCCAGATTTCAGTTCTTTAGGTATTTACAGCTGCGCCATCTGCTCTGTACTGTTTTTGGGAGTAGCATACACCCCCCTTCACAGGGAAGGGTTTAGGTTCATGTTGTTTGATTCCGTGTTTCCTTTTTTTGTTTGATTTGTCATTGGAATCAATAAAAATTGTTAATAACAAAAACAAAAAAACAAAAACAAAAGAAATACTATAGTAAGTGTGCCAGGAAAATGTGTAACCAGTCCTGCTTGACCCACTCCGAAAAGGATTCAAACCAGCATGGGTGGCAGGAGCGCTAACGAGGAGGCTAAATGCTACAGCCTCTAACGTCAGTTGCTAGTACGCCTCTTGAGGCCAGGGGAGTGAATTTTACACATACTGCACAGCTATTACGTACCAGCTGGCTCTCATTACACTCACCTACCTAAACCTCACTCCCATCTGAGTAAAGGCACCACTGTAACCGGTCCTGCTCAACCTGCTATGAACAGGATTCGAACCGGCATCAGCCGGGCTTGGGAGGCAGGCGCGCTAACGAGGAGGCTAAAGGCTACAGCCTCTAGTGTCAGTCGCTAATGCGCCCCTTGAGGCCAGGGGAGTGAGGTTTACACATACCGCAAAGCTATCACGTACCAGCTGGCTCCTGTTACACATGCAAAGATGCAAATTGTATGTCATAAAAAAGGGTGGCCAATCATGCAACATGATCACACGGGAAATCAGTATATTGATAACAACTTCTGAAACACTAGTTCTAGTCCCAAGGGAAGCAGGAAGAGATCACATTCTCATACGCAATGGTGAGCACGATTCAGATGGTTGCATTTTTTGCTCTATAATTACTTTTTTACTCCATTGAAGGTTAGGTGTAGGGTTGAGGTTTGGGTGAGGAGTAGAGTTAATAAACATTTCTGTTGACTGTATTATATTATTTACAACTAAAAAAACTTGCTTTTGGTGTCACTCTGTGGACATTTCACCTGGAAAACTCAACTGTGCCCATATGTTCAACAACACTTCCAGCTTCGGTCACTGGGGCAGTGCTTCAAATTGTGTAACCACAGACCAATTTCAGCAGCAGAACTTTCGGCATACTCTTGCCAAATTCACAGTGTGATCAGTCTGTGTGAAAACACCCTAAAACATCATTATGGCACATTTGATACATCCATCGTGTTTTCAGTCACTGCGAGTTTGAAATTAGATTTTATTGATGCATGTATCGTGACAGAGTGCATTAGAAAAATGAAAATGTTCTGTCTGGCTTCAGCACAGAAGTTTCTCATAATGAACAGGCTGTGATGAATGCAGCTGTTTCACTTAGACAAGCTGATGAATCAGCTTCAAACAAACACATGTCCAAGTCCTTGCGGATCTCTTCTGTTATATGCCTACAGCATGCCATCTGTACTGTATAACCAGTACAGATTGCTGTATAAAACAACAAGAGCCACAAGAGCTCCTTGCTCTTTTGCCGCTCAGGAGACTTAATTGAGTTCTCAGTTATACTTCATTTATCTAGACAAATCTAAAGACAGTTTAAGACATTGTTGAGATCTCTTCTGAAACTAGAGGAGACTACTGACTATGTGAGATTGATTAAATCTGAGAAGCAGGTGACTTCAGACAAAATCTCCAACTGAGTACATGTTGTATTCTCATCACAGCCACAAGGGGCGCTACAGCAGAAATTAGTGCCAACTGTCCATTTCAACGGTGAGTTTTCTCTTTCAAGCCAAGTACTGTAATGAGGTAGCAACAGTTTGAAGAGAGTATGGTTATCAAGCAGGATAAAGTCAATATATTTATAGCAAATTACATGAATAATAACAAATCCAGTTTAATAGCGAAGACTTTTGAAAGTATCTCTATCACCCCCTTGAGTACAGAGGTTTGTTACTTTCACAGTAACGCAAAAATGCACTAGCTATCCCTTTATATATACATATATATATATGTGTGTGTATATTTCTACACAATAGTTTTCCTAAAAATTGACACCATGTTATATTTTGACAGCGGGACTAAGTTGTGAAATTCTAAATAATACCAAGCTGTAGAAAGTCAGATTTTTTTTTTTCATCAAATGCATTTTTTTTTTTAATTATGTTTCCAGGAGTGTTGGTTATTCATGTTTTTGATACGTTACAGACATTACATCTGGTTTTCTGTAAAGCCGAATACATAATTCTGATTCAAAGTAATGGCCAGCATCATCCAATCACTGCCAACCATGTTAAAATAAAATGTAGCATTATACAATTTTGAATCTGTAAGGGAGTTCAGTGGAAAGGAGGAGGCGAGAACCGGCTTAAGAAGATAAATAATAATTTAATAATAAACTTAACCAAAAACACACAACCATAAACACACAGTACAGCTGCCTGTAATTCTCTCTCTCTCTCGAACTGTCGTCCCTGGCCGCCTTTATCCCTCACGCGCACCATCAGGCTGATTGAGGACCGGGCGTGCATCATTCCAGCCCGGCCCCGCCCTCCTCGGCTCTACAGAATCTATGTACTGATTTTCATTGCCCCACGTCTGCCAAACATGTTGAGTGGTCCAAACATCATCTGCAGCCTGAAACTGAACTTTTGGTTGGATTTTAGGAGTGAATGCACTTAGCTGCATAGAAAGCTATAGGATGCACTCTTGCTCCCTTGCTTCCTACAGTATTTAGTGAATGACTTAACCTCCAATGTGCTGTCTGTCTGCACTGGTCTCAGAACAGTTTGAAATGCACATTATTTTCATCTTAACTCCACATAAATCCTCTGACAGCAAAATTTTTCAGCTTTTGGATGAATACATTGATTCTAAATGTGAAAATGCACAGTAAATATAGGAATGCATTTACTTATGTTAATGAATAGAACCATATTGTACAGTGATAACAAAATAAAATATTTAAAATGTATATTAGAATGAAGCGAAATGACCCACAGATGTGTTAATGTTTAAAGTTATTCAAAATAACTAACGTTTTATCAACTTTTGAGGGAAAAAGATCTCAAATTCCACATATGTCGACATCATGTTTATCAGCGCGTTTGATGCATAAAAAATTTATAATTGTTTAAAGCAGCATACCAAATGAAACTAGAAACGCTACTGTTTACAACCAAACAGGTTTCAATGGTAACGCTTTACAATAAGATTCCATTTGTTAACATTAGGTAATGCATTAGGTATCATGAACAAACAATTAACAATAGATTTGCTACATCATGTATTAATCTTTGTTAATATTAGTTAATAAAAATACAATTGTTCATTTTTAGTTCATAGTTCATTAACTTATGTTAACTAATACAACATTTTATTTTAAAAATGTATTAGTATATGTTGAAAGTAACATTAACTAAGATTAATAAATGCTTAATATGTATTGTTCAATGTTAGTTCATGTTAATTAATATTGTTAACTAATGTTAACAAATGGAACCTTATTGTAAAGTGTTACCGTTTCACTGAAAAAACATAAAGAGGTTTCTTACCAGAGGCACTTTTGTTGGTGCTGCGCCCATAGAAACGCTTCACGGAAATCGATGTCATGCTGTTGTGTCACGTGACACAGTGCGCCAGAAGTTGAACCCTTAAATGCATTGCGAATAGCAAAGCCAATAAACAACGTCCACAAATGTGGATGCGGGGTCAAACGAGGGTTAATACATTTTACCGCTTAATTCCATCACACAGAATTCCAAACAAATTTTTTCCCACAATTGTCTCTGTCATGTAACTACCACACTCCAGCAATTGTCTCTCTTTTCCCCAAAATATTAAATACCTGACTGTATTTCTTATCATCCATCTATAAAACCGTAATTTCCCAAATCATTAGTCGAGGGACGTTTTGTCGTTCTCATTAAGAGATGTGTGAGTGTCTTTTACATGCTTGTGCCAAAGACGAGCAGTGTATTTAGTATTACAGTCACTAACCTTCTACGCCTTTTTAATGATCGTGTGACACCAGTGCCAGTATTCAAAACACCCTCCCCCATCCCTTACCTGTCTTCCAGTGGAGATCTGTTTTTCCTAGAGATGCGGACTGCTGTTATGAATAATCGAGTTATTAGTGCTCAGAACTGCCACTGGTAAATCAACCGCCAGATAAACTCTAAACCGTGGTAATGTATTTCAGGAAATTACCAATTAAAGATGAAAGGAAATAACAAAAAGGCAGAAATAGTAAGGTACACTTGGGTGTGATACATATGAATGCTTGGAAATGCTCGGAAATTGAACGCTTCATGCCACGTGCTGGCAGATTGTTTTTTCAAGATTAAGATGGTCATGTTCCGGAAAGTGTTCTTATAGTTTCTTAAAGTCAAACATAGTAACTGACACAATCAGAAAGTTCTTAGTCTTCAGCATTCCATTTATTATGCAATGTTTATTTCTTTTTCCGTTCATATTAGCACAGCTGTGAGGAAACAAATGAATAAGAAACTGTGTCCTGCAGTGTGAATATTAGAGACACAATCAACACAGGATGAGAAGAGTATGCGTTTGTTTGGCCAATTTGCATGTTGCCTGAAGGCTCTGAGGAAGCAGTTTTAAGTTCACTCAACTTATCAATACATGTCAGTCAGACAGCTCTTCCTGTCTAAGTAGGTGGTTCTTGGCTAGTTTAAGCTGTAATATGTCCCACACCTTTTGCCAGACTGATCTCACTGTGTATTCAGCGACAGTACGTGGAAAGATTAGCTGCTGAAAACAGTCTGTGTTTACCAACATTTGAATCACTGCTCCCCGGTGGCCAAAGATGGAAGTACGTTGAACGCTGTTGAACGCATGGGAGATCCAGCTTCCGAGAGAAATGTCCACAGATTGGCACCAAAATTGAATTGTTTTTATTTGTAAATAATGTAGTACAGTCAATGGGAATGCATAATTTATTAACCATGCGCCCTAACCCAAACCCCAACCCTAAACCTGTCAGTGGAGTACAAATGTTATTTTAGTGTGAAAATGCATCCCCTGAATCGTGCTCATGATCACAGAAAAAGAATAACAAATTTGAATGATATGAAGTCTTCTCAAGGCATACAATAGGTTTTGGTGAGAAACAACATGCAATTTAAGTCCATTTCAGTGAACATCTTGACATACGTTGCACATTCATGAGCGCTATGAGAGAAGCTCTTTCACAGTGGCTCGCGTATTCACAGACGACATAAGGGTGAGTAAATGATGAGAGCATTTTAATTTTTGGATGAACTATTCCTTGAACATCAGCTCCAGCACCTGAATATTTTATGTTGAGTGGTGCTTCATTTTTCAGGCTTATGTTTGTGTCATGAAAAGAGATAAATCAATATCCATCTTTCTAGATGATGTGTTTGCATTTGGATTGCTGCTGTTTGCATAAGGAATGAATCAACATTAAAAGCTTTCATATATTCATTTTTAAAAGTAATCCTGAGATAAGCAATTATTGGCAATAAAATCTAAGTGTATATAATACTGTATTTATTATCATATGAAGATGCAAAGTATAACTGTGAGATGGCATTGAGAGCATCAACTGTGATAGGCTGCATCCCAATTTGCATACTTCTTCTATGCACTAAAAGTGTATACTTTGCTGGTGATGAGAATGTACATGCTTTTGTGTAAGTAGTAGGACAGTAAGCCAGTATCATAAAGCTGTCTTGATACCATATATAGACCCCATTGTTGCATATGATTTGGATTAGCATATTGCAAAATAAATTACCTTGAAATTTATTAGAACGATAAGAGTGCCAAAACCCCCTTCCCCTTCTGTCACTCACTCAACATTGTGTCGATGTAGTGACACTAGGGGTCGCTCTTGAGAGCCCTGAACACCTCAGATCTTTGAGAAAAGGCCAATGAGAATTGGCGAGCGGAATTTGCATGCCACTGCCCCGGACATACAGGTATAAAAGGAGCTGGCTCGCACCACACTCACATCCACGGCCAGGTGGTTGTGACGGACTATGAGGACGGTCAAAAAGTCCCTCCTCCCCCGTTGCTGACCCCCCCCCCCCAACGCCGGGTACATGGAGCAAGGTAAGTGCTTCGAGGGTCCCCTCAGCGCAGCCATGAGTTCGAGACGAAGCGAGGCTCCTTGACGTGGCATCCCCTGCTTCCTCCTGCCGCGAGGCCCCACCCACATGTACGTTAAACGCGATCATCCCCTTAGTGCCCGTCGACCGGAGCTTGGATGCGTGGCTAGTGCTTTCCAAAGCGTGGTGGTTGGCCAGGAGCATCCGACTCAGCTACGCGATTCAGAGAACGCCGACCCTTCTGCGCAAGGGCACGATAGAGCCTGTCCCTCCAGCCGAGATGAAGAAAGGGTTTCACAGCCCTTAATTCATCGTACCGAAGAAAGGCGGTGGGTTGCAGCCAATCTTGGACCTGCGAGTTCTGAACTGGGCCTTGCACAGACACCCGTTCAAGATGCTGATGCCAAAGCACATTTTGACTTGTCCGGCATCAAGATTGGTTCGCAGTGGTAGACCTGCGCCTACTTTTTACGTCTTGGTTCTACCTCGACACAGACCCTTCCTACGGTTTGCTTTCAACAGCCAGGCATATCAGTACAAGGTCCTCCCCTTCGGCCTGTCCTTGTCCCCTCACGTCTTCACGAAGGTCACAGAGGCAGCTCTTGCCCTGTTAAGGGAGGTGGGCATTCGCATTCTCAACTATCTCGACAATTGGCTAATCCTAGCTCACTCTCAGGACATGTTGTGCACACAGGGACCTGGTGCTCTTGCACCTCAGCCGACTAGGGCTTCATGTCAACTGGGAAAAGAGCAAGCTCCTCCCAGTTCAGAGCATATCTTTTCTCGGTTTGGAATTGGACTCAGTCTCGTTGACAGCGTGCCTCACGAATGAGCGTGCACAGTCGGTGCTGACCTGTTTGAAGGCGTTCAAACAGAAAACAGTGGTTCCACTGAAATTCTTTCAGAGGCTCCTGGGGCATATGGCATCCTCAGCGGTGGCCACTCTGCTCGGGTTGATGCATATGAGACCGCTTCAGCACTGGCTTCAGACTCGAGTCCCGAGATGGGAATGGCACCACGGGACACATCTCGTGGTCATCACACCGATCTGTCACCGCCTCTTCAGCCCTTGGACCGACCTCGCATTTCTACGGGCAGGCGTTCCCCTAGATTAGGTCTCCAGGTGCATTGTGGTCATGACAGATGCCTCCAAGACGGGCTGGGGTGCTGTTTGCAATGGGCACGCATCCGCCGGCTTATGGACGGGCCTGTGGCTGTGTTGGCACATCAACTGCCTCGAGTTGCTGGCAATTCTGCTCGCTTGAAAGATTTGTTCAAAAACACTAATTCGTTCAGGAATGAAATACCTTTACTACTTCCCGATGGATAATATTTGAATTGGGATCCAGTCCATGTGGTTTCATATCTTCACGTCTAAGGCACCTACACACTAGAGTTAATGCTGCGTCAGAGAACGCTGCGAATGCATTGAAGGGGATGGTGCGTCGGAAGGACGGAGAAAGAAAACGCAAGGGTTTCCGATAGTGAAGCTCCATCATGCGACCAAAGTTGAAAACATTTCAAAATTTGCTGCAACGCATTCTGGTGAAGGCATCCGTTGACCACTGGGAATCTCAGAGAGGTGGGACTAGTTGCGCTGTGAAATAAAAAATAAAAAACATGGCAGACAAGCTCAAACATGCGATGTATTCATTCCTTGTCCTCTATTTTTCTCTGTCAGGCTAAAAAGATAGTAATTGTGGAGAGAGAGCCTGGAAAAGAGTTTCGATGTTTACGGGTACATTGTCATTAAGATATATTTTAAATAGCCATCTCTATCTGTGACTGCCTCTAACCTCCTGTGGTCACGCCTTCCAAATGGACCCTTCGTACTCCCATGTGTCAAACACTCCGTCAAGCTTTCCTAGTGTGTAAGCATTCTAACTCTCACCTTCTCCAGTCAAATCTCTTATTTTACCAATATAGTAAGCTCTTATTTGGTCAATGTCATTCGAAAAGCAGAATAATTCACTTTGTGTCAGCTTCTTTTTTTTTCTCCTTATGTCATCGTCAAGTCAAACTGACTCATTTGATTGAGTGATTGTGCTGTACGCCACTGTCAGTCTCCCGCGCTCTCACACTGACATTTCCTTTGAAGCGCATGCCGATCCGCTGCATGATTCCGGAGTATTGAGAACATTGTGATGGTGTTTGTCAGAATCATAATTTTTCATTCATGTCTCCACATTGGCAGCTGCTCAGGATGCAGTTTAATTACAATATAAGGAGGACATGACAAACTGTCTTACTGTATTTGTCACAAAAACACAGACACATAATGTTTATTTATTCATATAGCCAGACACCACGTAAAATCCAAGCAGAGAGGGCTAAATCAAGTCTGTTTGTTTTGTTTTAAAGAATTAAATTGAAGCCGAGGAGCTGCAACGGTGAAGTTTAAGGCGTATGGTTTGTAAAGTGCCCTTAAATTGCCAGGATGTGGCCTTAAAGATTATAACGTACAGCCAGCAGTGATTGAAGCAGCCTTGTCCTGTCCTGTTCGTATCCAGCGCTGGCTTCGGTTTCTTTTATCTGCACATCACAAGCTCCTTTATTTCTTCTGCCATCACAAGCCTCTTTTTCCTTGCAACCTCTTTGTTACTTCCTCTTCGTTCTTTTGCCTTCGTTGTCGCATAACACTGTATCCCATTTTCTGCTTCTGTATCAGCTGGGTCACTCCTTCTCGAGAAGTGAAATTATTTAAAATTCACCACCATGTTTTCTCAGTTTTCATATTGTGATTAAAGAAAACTAACATGAATGCCACCTTTAAAATATGTTTTAAGTTTAATATTTCACTACTCAAATGTTTCCATTTCTGCCATATCCATGCTCTAACTTCTCAATTGAAAATGAAGTGTTTCAAACAAAGCATGTCTTGAGAATATTGTTTTAATTGGTAATCAATGCTCCTGTCGCCACGTGCTATCGGAATTATCGTAAATATGCGTTTCCTACTCGGAAGTTGCACATGATGCCCCATGGCTGTAACCAGCTATGAGGTCACTGAGGTCCGGACTAAATTTTGAAGCTATATAGATTACAACTGAACAACACATGACTGCAATTTTTTAATTACCTTAGGTCAGTTCATATCAGACAAGTTCACGATAAAGTGCAGCGCATTGAATCTTTAGTTATATATTTATTCAAAAAGTTTTAATACCATTAATAGGCTGTAAATTACTGTCCAGAGGTCCAGACCGCTGCTGAAGCAGCACATACACGGCACTGTCACATGGCACCTGTTAGAGTAGCCAATGTACTGTAACTAGTTTTGCAGGTGCAGTATGCATCTGTTGATTTGAGTGAAAATGACATGTACCTTGAAACAGTGTTCTTAGTTGCTATGACAATAGGCTGGGAGCCATATTATTTTCCATGTCAGCTAACTAGATAATTAGCTGTTGATTGCTGTTGTTGTGGGCTAGCTACATGATATGCAGCAACAGTAAGCTTGATTCTGTAATGGACTACGAAAATGCACACCACCAAGTTTATCCCAAATTTGGAAATTGTCTATTGGCTTTATTTCTAAAGCCAAATTATTCCAAAAATCCACCCTGCTATAAACAGTATAGACCAGTTCGAACAGCATTCACAGCCCATCTTACTTCTGTAATCTGATGTATTTCTGAGAGAAACAGGATATTCAATGAGAAAAAAATTAGGGAGGTGAACAATGTCTTTAAAGTGCTTACTATCTAAGGGCTAATATCTCAAGCTGTAATATGCATACTAACTAAAACATCACTCAGTAGCCCTTTTCCTTCAGACTGAGTCAAAAGTGAAGGAACAGTCCCAGGTGAAGTGGCTAATCAAACAAGCCACCTCCGTGATCCAGCTCTCGCCAGCACACTAGGCACGCTATTAAAATACATCTGTGAGTCAGCAGAGAGCTGTAGCTCTCAGGGGTGTTTATGGACAAGCTCTGGTATTTATAGTCGTCCATCAAGAAAAATCTGTAGGGGCTTCATTACTGTAAATGAATGGAGACGTGCTGAGAAGAACTGCCTGCCAATTCAAACCACTCATATACTTTTTTCATTGGGGAGACTGGGGCTAGTTGTCACATTTTTCTCCAGTGAATATTTCTCTGGGTAGGTTTAATGTTGAAAATCAGTTCCTGTATAGATGCATTCCTTAAATTGTTGGCTACAAAAAAGCAATTGAACATTTCCACTGTTACTGATCAGGAAAAAAAGATACAGCTCATTGAACATACGTTAAGCAGTTAAGCGTTATAGCAGAGAATTGTCACAATGGGAACCCTGCTGTAAATTGACACTGATTTGAGAAGAATACTTTTATTTGAAATAAGAAATATTATCCAACATTTAAATAAAGCCATCTCCCACAACATATCAGTATTTATAATGTATAAGATGCCATTTAATAATGTTTCAAACAGCATAAAAAAGAAAAGGTAACATACAAAACCATCAAACCATTGTTTTTGCCAACATATATTGTAACTGGTGTGACAACTTGCCCTAACCTGACATTTATTCAAATTATACTTCTGAGAACCTTTCATTAAAATCTACCTTCCTTATACATTATAATGCATATTTATGCAATTGAACTTTTGACTCAAAACCTTAGAGTAGCTTAAAAACAGCCCTTGTGACAACTTGCCCCAGTCTTCCTATATCCATTTTAGATATTTTTTAATCTACAAAGCTTTACACATCATTGCATAATTCTTCTGTACTTTGCAAGGCTTGAATTGTTGATAATTAAGGCAACTTTTTAACCAGCCATTCTAATGACTAAATTGGATGCAAATGTCATGTTGTTGCTGTCACAAACAGAGATCTGGCTTAAAAAACATTCTTAGCCCATCGAATAGTCTCCTGACCTCCAGACCTGCTGGCTAACACATCTCAAATGAAAGTTGTCTCTCTGTCTCTCAGGTCTCATCTTCAGGGAGACCTGTCCACCACACTAACAGCCATTCCTGAGGGAACGTCCTCTGGGGACAACAGACATGTCTCTCACCGAAGCGTGCAGGATTGCAAGAGAACATTTTACAGAAACAGGAGGTTGATTCACTCACAGTTACTGTCCTGATGGTATAACACTGCTGCTTTTGAACAGTGTTACAGAACATTCAATGTGAAGCAGGTAAAAGGGAGCATAATGCTTCTGGCTGGCCAAGCATTATTTTTATGTTTTGTATATGGATAACTTGTTTTGTCAAGATCATACAGTAAATCATTATTTCAGGAACATGAAGATGCAGCATTTGTGGCATAATGTTGATTACCATGAAAATGTATTTCGACTCCTCCCTCCTTTTTAAAAAAAAACAAAACAAACAAAAATCGAGGTTACAGTGAGGCACTTACAATGAAAGTGAATGGGGCCAATTTCTGAAGGGTTTAAACAGAAATGTGAAGCTTATAATTTTATAAAAGCACTTACATTAATTCTTCTGTTAAAACTTGTGTAAAATTTGAGCTGTAAAGTTAAAGTCGCTTTAGGGTTTGTTGATATTACATCGCCATGGTTATGAAGTTGTAAAACTGGCTATAACATGACTTGAAAATCATGTTATGACAATAATAGCCAGTAGATGGCGGCAGTGTTCTATGCAGTCATCTACTGTGTAGGCGTTCTAAATTTTATGGCAAGTTATGCATTTAGATATATATTATATATATATTATCAAACTACAACCTCATTTCCGAAAAAGTTGGGACAGTATGAAAAATGCTAATAAAAACTAAAAGGAGTGATTTGTAAATTATTTTCACCCTTTGCTATGTTGAAAGCAATACAACTACACATTATATGATGTTTTACCTTGTGAATTTCACTATTTGTTTGGAAATGTACAGTAATTTCAAATCAGATGACTGCTCTTGTATTGTATGTAAGCTCCTGTCACCAAGACAAATTCCTTGTATACATGGCAATAAAGCTGATTCTGATTCTTCTGATTCTTTTTCTCCCCAATTTGGAATGCCCAATTCCCAATGCGCTCTAGGTCCTCGTTGTGGCGTAGTGACTCACCTCAATCCGGGTGGCGGAGGACGAATCTCAGTTGCCTCCGCATCTTATCACATGGCTTGTTGATGACGCTACCGTGGAAACACAGCGCGTGTGGAGGATGCACACTATTCTCTGCAGCATTCACGCACAACTCACCATGTGCCCCACTGAGAGGGAACCACATTATAGTGACCACGAGGAGGTTACACAATATGGCTCTACCCTCCCTAGCAACCAGTCCAATTTGGTTGCTTATGAGATCTGGCTGGAGTCACTCAGCATGCCCTGGATTCGAACTTGCAACTCCAGGGGTGGTAGTCAGCATCTTTACTCACTGAGCTACCCAGGCCCCCCTGAAGACACAAGTTTGTTAAGATTTGAAAGTGGAATTTTTCCCCCATTCATTATGCAGGTCTTCAGCTGCACAATTGTACCGGGTTTTCGTTGCTATCTAATGTGGTCCTGCTGGAAAATGCAGGGATGTCCCTGGAAAAGACGTGCTGGATGGCAGTATATGTTGCTCCAAAATGTGTACATATCTTTCTACATTAACTATGCCCTCACAGATGTGCAAGTTACCCATGCCATGGGCACTGACACACCCCCATACCATGACAGACACTGGCTTTTGGACCTGACGTTGAAAACCGCTTGGATGCTCCTTTTCCTCTTTGGCCCAGAGGTCACGACGGCTGTGTTTCTCAAAAACTATTTGAAATGTGGACTCATCGGACCAAAAAATAGTTCCACTGTTCCACTTTCCATCTCAGATGACAAGGAGCCCAAAGAAGTCGGCAGCGCTTTTGAGCCTCATTTCCCAAAAGCATCGTGAGCCTAAGCAGATCGTAGAATCCATCTTACGATTCATCTTAGTTTTGCGGCCCATTTCCCAAAAGCATCGTAACTTAAGTAGTACTTGAAAATGCTCGTAGATTAACGAGTGCTCTGGAGTAATCGTACACCGCTAAGAACATCGTAATGACACAGACTCATGCAGACACCTGCAGGACAATCATGAAATTACACTTTATACATTTTAAATACCTATAGCTACACTTTATGCCCATTTAATATCAGTATACATACATTGTATTATATTATTATTTTTAACCGACAAGGATAATAATAATAATAATAATAATAATAATAACAATCATAAATGCAGAAAATGGTTAGTCAATATTGGATGAACAGATAAATTAATAAGTAAAAAAAAATAAAGTTATTTGTGGACTAGTTGGTAACAACAAAGTGGTGGAATGATTGTTGCAGAGAACTGTAAAAATTACAATCTGAGAGAGAAGGAAAAAAGTCAATAACGTCCGTACAGTATACTGGCTCCTCATCCTCATCTCCTCTTCCTCTCCGACACCTAAGGGCACTCTTGCCCGCACCACGCATTGTGTAGTACCACACATGTTGTGTAGCTTTGCTGTTACCGTTACCACTTTTGGGAGTAAAGAGCAGTCCTCCCTTTGATTGGTGAATGTCCCTAAAGGGCAGCATCCACGCGTCTCCTTATTTTGAGCTCCGCAATAACACGGTGAACCTCATTATATTCAATTAATGCTTGTCATTAGCAGAACCATACATAAGGTCTCTGCTGTCTTCATTGATCCTGGAAGCTTTAACCTCGACCCACAGAGCAAAATTTGAAAACGAAATATTAAAATGCACATCTGATGAACGAAGCAGTGATTGTGTAAAAGAAATATATCGTTCTGCACACAACGATTGCAAAACATAATGCAATTATGCAGTGAATTAAGCTGTACATTTAAGGAAATATTTTTAAATATATTCAGTGAGGTAAATTACAAAAGTTTTTAAAGTTATGCAACAAGTACAGACTAATGACGTTACAATGATGAGCAGCACTATACGGTCATATTTCAGCACTTCATGTTTGTGGACAGCATCTCTCTTAAGTAGCACTTAAAGCGCGTCCTCGATCGTTCATGTTAAATGCAGTTTTGGGAAACGCACGTAAAAAATAACGAACCTTTGTAAAATCGCTCGTAGAAAACGCTCTTAACTGCTAAATTCAATCGATATTGGGAAATGAGGCCCTGGACAGTGCTGATGTATGGCTTCTGCTTTGCATAGTAAAGTCTTAACGTCATGGTTACTGGTGTAACCTCCGTTCCCTGATGGAGGGAACGAGACGTTGGTGTCGATGTAGTGACACTAGGGGTCACTCTTGGGAGCCCGAGACACCTCTGGTCTTTGATAAAAGGCCAATGAAAATTGGCGAGTGGTATTTGCATGCCACTCCCCTGAACATACGGGTATAAAAGGAGCTGGTATGCAACCACTCATTCAGGTTTTACGCTGAGGAGCCGATATAAGGTCCGGCCATTTCAGCGGGTAGTTCAGCGTTGTGGCAGGAGGGACCAACGTCTCATTCCCTCCATCAGGGAACGGAGGTTACACCAGTAACCATGACGTTCCCTATCTGTCACTCACTCGACGTTGGTGTCGATGTAGTGACACTAGGGGTCCCTATACAAAACGCCACAAGGCTGAACTGTGTTACGTGAACTGGCGGTGTGTGGTGGGCAGACTTGCTGTGTGCCTCATAGCCAGCACACAAGGTCGACACGTAACCTCCCCCAACACAGTTATGAGTGTCGAACGGCCCTTTTTGGGGACAAGTCGACTACCCAGAGACAGAGACAGGCTTAACCCAGTCATGGCCTCTTTCCCCTTCTCTTTTTCCACTCCCTAAAAAAGAAGGGGGATTATCCGACTGGGCCGCCAGGTCTAGTCGGGGGGTGTCCCTCCCAAGGGGAGGACACCGCGGAGACCACACCTCGCCCCAAGAGAGGGGGGGATATTTAAGTGGAAGAATACATCACATGGTCTTTCCAACCATGTGGAGAGCCTTCAAGGTAGATCCTACCCAATGGGGGAGGAGTTACTACAACATGGAGACTGAGGGGCTCTGCCCAAGGAAGACGCAGTTTGCCAGTAGGGAAACGAACTAGCGGAAGATATAGATCGCATGGGGTTAGCCTTAGAGGGAACCGCCACATGCGGAGCACCTACCCCAGAACCGGGCTCTTAGTTAGCGCGTGTACTGGGCCGGCAGCGAGTCTCTCCGAAAACTCGACTGCCACAGGGCTCGGAGGAAGTCAACAAGGGAACAACTTTTGTGAACACTACTGGGAATTAACAGCGCACGTCTTCAGCTCAAAAGGAGGTGGAAGGCGCTATGTGCAAGCGATACACCCAGCCGGCTATCCCGGGCTTATCCGCTTGTGTTGCGTGCCACTACCTGGGACCAAACCGGTTCCACCCGGAGGTTGTAAACCTTGCAAAGGTGTTGGGTGTTGCCCAGCCCGCTGCTCTGCAATGTCTGTTAGAGAGGCACCTCTGGCCAGGGCCCAAGAAGCCGCTACACCACGGGTAGAATGGGCTCGTAGCCCTACCGGGGGCGGCATGTTTTGGGCGAGACATGCCATAGTTATGGCGTCAATGAGCCAGTGGGCGATCCTCTGCTTGGAGACAGCGCTTCCTTTCCGCTGTGCACCAAAGCAGACAAAGAGCTGCTCAGAGATTCTAAAGCTCTGCGTGCGATCCAAATAGATGCGTAAAGCGCGCACCGGACACAGCAACGACAGGGCTAGGTCTGCCTCCTCCTGGGGCAGCGCTTGCAGGTTCACCACCTGGTCTCTAAAAGGAGTGGTGGGAACCTTGGGCACATAGCCCGGTCAGGGGTCTCAGGATCACGTGAGAATAGCCCGGACCGAACTCCAGGCAAGTTTCGCTGACAGAGAACGCTTGCAGGTCACCTACCCTCTTGATGGAAGTGAGCGCAGTCAGGAGGGCAGTCTTCAAGGATAGTGCCTTAAGCCCGGCTGACTGCAAAACTCAAAGGGGGCTCTCTGTAGACCCTGAAAAACTACAGAGGTTCGATGAGGGAACAAGGCGTGGCCTGGAGGGATTCAGCCTCCTGGCGCCTTTTAGGAACCTGATGATCAGATCATGCTTCCCTAAGGACTTACCGTCAACTGCGTCGTGGTGTGCTGCTATGGCAGCAACGTACACCTTCAAGGTGGAAGGGGACAGCCTCCCTTCCAACCTCTCTTGCAGGAAGGAAAGCACTGATCTGACTGCGCACCTCTGGGGGTCTTCCTGACGGGAAGAACACCACTTAGCGAACAGACACCACTTAAAGGCATACAGGCGCCTCGTAGAGGGAGCCCTAGCCCGAGTGAACGTGTCTACCACCGCAGGTGGGAGACAGCTTAGGTCTTCCGCGTCCCGTCCAGGGGCCAGACATGGAGATTCCAGAGGTCTGGGCGTGGGTGCCGGATGGTGCCCCTTCCCTGAGAAAGAAGGGCCTTTCTCAGGGGAATTTGCCCGGGGGGAGCTGTCACGAGGAGCGTGAGGTCCGAGCACCACGTCTGGGCGGGCCAGTAGGGTGCTTACCAGGACGACCTTCTCCTCGTCCTCCCTGACCTTGCACAGAGTCTGTGCAAGCAGGCTCACTGGGGAAAACGCATATTTGCGAATGCCAGGGGACCAGCTGTGTGCCAGCGCGTCTATGCCGAGGAAGGCCTCGGTGAGGGCGTACCAGAGCGGGCAGTGGGAGGATTCTTGGGAGGCGAACAGGTGCACCTGTGCCTGACTGAACCGACTCCAAATCAGCTGGACCACCTGAAGGTGGAGTCTCCACTCTCCCTTGAGGGTAACCTGTTGTTACGGCGCGTCCGCCGTAGTGTTGAGGTTGCCCGGGATGTGAGTGGCTTGCAGCGACTTGGTGCTGCTAACTCCGTTGGAGGAGACGGCAGGCGAGTTATGACATACAGCGGGAGCGCAGACCGCCTTGGCGGTTGACATATGCTACCGCTGCCGTGCTGTCTGTCCGAACTAGCACGTGCTTGCCCTGGATCAACGGCCGGAACCTCCGCAGGGCGAGCAGAATTGCCAGTAACTCGAGGCAGTTGATGTGCCAACGCAGCTGCGGACCCGTCTAGAGGCCGGCGGCTGCATGCCCGTTGCCAACAGCGCCCCAGCCCATTTTGGAGGCATCTGTCGTGACCACGACGCGCCTGGAGACCAGTTCTAGCGGAACACCTGCTCGTGGAAACAAGAGGTCGGTCCAAGGGCTGAAAAGACGGTGACAGACCGACGTAATGGCCACGCGGTGTGTCCCGTGGCGCCATGCCCGTCTCGGGACTCGAGTCTGGAGCCAGTGCTGAAGCGGCCTCATATGCATCAACCCGAGCGGGGTGGCCACCGCCAAGGACGCCATATGCCCCAGGAGCCTCTGAAAATGTTTCAGTGGAACCGCTGTTTTCTGTTTGAACGCCCTCAAACAGGCCAGCACCGACTGGGCGCGCTCGTTCGTAAGGTGCGCCGTCAAGGAGACTGAGTCCAACTCCAAACCGAGAAAAGAGATGCTCTGAACCGGGAGGAGCTTGCTCTTTTCCCAGCTGACCCGAAGCCCTAGTCGGCTGAGGTGTGAGAGCACCAGGTCCCTGTGTGCGCATAACCCGTCTCGAGAATGAGCTAGGATTAGCCAGTCGTCGAGATAGTTGAGAATGCGAATGCCCACCTCCCTTAACGGGGCAAGGGCAGCCTCTGCGATCTTCGTAAAGATGCGAGGAGACAGGGACAGGCCGAAAGGGAGGACTTGTACCGATACGCCTGACGCTCGAACGCAAACCGCAGGAAGGGTCTGTGTCGAGGAAGGATCGAGAGGTAAAAGTACGCATCCTTCGGGTCTACCGCCGCGAACCAATCTTGATGCCGGACGCTCGCTAGAATGCGTCTTTGCGTCAGCATCTTGAACGGGAGTCTGTGTAAGGCCCGGTTTAGTACTTGCAGGTCCAAGATTGGCCGCAACCCACCGCCTTTTTTCGGTACAATGAAGTAGGGTTTGTAAAACCCCTTCTTCATCTCAGCTGAAGGGACAGGTTCTATCGCGTCCTTCCGTAGGAGGGTAGCGATCTCCGCGCAAGGTAGCAGCGTTTCCATCTTTCACCAAGGTGAAGTGGACACCGCTGGACCTGGGCGGATGCCCAGCGAAGTGAATCGTGCAGCCGAGTCGGACGGTCCGGACCAGCCCTCGCGACGGATTGGAAAGCGCAAGCCATGCATCCGAGTTCCGCGCAAGGGGGACCAAAGGGACAACATCATCGGATGTACCGGCGGGTGGGGCCTCGCGGCGGGGCGGAGCTTGAGGTGCCACACCACATCGTGGCCGTGCTGAGTCCGAGGACATCGAAGCACTTACCTGGCTCCTTGTGACCACCCCCGGAACAGCCTGGGACGGGGGAGGAAGAGGCCTGTCCTCATGACCCGTGGAGACTGTCACATCGGGGGCGGATTTGTGCCACAGCTGGGCGCTCAGGGCGGGAGACCGCCGCTGGAGCACCAACCTGCCAAATGGAGTGGTGGACGGTGGTCGTGATGCCAGCCGTACACACCGAATATGTGACCCAGGGAACAAGGAAACCACTCTTGCGGAGCTCTTGAGTACTGCAGCCACTTGGGCATGCAGCGCAATTAAATGCAAAAGGTAACAAAAAGAAGATCTGCTTACCAGCTCCAGAGCAGCGGGTTTCGTTGTCCCTGGGTCGCCCGTCTCAGGGGCGCTTCGAAGACCTCCGTGGGTTCTTCGGTGCCGGCTGTGAGACGGGTGGCGTCGGCTTCCTGCGGTGGGCTCCACGCCGGGGCCGGGCCGGAGGGGCGGGCTGCGGCGGAGCCGGTGCAGTCACCGCAGGGGGATGCCCTCGGCGATGAGTAGATGGGGGGATCTTGAGCCACGCCGGGGCAGGACAAGCCGGCTAGCATCCATCTACTGCTCTACCATCGAGAACTGCTGGGCAAAGTCCTCGACAGTGTCGCCGAATAGGCCCGCCTGGAAAATGGGGGCAGCAAGGAATCGTGTCCTGTCGGCCTCACCCATCTAGACCAGGTTGAGCCAAAGGTGGCGCTCCTTCACTAGTGTGGCCATCGTCCGCCCGGGAGACCGCGCCGTGACCTCCGTCGCTCGGAGAGCGAGGTCGGTCGCCGAGCGTAGTTCCTGCATCAATCCCGGGGCGGAACTACCTTCGTGCAGTTCCTTTAGCGCCTTGGCGGACTTGCAGGAGAGCCATGGCGTGCAGGGCGGAGGCGGCTTGTCCAGCAGCGTCGTAGGCTTTGACCGTCAGAGACGACGTAAACCTACAGGCCTTGGACGGGGGCTTTGGGCACCCACGCCAGGTGGCGGCGCTCTGTGGGCATAGGTGCACCGCGAGCGCCTTTATCCACCGGGGGATTGCCGAATAACCCTTGGCCGCCCCACCATCGAGGGTAGTGAGAGCGGGGAAGCTGAAAAGATCGGGACCGGGCAGTAAAAGGTGCCTCCCGCGACCTTGTCAGCTCTTCATGCACTTCCGGGAAGAAAGGAACGGGGCGGGGCGTGGCTTTGAGCGGCGCCGCGGGCCCAGGAACCAATCACAGAGCCGCGAGGGTTCAGGGAAGAGCAGTGAAATCCACTCTAACCGACGCTCGCGGCTGTCCGGGAAAGCATGTCGTCATCTCCGCGTCAGCCTGTGACTGGGCGATCGACCCCGAAGGGAGGAGCCCAGCCGAGGCTTCCGACTGGACGAGCCCGCTCTCCGATGCTGCGCTCGAGAGCTCATCACTTTCGCGGGCTCCGAATAAGAGGTCGAACTCGCCGTGAGACGAGCCGGTGGACTCACCCAGAAGCCCGATCGGGGCAGACAAGCGTGCTGGGGAATGGGAGGTCCGCAGGGGGATACCCGGCGGAGGCGGTCCCATTGGGGTCCCCAAATCGCCCCCAGTGCTAGCCGCGCTGGCCTCAAACCCGTGGGTAAAAGGACCGAGGCGGGAGCCTCTGGGGTGGCTCGCTTCTTTACGAAGGCGAGCCGCGACCGCAACGTTGCCATGGACACATTCTCGCAATGAGAATGTGACCATCCACGAACGCTGTCTCCGCGTGAGCAGTGCCCAGACACGAAAGACAGTGATCGTGACCGTTAGAAGGCGAGAGATAACGAGCACAACCAGGAATAACACACAATCGTAAAAGCATCTTTAAAAAGACGCGTCTTTAAAAAGACATTCCGTGTGTGCGCTCTTTTAGAGAAATATATACTCTTTTAGAGGGGAAAAATGCTCTTTCAGAAAATATACTCTCTAGTTTTTCTGCCGAAGCACCCAGGGGCATTCTCTGCAGTGCACCAGTGCAGAGGAGGGAGAAGCCGCTGAAATGCGCCGTCAGATCCAGCAGGTGAATGAACAGTAGTATTCAGCTCAGCGAGCATGACCGTTCGGCTACGAAGAGAAAATCTGAATGAGTGGTTGCATACCAGCTCCTTTTATACCCGTATGTTCGGGGGAGTGGCATGCAAATACCACCAAGAGTGACCCCTAGTGTCACTACATCGACACCAACGTCGAGTGAGTGACAGATAGGGAACTTGCATCTGTGGATGCAGCGGCGAATGGTGTTGACTAACAAAGGTTTACTAAAGTAATCCCAAGCCCATGCTCATGCTCATGATATCCATTACAGATGAATTAAGTTTTTTAAGACCGTGACATCTGAGGAATCGGAGATCATGCGCATTCAGAAGTGGTTTACGTCTTGCCCTTTATGCACTGACATTTGACCAGATTCCTTGAATCTTTTAACTATATTGTGCACTGTAGAGGCTGAAATGCACAAAATCCTTCCAATTTGTATTTGGGGAACATTGTTCTCAAAGTGCTGGATTATTTGCTGAAGCATCTGTTGGCAAATTGACAAGTCTCGAATTATCCTTGCTCTTGAAGGACTAGGCTGTTTCTGGAGGCTCTTTATATACTATGATACAATTGCCTCACCTGTTTAACATCTCTGGGGTGGCCAAGTTTAGCATTTGTTTTTGTTTTTTAAACTGTTTTGAAGTATCAGGGTTTTTTTTCAATAATGTCATATTATGCTTACAGTCAAACCTGACCTGGTGTTACAGAGAGAAGACATAAAATAATAATTTTGTTACCAATCATTTATTTCAAACACCTAATATGTTTGGCACTCTGCATGTTTTTTAATCTCACCTCTTCATTTCTGTGTGTATTTTTTTCTGCATTGTGGCTGATTTATTGATTAAATATTGCTCTGTTTTTTAGTGTTTCCCATTCATTTCTTTTGGTTGGTCAATTTTGACTGCTTAAAGCAGTTTTCTATTTTATTTTATTTTTTACAACCACTCAGACTTATCGAATCAAGTCAGAAAAAAAAATGTGTTTAGATGGCAAGTGAAGGAGTGAAGAAGTCACTAAGTCTTGTACCACTCAGATAAATGAAACCATTTTTATTACATTGGAAAATTTGTCCAAAAAATTAACAAACAGAATTGGAAGGTTAATGGAGTCCAGTAGAAACGCTGCACATTCATTTTGCTCTGATTCAAGAAATATCTATAACTTCTAGTTGAAATGACAAACAATATTAAAGGAGTAGTTCTACATCAAAGGAGTCACATGGACTAGTTTTATGAGACTTTTAGGTGCTTTGTTGAGCGTTTAAGTGAGTCCCTGTGTACTGCTTGCCTTTGTGTTGAATTCAACCAACAACATTTAGACATTTATTAAATTATCTCCTTTTGTGTTCCGTAGAAGACAGAAAGTCATATGGGTTTGGAACGACATGAGGGTGAGTAAATGATCACAGAATTTTCATTTTTGGTGAAATTAATCAGGGTCAGATAAACTGCAATGCTGTATGATATTCAGGACAGCATTGGACAACACAGACATGCTTACGTATAAATGATAATTAATAATTGTGTCAGGTCAGTGAGTAAAACAGGCTGTTTATAAGTGCAGTGTTTCTGTCGAAGTAAACTCTTCTAGCTCTGTTGGTGAGAAACAATCGTTTATCTTGAGGCTGAGGGCCAGAAGTCATTTGAACCCTGTGCTGCGTGGGTTTTTCTTACTTTCTTCTCTTCCCACTTTGGCATAGCTGGATATCTTGCAAGCATCTTTGATTTTGTAATGTTGTCCGTTTTATATAATTATTCCAGCAAACTTTTAGTTGTGTTTTATCATTGAATTGGTGAAATTATAGAGATTGCTTGAAAAAAATAATTTCATAAATTATATATTTTTTTGTTATTTACTCTGTGCAGATTATCTTTATTTTCTTTTGTAAAACAGAAAAATATGTATTTTTGTTTGTAATCATTAATTTGAGTTTAGCCTGTGAGTGATGTCACTCCTAATCTACCAGTCGCATCTTGCTCTCTCAGAACGGCCTGTGACTAGAGAGAGTCAGGTACTGTATGGAGCTCTCTGTGTCAATGAGTAAAACATTTTTATATTAAGTGAAAATGTGGTTTCATACTGATTACAGAAATGTTCTAAAGATGGACTGAGCTCATGTATGTGCTTTTCTGACAATAGTTTAACGGATATTCAGAGTTTTATTAACGAACAGTGTAAACGTTTTCGTTTGATGTTGCCGCCTGCACGGCAATTTAAAGCATGGGTTCTCTAATATGAGTTTTATACATATAAATCTGGTGGATCGAGTTCACAAAAGTGTCATGCAGTGTATTGAACAAGCGTAGCTTTCGGTTTGACCTCAAAATGTGTGTTTATAGCCATATTTGTGGCCCAGACAGTTGATGAACTTGCAGTTACTGTATTAATGGCGGGCAGGGCTTAATGTGTTTTCTCAGTGCGGTAAAGTTAGTTTTATATTTGACATTCGTTTGACATTCACGACAATACCCATTAAACTCTCCATGCCTATCACATTTTCAAGCCAAACCAACTTGGAAATGCATGAATAGGATTTCTTTGCCTAGCACAAAGCTACATTTTAAGAAAGGAGATTTTTTTCATTTCAATTTTATTAGCCCTATAAATCAATTAAACAATTTAACCATTTGACATTGTGACATTACAACAAATATGAAATGTTGTTAAAAATATCCCTTTCATGGGGAGACGACGTGATGTCATGTGAGAAGCAGACGTGTGAAACACGAGCTCTGCGCACTTCGCTGTTTTATTTATTATTTTCATGTTATAACCAGTGAGATTCAATACACCCAGTTACATATTTGTTCTTTGAGGTAAACATGGCAAAGAAGTAAAATTCCTCTGGCTCTGGAGACATTAAAAGACACTTACGTGCTCAAGATGAAACCTCTGGTGGCCCTGCGAGCTGGGGACTCGATTTGGACTCGATCGGGAGATGAAATTCAGCATCACCTGTCCAACATCTCAGTGATGCTGACGAAGGTTGTTGCTGACTTGGAGGATCTCGCTGTAATACGTCGATCGATTATGGCGATGGAAGCAAAGTTCTCTGAGTTGGCTACAAAGTGACAGAAGTTGAGAAACGAATCGATTATCTGGAATCATCCGAAAGGGAATTATCCATTAATCTGCCTGCGACCAAAATAGTCGTGGAAAAAGTCTTGGAAAAACTGGAAGATTTGGAAAATAGGAACTGAAGGAATAACATACAAATTGTTGGAATTCCTGAGCATGAAGAGGGCAGAGATATGGTGAAATTCCTGGACGAGCTCTTCCCGAGTCTGCTCGACATAACAGGCCACAGAGTCCCGGCTCGCAGATCTGCTGAGGGAGACAGGCCCCGATCAATTCTGGCCAAATTTCTGAGATCATCCGATAAAGATCTCGTGTTGCGCCAGGCTAGGAGCAAAGATAAGCTTTCTTGGAAGAATCACAATATTTTCTTGTTCCCGGATTATTATATATATATATATATATATCTAAGTCCCTCATTTAATCTGTTTTGGATTTCTCAATTGGAAACATCTTAGTCTCAGATCACGCCCTGGTGAGTTTAGAGGTGTTGCCATATACAGAGAAAAATAAATCATACAGCTGGCGCATTAATGTATCCCTTTTGCAAAATCCTGATTTCCAACAAATGTTGAAGGCTGAAATCAATGTTTATATGGAGACCAACTGGTCCTCAGTATCCTCTGTGGGCATCGCTTGGGAGGCACTTAAGGCTGGTTCTTAGGGGTCGGATCATACCGTGTGCCTCATTCATCAAAAAACTAAAGCACGAGAACTCGTGGAGTTGGAAGAGAATATTAAAAGTGCAGAGGCAGAGCTGAAGCGCCAAATGTTGTCTAATGGCCTCAGAGAATTGACCCGATTGAAATATAGATATAATACTATTTTGTTTTGGTTATTCAGGGCAAGACAGTCATACTTTGAGTCGGGAAACAAAGCAAGGAAGCTTTTGACTATATATAAAGCAGAGAGAGTCTTTTTCTACCATTCCCTCAGTGAAATCTGCTGGTGGTGAAATTTTTACCTCAGCCATTGATATTAATAATGCCTTTAAAGAGTTCTATTTTGATCTTTATAGTTCAACGTCTTCGTCTACTGCTGAAGATATTGGTAAACTTTGTGGAACCATTAGATCTCCCTAAATTGACAACTGAGCAAAAAATTCTCTTGAATCTGAGATAACCTTGGATGAGCTTGATGAGGTAATTAAGGCCCTGCCTTCAGGCAAGGCTCCGGGGCCAGACGGCTTTGCCGCAGAATTTTTTAGATCTTATATTACAGAACTGGCTCCACTTTTGTTAGAAGTTTATACTGGAATCACTAAAGAATGGAAAGCTTCCGCCAACCATGACACAAGCCCGGACCAGTCTGATTCTTAAAAAGGACAAAGATCCAAGCGAGTGTAAAAGTTACCATCCAATTTCCCTGATCCAGCTAGATGTAAAAATTTTGGCAAAAATTCTGGCTAACCGATTAAGTTATGACATCTCTTAAACATATAGATCAGGTGGGGTTTATTCGGGGCGGCAGCTCTTCTGATAACATCAGGCATTTAATCAATATCATGTGGTCAGTAGCAAATTATCAGACTCCGGTCGCTGCCATCTCACTTGATGCTGAAAAGGCGTTTGATATGGTTGAATGGGATTATCTTTTTAAGATGCTGGAAATATACGGGTTCGGAAATACTTTTATTTGATGGATTAAGTTACTTTATAGAGACCCTGTAGCGGTGGTACAAACAAATGGATTAATTTCAGAATATTTTACTCTGAATAGGGGCACCCGTCAAGGTTGCCCTCTTTCCCCATTATTGTTCTGACTTGCCCTGGAACCATTAGCAGCCGCGATAAGAAAGGAGGATGATTTTCCAGGGGTGGTGGCGGGAGGTGTGGCGCATAAGCTTTTACTTTACGCAGATTATATTATATTATTCGTCTCCGACCCCTCTAGATCTATGCCTTGCCTCCACAGAATTATTCATTCCTTTTCAAAATTTTCAGGATGCAGAAATAATTGGTCTAAATCCGAAGCTTTGGCTCTGACAGCGTACTGCCCAGTAACGGCTTTTCAACCAGGCGCCTTTCAATGGCTCAGACAGGGCATTAAGTATTTGGGCATTTTATTCCCAGCAAAATGATGTGATTTAGTCAGAGTTAATTTTGATCCCTTAATAAAAAGGTTTCGAGTGATGTGAGTAGGTGGGCTTCATTACATTTATCGATGATTGGGAAGGTTAATGTTATTAAAATTAATTGTATTCCAAAATTCAACTACCTACTATAATCTCTCCCTGTAGATGTCCCCCTCTCTTATTTCAAGCAGTTTGATAGTATAGCGAAGTCCTTCATTTGGAATGGAAAGCATCCCATGTTACATTTCAACAAGTTACATAGACCGATTGACAAAGGTGGGTTAGGCCTACCCAAGATTTTTTTTATTATTATGCATTCGGTCTCAGACATTTAGCTCATTGGTCACTTCCACCTGAGAGAGCCTCTCCCTGGTTTGGAATTGAACAGAAAGTTATTACCCCTATTTTACTATTACAAAGCCTTTCTATTAAACTAATTGGAGAAGTTAAGTCACACCCCGTTATCTCACATCTGCACGCATTATGGTCAAAAGTGTCCAGAGTGTTTAATTCAGACATTTATTTAAATGTTGCCTCGAGCATATGGTTAAACCCAAAGTTGCGTATTGGTGAGTCCCCTTTCTGTTGGTCGGAGTGGATTGTGAGGGGTGTTAATACACTCGGTGACATATATGAGAGTGGTAGGTTGAGATTGTTTGAAAATTTTATCCAACATTTCAGGATTCCTAGATCTCAGTTCTTCAGGTACTTACAGCTGCGCCACCTGCTCTGTACTATTTTTGGGAGTAGCATACACCCCCTAAAAGGGCAGATACTTTAGAAGTGGTAATTACTGCTTTTGGAAAAGGTCATGAGGCATCAGTGTATTACTCCCTGTTAATTCAGAGACAGGGGGATGGAGCTTCAACTTCTCTCAAGAGTTTATGGGAGAGAGATTTAAATTTGGTATTGGAGGAGGGAGTGTGGGCTAAGATTCTAAAAAACATCAAGTCTGCATCTAGAGATTCAAGGGTGCGTCTGATGCAATTTAAGATTCTGAATCGATTATATTGGACCCCGTCTAGATTGAATAGACTTGGTCTTAAAGACACACCCACCTGTTGGCGATGCCAATCAGAAGACGGGGACATAACCCATGTTTTTTGGGGATGTGTTAAAATACAGGAATTCTGGTTGAAGATTCAGGGATTTATGTGTAATGTGTTGGACACACGGCTTTCATTTTGCCCCAGACTCTACATTCTGGGTGATGGGGAGGTCATTAATTTTGGGGATAGTCACTTGAGAGGTTGGGTCCTGGCCTGAGTTATGGTGGCCAAGAGAATAATCCTCAGGGGATGGAAGACGGCTGGGGCACCCTCGTTTCGGGACTGGTGTGGGGAGATGAGTGAGGTTGCGGCATTTGATGAGGCGATTTACAGAAGGTTGGGAAAGTTGGATTTGTTTAATAGGAAGTGGGGTGGATATTTTGATTTTTTGGAGGGTTCTCGGGGAGGGGCAGTGGAGAGGGATTTTTGATTTTAAATTTTTAGTTTGATGTGTATGTGCACTCTTGTTTTTTTAAAGTATTTTTTTTTTTTTAGTTTGTTTCTAATTTTTTGTTATAATTGTAAGAGGCCACTGTAATGCGTGTTTGTGTCAGATGGGGGGTGGGGGGTGTTCAGGGGGAGGGGTTTTAATTTATATAACTGATTCCGTATTTTATGTTGTGTGTTTTGGTTTTTGTGTATGGAATAAATAAAAATGTTAATAAAAAAAAATAATATCCCTTTCATGACACAAGGCTCTGTTTGTGTAATTTACATTCTATATGTTTTCAAATAAATATTAGTGCCTGACCGATATGGGATTTTTGAGACCAATACCACTTTTTAGAGAGGGAAAATTCACAGATTACCGATATGGTGACCGATATAGCTAATTTTTTAGCTGGAATGAAAACAGACTGATATGACTATGCAAAGGTACTCAGAAGGCTGCTTTCTTAAATATTTTTTATCAAAGAACATTTGACATTATTATTATACATTGTCAACAAATTCTAGAAATGAACATTGAGAAAATAAATAAATAAAAATACAATAAATAGCTAAATATAAATCAGTACTGTATGTTTAGTATCAGTCAATTGCCCACCATTAAAATAAAGAAAAATATAAATAAAATATATAGCTTAATTAACATCAGTACTGTATGTTTAGTATCAGTCAATTGTTGACCATTTAAATAAAGAATATAAATACAATAAATAGCTAAATAAACATCAGTACTGTTTAGTATAAGTCAAATGCTGACCATTAAAATAAAGAATAAATTCAAATAAAATACATAGCTAAATAAACATCAGTACTGTTTAGTATCAGTCAAATGTTGACCATTTAAATAAATAATAAATTAAAATAAAATAAATAGCTAAATAAACATCAGGGGCCGGTTGCACCAGCTATACGTACGTTACAACTTAGCCTAGTTGTGGCATAAATGGGCACTAAGTCACAATTTACGCTCTAATAAATATTTGAGCGTTGCACCATTAAATTTATGTAGGACGTAACACTACTTATAAACTAAATATATACGGCAGCCTCCGACCAGGAGTAACTGATGGAATAAAAAAGCAGACTCATTTAATGACATCAATGAGCTCATGTTTTGGTTGACAGGCATCAGTCCTTTCGACATATATGATGGTGTTGGCATTTACACTTATTTATATTTACGAGAGAGAGAAAAAAACGTACTTTTAAGCAGCTCTTCAGTATGAAACCGATCTAACGGTGCCGTTTTTAGGGTGCATCGCCCGGTGTCAAGTTTCAACACATTCAAAAAATAGATATATAGGATATTAAAATGAATAAATGTCTATTTTTCCAGCCTGTTGTATTAGTATGTATCACACCTCATTTATTTTAGATACAGTTCCTATATATTATTATTTACACAGGGCAAATATACTATTTATTAAGTCTACTTTTATTACATATCCTATTTTAATGTCTGGAAAACTAGACTTCTAAATATGACATTTTATAAATGCAGTGACTGGAATTGTTCGGTTGAAGTGGGTACCAAACTGTGAATCCTGAACAAAACATTTTGGTGAATACATGTTTACTCATTAGCTTCCACTCAGCTGACAACAAGGAAAGTATCTACGTGATTAGCTAGTTAGCTGTAAGCTCGTTGTCACGGAGAGTAAAAGATGGACTTTATTTACTTTCCAGCATTGTGTCTCACCAACTAGGCAACAGCGAAGCGTGAAATCAACACTCAACAGACACACTCCACCGCACTGTTGTCTGCTGAGCTGCAAAAAGATGCTCTGATGTTTACCTTCCAATCTGCTACATTACTGACTGCACTGACAAACTATAGCTGGCTAACAGCAAACAGATGTGATAAGGTCAGGGACAGGGTTAACGTTATATTAGTTATATAAAATGATGGGGTAATTTTTTAATAATAACAAACTAGTTAGTAATTTATTGAGAAGAGATTGCTCAAATCCACACCGTTTAACTCTGTCTGCAGAGCCACCGTCAGTTCAGAGTCAGCTCTGTAAACAATGAGAGTCGGAGCGCGTTCTGCTGGACAAACTATGCCATGACACCAATTCTAAAGCATTGTTTTCTGCATTATACGTTCTGAAAAAAAGTTTTCATATCGGCGCATATCGGTAAAATATATGCCGATACCGATATATCGGTGAAAGGCTAATAGGGCACTAATAAATATAGTAGTGTAAATGTTTGTAATATTCTAATTCCATTAAACTCAATGACCGTTTGACCTAGAGACATAACACCAACTGTAAAACACTCCGAATATCATTCTTTATATAGCACAAGGCTTGTTTTTTGGGAGTAAATGTTCAGTACTTTTTATACAGATTAAATTATCCCTGATAAATCTATTAAACTCAATGACTGTATGACCTAGAGACATGAAACCAACTGTAAAACACTCAGAATATTATTCTTTATATAGCACAAGGCTTGTTTTGGGGAGTAAATGTTCAGTACTTTGAACATTGAACAATCTATCTAGCTATCTGATTACATATTTTATTATAGACAGATAGATAGATAGATAGATAGATAGATAGATAGATAGATAGATAGATAGATAGATTTATTGTTTTATATGTAGCTTTATGTTTTTTAAGAGTTTAAAGTGACTTTACGGGGATTTAAATTTTATAGACAGGTTGATTGAATTTCATAAAATTTCATAGAAGTATTCCACATTTATTTGAAATTAAGTAAGAAGTTGAAGTCAAACTTTACATTTACATTTTACATTTACATTTATTCATTTGGCAGACGCTTTTATCCAAAGTGACTTACAAAAGAGGAAAACATAAGCGAATCATCTTAAGGAGACAGTGGTATGAAAAGTGCTGCATTACAAAGTATCACTAGCATCATAATTGTATTCAAAATAGAATAAAGTGCAACAGGAATGTTTTTTTTTAATTTTTTTATTTTTATGACTGGTTAAGTGCTCATGGAAAAGATGTGTTTTTAGTCATTTTTTGAAGACAGTATGTGAGTCAACTTCACGGATGGAGTTGGGAAGGTCGTTCCACCAACGTGGTATGATGAAGCTGAAAGTCCGGGAAAGTGTTTTGGTGCCTTTTTGTGTTGGTACAACAAGGCGATGTTCCTTAGCCGACCGCAGGCTTCTAGTGGGCGTGTAGCTCTGCATAAATGATTTTAGTTATGCTGGAGCAGACCCAGTGACTGTTCTGCATGCCAGCATCAGAGCCTTGAATTTGATACGTGCATCAACCGGCAGCCAGTGAAGAGAGACAAGGAGTGGTGTAACATGTGCTCTCTTTGGTTCATTAAAGACCAGATGTGCTGCTGCATTCTGGATCATTTGCAGGGGTCTAATTGCACATGCAGGGAGGCCTGCAATGAGAGCGTTACAGTAGTCCAGTCTAGTTATGAAAAGTGACTGGACAAGCAGTTGTGTGGCATATTCAGAGAGGAAGGGTCTTATCTTCCTGATATTGTTGAGTGTAAATCTACATGATCTTGCAGTCTTTGAGATGTGGTCTGAGAAATTTAGTCTGTTGTCGATGGTTACCCCTAGTACCCCTACTTTACATTCTGATATCTGGTCTATACACACATGTTGCATAAGTCCACATGAAGTTTGGCTTACATGAGACTAATGGTTCTAAGGTGCCTGCTTTGAGTATTTGACACTTCTTTTGGGCTATTGCTTGGACTCCTTTATCGCTGTCTGCAGCAATATTTATAATTCTTCCTCTTGTGGCTGGGAGTCTATGGCAGCCCCTAGCACCATCTTGAAAAAGTTATGGAATTTGGGGTTAAAGTAATTTATACATTTAAGTTCCATGTGCAAAGTGTATGTTAAACTGCTGGTCAGCCAATGCAGATAGAGAGAAAATTGTTGGTGAATGGTAAGTAGCCTGGAGCATTACAAATATAAATGATGTTGTTAATAAAAATACTGAGATCCAACATTATACAAATGTGACTTTGTGATATTAAATGCATATCAAATGTGAACAAGAACATAGATGGGTATAAGTTTTACCAGCTGTATAGGGTATAATTTATAATGACCACTTTGTTTGTCTTTGTGTGTGTTATATTTCCCGAAGTGGGACAATGCCAAAATTTCGGAAAGGAAAGGGAGCTGCAAGAGTAGACCTCTGGGGAGTTGCTGGAGGTGTAGATGCAGTTGTACTTAGTTTCCTCAACACTGACATTTTACAAAAAGACACCTTTGCAAACTCTGCGGTCTGGTCAAGATTGGCAACTTTTTCAGAGTGACATATAAAAAAATTGGAAGTGGTTATATGTCGTGTGGAGGGACAATAGAACAAAATATCAGAGGACTAGTTGAAGCACAGAGCCAGCTGAAAGAAACAAGTTTTCCCGTAGGAGAAGATACGAAAAACGTAGACAGTAAAACTGAAGGAGAGGATGACAGTTCAGCAAACAATACTACCGTATCCAGTGTGAGTCATAAAGAAAAGTTAACAGCTTCTTTAGAGCCTGATCAGAGACAGGAAAAACACATCAGAAGGACTGAGTAGGCAAGACACAGAACAGCCAGCCAGATATGTCATCTCTGGGACAGATGGAGAGAAGGATTTTCCCAAACCAGAGGAAAGGGAGGTAGAGTCACAGGAATATGATGAGGCATCAGATTGGGCAGAGGAATAATTACCAATTGCAATGTAAAGAAGCGGAAGCAGCAAAACTATTTCTAAGAAATGGTACAGAAGAATGTTTTACCAAAACAAAAATTACAAACAGCAAAGACCACAAATCCAAAACTGAGAAATACTTTTCAGACATCTATACAGAGGCATCTAGTGTTGGTCACAAAGAATCTTCAGGAGAAGAACCATTATTGTCTGTCTCAAGAGAGCATATTACAGTATCAGAAAGTGATAGAGAAACATTGAGTTCTCAAGACACAGAACAGCCATCCAGATATTTGATGTCTAGGACAGAGGAAGGTTTGGAACAGAAACATTGGGAATCACTAGAAAGTGAATCTTACAGGAAAATAATAGAATCATCCACATCTGAAGGTTCAGACAAGGCAGCCAACAACAAAACTGTGTCAGATACAATAATAAAAATTTTAAAAAAAAACAGCGAAAAGCAAATATAGACCTCCTTCAACCTTCTGTTAAAGACTGGAAGAAAATTACACAACAAAAATATTTCAATAAACTTTGAAAGCCATGGACCAACATACTTTACCAACAATTCAGAAAGAAAAACACTTGCTGTGCGCTTAATTTCACGTACCAGCATGTATGTTCCAAAGCCAGCAGGAAGAGACATTTGCCCTATCTAAAGGTAAATGCAGTCTGTACATTCTCTACTTGCAATGCATGGTACTCCTTCACAATACTGAAAAAGCCCAATCCACTTTCATCTAGCATCACAATGACTGTAAGGCATGGTGGATCAATCAGTCATCTTAAAGCAGAGACACGGTTTAGGCCAGCAAGCAACATAAGAAGAGGAAAAATAGCTAGACGTATTTCTCATGGTGTTAGCCGGATATATTATAAAAGATTAAGCACAACACCTGTTCAAGAATTGATCTCAGGAAATGTCACACATAGCTTGAATAAAAAACATACTCAAGGTAATTGCTGCTAAAGTACAAGCATGCAGATACATGAAAATGTACTTATGGAAATGCATCTTACTCAGCGTATCCTTAAACAGTGTTACAGCAACTTTTATGGCATACCTGGGTACATACAGCATTAGCAGGTGAACTCCTTTGGAGCACACCTGTACACAGATGTAGGCATTAGCATCTTGGTGCATCACCTAAGAAGAAAAGCACCTGTGTCATTATACTGTATCTAGATGCAACCGGAGGTGTTGTCTCAAAGATACCAGACCAAAACCAAAGATTGTTTTATTATGCACTTACCTTGCCTGGACAAGGTAGAGATGCTCCACCTCTTCCTGTTTGTGAGATGCTGAGCAATGAGCACAGTATTCCTCCACTTTCTTTTTGGCTTATGCCGTTTCAGCTGAAACTCTCAAAGTACACCAGCCACAAAATTCATAATGTGGAAAATGACTTCAGCTGGACCTTGATGCAAGCTGTACTTCTGGCCTTCAATCGTGAAAGTGTTAATGCCTACCTCGAGAGGACCTATGCTATCTGCAAGAGGAGCAAGACACGGGCAGAGATAAAGCCATACACAGTTTTGCATCTATGCTCTGCCCATATTATCAAGGCTGTCAGTGTCAGTATGGAGAAGAAGACTGATGACAAGGGATTTAAAAAGTTCTCCACCTTTGTGTTTGCCAGACTGCAAAACACAACAAATGTACAGGCAGCCAGTGAAAGCCAGACACTTTTGTGTAGTTTTTGTGTAGTCACATCTGTGAACTGGTTAAGAACAGCCTTCATTTTCTTGAAAACCTCATCAGCACAGAGCGAAAGAAAGCCAGGGAAGATGGTACAGATCCAGACCACTCTGATGCGTGGGAACAGGAAGAGGAAATGAGGTCGGCAAAGACAATTGTGGGTAGATCTCCATTTTCCAGGGTCTTCAAGAAGGTCTTTGAAGATGTCGAAAGTACAGTTGGTACAGTGAAAGATGAAGAGATTCAGAATAATCTGTACTATTGTCCTAAAGTCCCTGTCATCCTAATGGATAACTACATGGGAATCTACCCACTATGGAGCGGCTTGGTACTAGGGGACTTAAGACAATATGCAAAGGAAGCACCAGCCATAAGTTGGAATCGGAGAAGACACCAACTGTCATGCAGAAAAATTGTTCGGCATTGTAAAGTTTTCCATTCTTTCTAAAAAAAAAAAGACATCTAAGAACGGCAGAATTTATTCAGACAATATATTCCTCCCTTAAAGGAAGGTATAGGGAACACATTATTCAGCACAGCCTTCCAGAGAACCTCCTGGTAAGGCCAATGAGACCAATGAATAATGTGATATTTGCAGAGGAGTGCTAGGAAAAAGGGAAGAACCAGCACCTAAAAAGGCAGATACATCAAAGTATTATTCTGCTCCAGAAAAAGATACAAAACCCAAAACAAAAGTAACAAAAAAAACAACAAAAAAAAAGAGGATGAAAAACCAGTCCTGAACCTGCCAAAAGCCAGGAAACTATGTGATATGAGTCCTTCTGAACAGGTAATTTATGTAATAATTAAATTACCATTATTTTTCTTTACTTAATGGACATGTAAAAAATGCAGTCATTTATAAATCATTTGCTTCTACCTCTTTTACAGGTCAGGCTTCTGTGAACATGTCCAGAGACAGAACTGGTTGTGTCAGTATTCAAATCTGTTGACAACAAAACATCCTACACATTGAGACATGCAGACTTTGTAACACTACGGCCCCATGAACGTTTAAATGGCAAGGTAAGTCTGACAATGTACAATACTTTTTATATTCCTGTAACTCAAACAATGGGTTTGATTCCCAGGGAATGCATGAGCTTGACCAAATGTATACCTTGAATGCAATGTAAGTCGCTTTGGATAAAAGCATCTGCCAAATACACAAATGTAAATGTAAATATTTATACTGTGGGGGTCATTTAGAGCTACCCTAAATAAGAGCAATAATGAAAACACCATCTTGCATTAGAATATAACATCCACAGACTAACTAAATTTGTTACTATTTTCAATGCTTAAGGCCATAGAATGCTACATTTGGGCAGTGCTGAATCACCATGGTAAGGCTGGACATCTTCTCGTATTGAATCACTATGTCACTGGTGTAATTCTGCATGGAACACGACAGCAGATGGCTCGACAGGGTTTGTCAAATGTGAGTTTTTATTTTCTGTCCGAGTGCTAAACTAATCTACAGTAACTGTGTGAGGAACTTCAACAGCTTTAGGAATACACTTCAGTGTGCTTTAGTACAATTAATATGTTTTCACAGATGAATTTTTATTCTTATAATGGGGCAATATCCTTTGTCAATATCAGCAACAGTCACTGGAAATTTGTGGTGGGTACTGCAAACTATGTGTTAGATTTGAATATTGACAATATGAATATACACATTTTAAATACACATATATAATAATACATACATATACATATAATACATGTATAAACTACACACACACAGACACATGGTCAAAAGTTATTTTGAAAAAAAATCTTTTGATCTGAAGGCGTATGCTTAAATGTTTGAAATTAATTTTGTAGACAAAAATATAATTGTGCCACCATATTAATTTATTTCATTACAAAACTACAATTTAATAAAAATTAAAAAAAAAGTTTTTGAAATTGATGACTTGGACCAAATAATAAAGAAAAGCAGCCAATAAGTGCCCAATATAGATGGGAACTCCTTCAATACTGTTTAAAAAGCATCCCAGGGTGATACCTCAAGAAGTTGGTTGAGAAAATGTCAAGAGTACATGTCTGCAAATTCTAGGTGAAGGGCGACTACTTTGAAGATGCTAAAATATAACACAGTTTTGATTTATTTTGGATTTTGTTTAGTCACAACATAATTCCCATAGTTCCATTTATGTCATTCCATAGTTTTGATGACTTTACTGTTATTCTAAATGTGAAAAAAATAAAAATAAAATAAAAAATTATAATATAGAATGAGTAAGTGTTTCAAAACTTTTGACCGGTAGTGTATATATATATTCCTTTTGTGGCCAGTATCTCCATGCTCTGTCTGGACAGATTTTCATGGTGGATCCTGCAGTTTCTGAGGACCTTGAGGACTCAAAACAAGCTGCAAAGAAATACCAAAACAATTAGTTTGCATTAAATACAATTTTGCAGAGATTACTTCAGAATGCAACTCAACAGACTTGGAAAACAAGAATGGACTGGGATAAAATGGAAGCCAGGGACAATCCAGCACACAATCCAAAAGGATGGCACCAGCTGTGGGGTCTTTGTGATGGAGGTAATACCAAGAAAGATAAAACATGTGAATTTTCTCACTTCAGTCCTTTAAGACTCCTAAATGCCCTTTTTATACTGCAGCTCTTTTTCACTATTAAAACATTGTTCTGTTTTTAAAGTATCAGTAGCCTGACATGTCAACTTCTGGCTCAAACAGTGCTATGAGTTTGGAGTGGGACTACTCGTATTTGTACGAAAATTGCAGATGAGGAACGGTTTGAGAAACCTGTTGGGAAATGGTGATAACACTATATTCTGTACGCTTGTATTCTTTTATATGTACTAAGCCAAGACTTTTTAAAATCCTTCAGATGGCAAAACAAACAACTGCTCAATTTCCACATATTCCTGAGGCCTTTTGCATAAATCCCTCAAAAAATTCAATTTCAAAGCTCCGGACAGAAATGGCTCAGAGTTTGCACTCTTCCTCAGGTAATGTGATGATAAAATGTATAATTGTTATAGTACATTTGTACCATTTTCTTGTTAGATTCGAAAGAGGAATACTGTGCTGTTTGTGGACTACAAGAACTTCCACGAAGCAGGGGGAGAGGAGCAGCAGTCATTGACTGGGTAAACATCAGTGTGTTAATGTGACAGTGTCTAAAGCTCAGGACTGGTAACCATAAGGATGCTGGTTCAAAGTCGCATAATGAGTGAGCTATGAGCCATCACCATTCTGGTCTTGAGCTAGACAAATATTCTATGGTTGCTGCAATGGGAATGTTCCTCCAGTAAATGTACAAGAACTGGTGTTAGATAACAGCATCTGGAGTGGTGGTGGCGTAGTGGGCTAAAGCACATAACATGTAATCGGAAAGTTACTGGTTCAATCCCCACAGCACAGACATTGTGTCTTTGAGCAAGGCACTTAACTCCAGGTTGCTCCAGGGGGATTGTCCCTGTAATAAGTGCACTGTAAGTTGCTTTGGATAAAAGCGTCTGCCAAATGTGTAAATGTAAATGATTACTTGGAAAAAAAAAAACCTACATAACGTAAATGTTAATGAGCTCTTGGCATCACTGTTGTTAAGGAGTAAAAAATTGTAGTGATACTGTTTTGATCATTTTTTAAAGTACAATTGTAGTTTTGGAATTCTTAGACTTTTAGTTTACCTGTGTGCTATGTTCTCTCTTTCCATGTATTAACTATTGTCCCTTGTTTTTCTATGTGTTTTGTTAGTTTCAGATTCAGTGTGAAAGCTGTGAACACTGGTTTCATGACTGTTGCCTGAAATCATATAGTGTCCCAGACAAACAGTCTTCATGGTATTGTGTCCTGTGTATTACGATAGTAAATAAAACATAGAACAGGACAAGAGGATTTAAAAAAAAAAAAAAAAAGGTGCTAATTATTTTAAATTATTAAAGGACATTTATTTTTTTACTCCTAAAGTATATTTATTGGAGTTTTGGTTTATTATTATTATGCTTTTTTCTATTTAACAAAATATGTATTATTTTTATATATATAAAAAAAAAAAAAAAAAAAAACATATTGTACTTTCAGATGTTCTATCATTATTTTCCTATTTATTTTGCACAACTACTGAAAGTCATTTTGGATTTGAACAATAACTGTGATGTCTCCTTTTTGTTGACAGCCCTCTTCACTATCTTGAACTTTTTAATAATAATGCTTTGCCATTGGTTTTGAGTCCTCTAGGTCAAACGGTCATTGAGTTTAATAGATTTATAAGGGTAATTGAATCTGTATAAAAAGTACTGAAAATTTACTCCAAATAACAAGCCTTGTGCTATATAAAGAATAATATTCAGAGTGTTTTGCAGTTGGTTTTATGTCTCTAGTTCAAACGGTCATTGAGTTTAATGGAATTAGAATATTACAAACATATATTATATTTATTTGAAAACATATAGAATGTAAATTCCACAAACAGAGCCTTGTGTCATGAAAAGGATATTTTTAACAACATTTCATATGTGTTGTAATGTCATAATGTCAAATGGTTAAATTGTTTAATTGATTTATAGGGCTTATAAAATTGATATGAAGAAAAAAAATCTCCTTTTTTAAAATTCAGCTTTGTGCTAGGCAAAGAAAACCTATTCATGCATTTCCAAGTTGGTTTGGCTTGAAAATGTGATAGGCATGGAGAGTTTAATGGGTATTGTCACGAATATCAAATGAATGTCAAATATAAAACTAACTTTATCGCACTTGTCTCATACATCCTCCAGCCGAGAGACCACTGACCTGAGGGTGTGTGTGTGTGTGTGTGTGTGTGTGTGTGTGTGTGTGTGTGTGTTTCCTGCCCTGTTTCTAATAAACTGCAGATGTGATCCACCAAAGAGCTGGTGTCGGTGGTTCATTTGTGGTGCTGGGTGAAATCCGCTACAATTTTATAATGCATTGTTGTTTCACATAGGCTGCCGGGACTGAGAAACGTCCTAATATTTATCTAACTTAGTCATGTACATCATCATGAAGAAAATGAAGTTTGTTTGCAGTTTATATGAGGTGTCTTTAAATACTACTAACATTAAAATGCATACAATATAATGAATCTATTGTGTAACTACATGATGTTCTGCAAAATTCTCACAAGATTCACATTTGCTGTGGGGGTCGGGGTAGGTTTAGTTTTAGGGGTAAGGTTTAAAGTGAAACTACAGATGTAATTAAATGCAGGTACTTCAAAATGTAAGTACAATGCAACTACACATAAGCACAGTACATAATAATGACAACGTATCAACTACTAGTAGTTAAAGATACCTAATGTAAAGTGGTCCAGATGTTTTAAAGAATATTGTGGCTCTTAAAGTCATTTGTCATGACTCATTTTATGACTATTTAATTAATTTTTCAGTGAAAATGTTCACGTCCATTGTGCACTCACAAGTGAACGAAAGAAACTTGTTTACAGTGGCACGTGTATTTTTCATGTCCTTTATTCTCCCCAGTTTGGAATGCCCAATTCCCAATGCGCTCTAAGTCCTCGTGGTGGCGTAGTGACTCGCCTCAATCCGGGTGGTGGAGGATGAATCTCAATTGCCTCTGCATCTGAGACCGTCAGTCTGCACCTCTTATCACGTGGCATGTTGAGCACGTTACCGCAGAGACGTAGCACGTGTGAAGGCCCACGCTATTCTCCGCGGCATCCACGCACAACTCACCTCGCGCCCCACCAAGAGCGAGAACCACTCATTATAGCGACCACGAGGAGGTTACCTCATGTGACTCTACCCTCCCTAGCAACCGGGCCAATTTGGTTGCTTAGGAGACCTGGCTGGAGTCTCTTAGCACGCCCTGGATTCGAACTCGCGACTCCAGGGGAGGTAGTCAGCATCAATACTCGCTGAACTACCCAGGCCCCCATTTCCAAGTCCTTTTTTAAGCTTTCAAGTGAGACTTTTTCAGCTGTCATTGTATTAAGATGTACTGGGATATTCATTAAAAATTGTCCTTTTGTGTTCCACATAAGAAAGTAAGTCATACAGGTTTGGAAATTATGGCAGAATTTTCATTTTTGAACTATTCCTTTTATGAAAAAAGAAAACCCAATAGCCTGATCTGAAGAACAGGATTGTAACAAGGAACATGGAGGTGATATAAATCTTTTTTTTTTTTTTTTTTTAGCTAAACTATCAGCAGGAATCAGAATTGGAGCCAGAATCATTAAATTCCTTCTGGTCCCCATCCCTCGTTAACAGCAGCAGGAGAGCGAGTTGTCCTCCAAATAAACAGTTATGTGGAGTATGTACCTAATGAAGTGTTTACATATATTTTTTATAAACTTCTGGATCTTCTGTTCGAAGCGATGACAGTTCACCGACATGTAAAAATAACTGCCATGTGACACTAACAAACGTGTCTTGCACAGACAAATAGGTCTCATATGAAGTGACTTACTGTTTGCTGTGTGCGCTGGGTTTGTTAGTGTGTAGAGAGAGGCTAATGAGAATGCGTTTAACTGTGGCACTGTGCCTAATGAGTCAAGCCTAGATGTACCACCGTGAGGGAAACGTGAGCAATAGGCTGCTGGCTAGTCAAGGCAATTTTCCCGGTTCGACATAAATAGCTAAAACATAAAAATTACATTAGTGCATTAGTGGTGCAATCAACGGTTTCAAATTGTTTTTGCTATCTTATTTCGAGAGGAAAAATACTTTTTTGTTTAAAGCAACAGTATATATTTAAGGTTAAGGATGTTTTGCTGTTGTTTGCTCGTTTTGTATGTTTTATTTATTTCAATTATTTTTACAGAAGTCTAATAGTTTCAGCTTCAGACATCACACCCACAGTCTGACTGTTTGGTGTATATTGCATACAAAAATAGCTAGAACTTGCCAAAATCTCAAGCGCCAATCTGATTGGCTTTAAGTAACTTACTGAGGTCAGAGTGCACAGATTTTAACCAGACCGCCTGGAAACAAAGTTGTGAATAAAAAGGAACGTGGCTGCTACAACAAGTGCATTGTACTGTATATATAGTGTGGAATATACAACTTTGGACTGGAGTCATGTTGGTAATTCTGGCCACAGGTTGAGACATTGTGACACTGAGATCACTTCTGAAACTCTAGAGTATACAAACGGAAGATTACTGAGGTCTTTTTCTCAGAAGAAACATCTGAGACACCCCTTGCTCTAAGAAATGACCACTGTTCAAAGATCGAGGATGAGAAAATTGCATGCCTTTTTTCTCTCCTGATTTTCTGCTCTATTGTCAATAATGGGATCAATTCACCAAATAGATGGAGGACAATCCGTTTTCCAATTCCCATTCACATACAGTATTGGCTTTGCACTAAACCTCTTCAAGAGTTTGCTTTCACAGTATGTGACATGACGCTGTGACAATGGGGGGCCTGGTCATGTGTCTGTCTGTGGGAGAGGGAGAGCGGTAAGGCTCGTCACCTGGGTTGTAATTACTCTAACACCTGTCTCTCATTATAGTGATGGTGGAGGGAGACCTGAAAAGGCACACCAGAGCGTCAGAGTGGGAGAGAGAGGGACACGAGTGCGACATGACACGTGTTCTAAGAGCGTGAAGAGTTTGTTATTGAGAACCTGTTTGTGTGTATTGTGGCCACCAAGAGTGCTTTTTGTTTATATTTTTTGTGATGCTGAAAGAGTAATAAAATACTCATATTGACTTCGCTGACTCCTCCATTGCCCGTGAACTCAGAAACTATCACAGAATCCATCTCAATGGATTTAACCATCTCAGAAAATATTTTCATTTGTTGATTGATATGAGATGTTGAATAGTGAGTGAATTAGTAAGTGAGTGAGTGATAAACTCACATAAGCAACTAGCTGGCGAATCATGTTTTACTCAAGCAAATGCCATTTTTGTAACAGTTTAATGCTAAAGGATTTCAGTGCAGGAGTGAATACCCTAAACTATCGTTCTGTGTGTGTATTTTCTCTCATCATTTTCTCACACTAAGGCCGTCTCATACTTCTGTGACTTACTTTCTTCTGCAGAACACAAACAAAGATATTTGAAGGATATGATGATGTCTATTTGTCCATACAATGTAAGTCAATGGGGTCCAACACTTTAAAGCTCCAGAAAAGACATAAAGGCAGCATAAAGAGAATCCATACAACTCTGAAGCAGTATGACAAACCAAAAGGTAAATCCTTTTTCACTATAAATCTTGACATCTGCAGTCTGCACGATCTTGAGACAAGTCGATTACACTTCATCGCACTTGACGCATTCTCACCCAAAGCGATCATATCGCTTCAGAAGACATGGATTAAACTATTAGAGCCGTATAGATTACCTTCATGCTGCCTTCATGTCCTTTTTGGAGCTTGAAAATTTTGGACCCCTGTGACTTGCCTTGTATGGGCCATTAAAATGTCTTTGTGTTACATAGAAGAAAAGAAGTCATTCAAGTTTAAGATGGCATAAGGGTGAGTAAATGATCATCATTTTGGGGTGAACGATTCCCTTAACATTGAGCAATTTTTAGTAAATGATCAACTAACCATTTAGTAAAATTTTGCAACCCAAATGCTGCAGTCTACAATCAGATGAAAAAAAGAAAATAAAACAAAATAAAATTTTGAAGCCGCTGTCGCTTTATTAAGATTTCACAGATGAGCTCGTGCCTTGATTGGACGTGATTATGAAAAATGTCGTGTTAGTTCTATAAGACTATTTCCATTGTTATGGAAGATGCCATCTGAACAGGAAAATTCAAGAGTACTCAAACGCTGAGGGTAATTGCAGTTAACGATCCCAAACACAGAATGTGGATGTAGCCAGTGTGCATGTGGCCTAAGATGGTGGGTTTGCCTCTGCATCTACAGTAACTGAATTCAGAACAAGGAGACGACTGTCAATTACGCTCAGTTTCAGGCAGTTTTGCCAGGTTAGCACATCTTGAAACAGAAGAAAAGACCATGAAACATGCACATCAGACAAGACTGGGCAGGTGGACTGGAAGATCTGAGGAGGACTGAAAGAATGAGATGCAGATTAGAGTTTAAAGCGTAAGAAAAAGGGACTCGGGAGGTAAGCATTGTGAACGCATGGACTGGGCATGTCCTTAGACATCCAAGCCTTAATGTTTATTCATTTGGGTGCAGTTAAGAAGCTTCAGCGATCCCTTACCAGCAAAACGGTGTACAAAGCATTGAGTTCTTTCTAACACAGAGAAATGCCCCAACTAGAGGACTCATCAGCAGGTCAACTCAACCATTAACGAAGTGTCACCATTGGCTCATATCACACACTGAACTGGTGATTAATGTCAGAGATCTACAACTAAGCTTACACCCTTCCACATACTCACTCAGTTCACCTCTGTAGAATAATTGGACAAAATGTCTGTCACTGGGAGCTCATATTTTCTCATATTCAACAGCTAGTAACTGTACTAAGTGCAATAATTGGGAGAAAGCTGCTGTTAGGGAATGCTGTGGCCTCCTAGAATGATCGGTTGATGATGTTTGTCATGACATTATTTGTTACTGACACTGGTGCATAATTGGAACCATAAAATGCTTGAAATGGATTGAAAACAGCTGGATTGTTTTAAATAATTTAGCATTGGTGCACTCTAAAGAAATTCAGATGCATGAGAAATGCATCAAGAATGTGTTTTCTTAAAGGAACAGTTTATAAAAAAATGAAAAATCTTTCAACATAATTTTCTTATTCAGTATTTTTGTCTTGTTTTCAAATAAGAATATGTACACATACAATATATATTTACTTAATAAGTAAAATAACGTAAGATATTAACCCTTTTCTCACCCTATTGGAATATATGTATATATATATATATATATATATATATATATATATATATATATATATATATATATATATTGTTTTAAGCATAATCTATTTGTAATATTCTTAATATTTTATGTCATTTTGCTTCTCATGTAAATGTATCTTGTTTTATGGATGTTAAGATATTTTTACTGGAAAGCCAGACAAAAACGCTCACTAAGAAAAAAAATTTTTTAAAGTGAAACCTGTACAGTAAATTCATTCAAAGAAATCTATTTTCTTAAAATTATAGTTCACCCAAAAGTATTTTTGCCTTGCTTTCTAGTAAAAATAGCTAAACAATAAAATATATAAAAAAATTTTTTTTACTTAATCCAGTTTCCTTTATTCACATATGGTTTCTGAAAACACAAAAAAGTGGGACCATTTTTTCTTTAATTTTTCTTTTTTTTTTTTTTTTTGGTTTTATTTCACTTTGTTACGCTTGCGTTCCTAGTCACAAATGACCGGCCATTGGAAATGAATGGATTAGACTACAATATACAGAAATATTAAGTGTTCAGGAGCATCCCAATCCATTAGATGAGCACATATGTGGATGTGTGTTTGCACACCAAAGTCCTCGGGCATGTGCACACACATACACACACACACACACACACACACAAATACAAATACACACACACATCATTTGTTGAGCATCCTCTTGTGCATTTTCTTTCCATGTTCACTCTTTAATGAATATTTCAAGATCTACTTATTATATTATGTTGCATTTGGGCTCATTTGAATCGGGATAGTATGCTGTAAGTTACAATGCATCATTGTCTATGTTATATGTTTTTGGAAGTATATGGAAAAACATGACAAAAAGACACTTATTTTTATTTTATTTATGTGTTTTCTGTGGGAATTTCATACACTAACACTCACTGCAGTTTGGCCTCTGAGTGAAACAAATTTGTACATTGCATTCTGCTAACTGAGACATTTACAACTATATATAATATTTTTTCATAGTTTTTTCATAGCAAATTATGAGAATGAAACAGATCGTATTTGTCAGCAAATTAAAAAGCCTTATTTAAGAATTGGTAGGATCAGATATATGCATTGTAAAGTCCAGATTCTAGGCTTTAAAATGACACCTTTTTTGTTCAGATCAAGCAAGTGGTTATTAATTTATTACTTAATTATTATTATTATTTTCCGCAGGGAAAATTAATGACTAATGTCCTTGAAGTCCATCCTGGATTACCTGCACAAGGTCACATAGATGCACTGTCCTTTGTTAGTTGGCTGATGAAGGCTGTTGTTGGCAATTCATTGATAGTCTATATATTCCATTTTAAGAGTGTAGTCCAATTATGAGCATAATTAAGGAGCTACACCCCCTCGCACTCCACAATTGACTGCCTACTGAGGTGGAAAAATTCTGAGACCATCTCCTAATTCGCTGTTCTGGGAATTGTTCCTCTTGTCATCTAGGTGACAGCATGAACTCTCAAAAGACCACATCAGCTTACCAGAGCATTTGCGCTGTCTTCTGGGTTTTCTGTTTTCACCTAGAGAGAAGCGTGCGTAATAAATGGATGCAACTGTGTGCAATTCGAAGTCAACCATTATAAGATCAATTACTCCAACACACACTACCAGATGTGGTTTATTTATTGCTTTCTATTACCCTAAAGAGGCACAATACCCGTGCTTCATTTCCATTGCTTGATTCTGACATTACAAGATTTATCAGCATATTATTGCTCAGACTTAGGGCAAAGGATGTTTTGAAACCCATAACCCAAAGTATTAAACTTTAGGATGCCCTGCACCTGCACTCCTTGTGAAGGAGATCCTATATTAGTTTGTTATGGTTTCGCAGTAGTAACTATGGTAATTTGGCTGAAACTATGGTTACCATGGTAACTTTTTGTATTAGAAACTGACATCGAGTTTTACAGTAAGGAAAAAACAGAATGGAGAAGGAGAGAATAAAAGTGAGAGAAACAGTAACAACATGTGAAATGTGTGGGTGAGCATGATTCTTCATCCATAATGCCTACAAGATCTATTTTTTCACACTGATGACAGCAAATGTGTTTGAGAGGCGTGTCTAAGAGACCCCATTTGTCTTTATCTTAACAAGACAACAGTAAATGAAACCAGTGATCAACAAAGGCGAGAGTGAAACGTTCAGAAACTTAATTCCATACAGTATAATCTACATATAAAGGTTCCAATTAGAACCAAAAATGATTCTACAACCTGATGTCATAAGATAACTTTTTAAAGTTCCACAAAACGATTTGTTCTCTAGTAGTACTTCAGAAAAACATCTATAAGTACTGGTGATTTAAAGAACACAGAAACCAATACACTGATCTGAAGAACCTAGTCTGATACTTTCTTCTAAATTATTAAAATGTTATTATCTAAATTATTATCATTTATTATTATTCCAACCAGATTACATAATGATATGGAACAGATTAATGAAAACGTGGGAGGCATAAAAAGGTTAGCAAGGATTTTAATCAACCTTCTCAATACTACCAGACCTAAACTTAAAGCCATTATAAATCTCTCTCTCTCCCTCTCCCTCTATCTCTCTCTCTTGCTCTCTTAAAGTCACAGGTATTTTAAAGAGCAAAAAGGCCTATCAGCTTTAATGAGATATCAAAGCCTCTTATAAAGGTGAGAAACTTTTTCATATTTTTAAGAATAAAAAAAAAAGACTTTATAATTCCATGCTAGTTTCCTCTAAGCCATTTGAGCTGGAACTGAAAGTAAAGTTTTTTGAGAAATGTAACATTCAGCTTGTGAACTGGACAATTAGTCCTACCATTGAGCAATACCAGTCGTCTGGCTCTGCAATTAGTGCACTGTAAGATTATGAAAAAAAAAACTTCTGATAATAACAACTTAAAATTCAATTTGTGATTTGTTCACAAGATATTCTAATTAAAAAGGACTATAACATGACAGTTAGAAATAAACAGTGAATAGCATGTAGCTTCGTGCTTTTTGGGGTTTACTTTTAGATAGACAATATAAAACAATTCTGTTAAATTTACGGTATGATTCACTGTAAAAATATGGTGACTTTATTTTACCGTAATGCATTATGGAACGGTAGTAAATTATACACTGTAAAAACAAATTGCGTAAAATGTAGGGTAAATTACCGGCAGCTGAGGTTGCCAAACATTTACCGTAAAAAAATACGGAAGCCACGTTTCAGGCTTTCCGGGATGTAATTTTGATGCCTGTATATTTTATGGTGCATTACCATTTATATTATTAAATGATATAAAATTAATACTTTAACCTTCTGAAATTGTAAAAATCTGCTTTTCACTTGATAATGTATTGTTACTCACCATAGTATTTACAGAAGGTCACATGATGACATGAAGTTCATCAGTAGAGGCCCTTCCAAGAGCAATGACCAATTAACATGTAGAGACAGTGCTCAGTCTCACTCACACAAACACTAAACACCATCAGGTTAACACACGATGAAATTAAAATAATGCAATAAACATGAACTAAACTACATCAAATATAACACAGAACACCCCAGTGTACATAACTTATATTAAAAATAAGAAGAAACATAACTATTCCTATAAAATATAATGAAGGTAATGGGTCATGCAGGGAATTCCGGGAACACCCGATTATTGTTTTTTTACCGTAATTACATAACAATAATCTTACGTAAAAACTACATGTACTCTCTTGTTAAACATAATATACATTTTTACAGTTAATGATATGGTAAAATACTTTTTACATCTAAATATTTTTATTTTTACAACATTTTACTGTAAAATTACATGTACTGTCTCTTTAAATATATTATATTTTTTACTGTATATTTTAAAGTAACTACCCATTAACCAATTAATGTTTTATACTGTAGTAGTACTTTTACAGTCTTTTACCATTAAAATTATGGACATTTTGCTTTTTACAAACAGAATTACAATAAAATCTCATGGATTTTCTTGTTAAATAAATTTAATACAGTTTTTCAATGTACATAGTAAGTTAACATAGGGGCTGTTCACACCGAACACACTTTTGCGTCCATCTGTATTGTATTTCAACTGTTTCTTTCCCTATGTAAACATGCTAGACGTCTTTGACTGTTTGGCCTCATCTCGCTGTTTTTTCAGCATCTCGTACAGGAGCGCCACATTTTTTAGATGCCGTGTTAAGTTAAAAAGAAGCTTTTTCTGTACAAGGATGCATTCCGTTTCATACCTTGTATTGATAATTAATTATCAGGTTTTTAATGTAGCGTTTGTGCATTCTTTGTCCATTAATGTGTTTTTTGTGTTATTTCTGCACTACTAGCATAACCAAACACAAATGCAAAAATAATGACTTGTTTTCAAAATAGTTTAAAACACTCCCACTGCCAGATTGTAGTTCCATTGCATTGTCCCAAAGAAAATAGCCACTGAGACGATTACTCAACATCCAAATGCTTCCCTCAATGAAATGTTGAATGTTTTCTTAAGGCTAATTGTAGGTTTGGGTTGTTGATTTCAGTGGTACATTTGAAACTCTCCCCCGCCGCTGGTGCAAATGTCTGTTGTTCTGTAAAATAATCACACAGTATAACAAGACACATACTGAGAGTATGAAGTGGAATTATAATATCAGTGAAGTAATTAAAAAAGTTATAATTACCACTCTTTCTTTCTTTCAAAATTCCATGTATTTTCTTACTTCTGAAGTTCTTTGTCAGTTTCATTCTGTACCAAAACATTCACCATGGTTTTACCCAAAAATTACCATGGTAACCATAGTTTCAGCCATAATCTTTACTACAGCCATGGTTACTACTGTATTTGAATAAATTAATAGGAGATCTCCTTTCATTTAGCAATTTTGCCTAATTTTTATTACAAGTTACCACTGTTTTACTATAGTAAAAAAACTAATTACAGTATATTAACTATCAGGGACTAAAAACGAAATGTTTTTCATTTCGGTTCGTTCTGAGCAGAAGCGGTATTTTTTTGTTCCAGTTCCGGCATTCCACTGCCTCCTTTTTTTATTGGTAACCGGTTAGAATGAAAGTAAAAAATGGTTAATAACGTTCTGTTTCTATTTATGTTTTTAAATGACAATTTGTGCTAAGTGTCGGTGATATACAAAGGGCTGCAGTGTTGCCAGATCTGGGGTCCGGTCTGGGCAAACAAGCACAAAATAAGGGACTTGCCTTACCCATAATAAGTGAAAATAATCTTTTTAGTTTTTCCTCCATGTGGGGGTATTATAAGCATAGAAATAATAACAAGCATAGTTTACAGTAGCATGTATAAAATAACATCTTTTCAATAAATGTATTCTTTCTTAATATTAAATATAGCCTTTCATGCAACTAGAATTTACCTGCATTTACCAATAAAGTTTTCACCCTGGAACAATTGAAAGGGACTTTGTTCCAATTTTCGATTACATTCGGCAAACTCTCTGTACGTTTTCAGTTATCGTTCCTTTTTTAGTCCCAGATAACTATGTGCAATATGGGTCCAAATGTCTTTTTCTAGGTCACAAATAAGCAATTTTCTGACTATGAGCATGTTATCTGCTTTATACAAAACGTCAGATTTTCCTTGCATCATAATATTATACATTTTATTATTTTATTGTATTATTGGTAACGCTTTAGAATAAGCTTCAATTTGTTTGCATTAGTAAATGCATTACATATCATGAACTAACAATAATAAATGTATTGATCTTGGTTAATGTTAATTAATGAAAATACAATTGAACATGTTTAGTTTATGTTAGTTATATTGCATTTACTTATGTTAACATATAAAACGTTTAATTTAACTAATGTAGTAGTACATGTTGAAATTCATGTTAACCAACACTAATAAATGCTGTGAAAGTATTGCTTATTGAAATTCATGTTAACTGATGTAATTAACTAATGTTAACAAGTACAACCTTAAAGCGTTACTATATCGTTTTGTTTTTTTAAACAAAAAAATTGAAAATAGAAGCATTTTCACAGTGGTCTCAGACATTTGCACTCTGCTGTATATTTTTGATTAGTTTAGAAATAGGAATACATTTCATTGTTTAGACATCTAATGATATGCGTCATATACGCTTCTAATATGCATTGATAATGGAGGCCTTTTCAATAACATATGACTAAAATTCTCCATGCATTGCGTTATTCTAAAGGGCATGAGGCAGCGTTCCAGTTTAAATGTCTTCGTTAGTCTTACTTATTCAGATGCATCATTAAACTTGAAAGCACCACAGTAAGTAAAGCTAATCCGTTGCTTTTAATACTCCAATCTGCAGTTCAGATGTGTTGTTGCTATGTGTTCTTTTTTGCTTTACTGCTGTCGCACCAGTGTGCGACGTGAACGCTACATGAATGCTGGGAGACTGTCCTCAGTGGGGGGCACTTCTCTCCAAACTGTCCTCACTTTAATTGGCCACTGTTTGCATGTAATATTTCTACGCACTAATAATGAAAACAACTCTGAGGCCCTGAGTCACTACCAAAGATGAAACAAAATATTTATGCTATCAGAGAAAGATGTAAAGTGCAATATTCCTGATAATATTGAGAGAAAAAAAAACACAAATAAACAACCCTGAACAGGGTTACTTCAATAGAGAGAACATTCTTGTTATTTTGTTTTTCTAAAGGAAAATGTAATTGGTCAGTTTGTTTTCAGTTATGCTTAAGTAACCAACTTTGTCTCAAAAATTCCTAAGGAGAATAAGCAAAAAAGAGGCAATTGTTGACAATGAACAGTAAGAGCTCTAAAATTAATATTGATATTACAGCTCAGATAATTTGGTCTTGGAAGAATTTAATGAGAAATGTTTGAATTTATATTGAAATCTCTGACTTTCGATTTCAGCCTTGGGTGTTGTGGCAAATCTGAGCCGTTTGAGACATTGTTGAGACCTCTACTGGTTCTCAAAAGAAGTAGTATGTGCACATCCAAACATGAAGGCAGGTGCATGATCAAAAATGATAAAATTAATAAAAAAGGAGAGAACAATACACTGCATTGGGCTCCATGGGAGCATTTATAGCAGTGTGCTGTTCTCTCCTTTTTTGTTATTTGTTTTTCTCAGGAGAAACATCCGAGAAGCTGGAGACTTAAGCAAAAGTCTCAGTTTGTTCTCCATTTAATCTCATGGCTGTGGTGAAGAAGCAATTGACATTCCTCATTTATGTTTTTCTTTCCTGTGGTATGAGTTCCATTTAATTTAAGCAGGTACTTGCGAAATTTAGAATTTACAATAGTTTGGACCTTTACAATATATACAGATAGTATTTACCTTATGTACAGACCTAAAGGCAATTTTCTTCATCACTTCAGCTTTTTCTACATGGCACCTTTCTAACTAGCAAGAAATACCAAAAAGTACCATACTATTACACTGTTTTTGTTTAGGACATGGTAGCATGGAAATGCTATGGTCTTTTACCAGGGAAGTATTTTGGAATAACATTTAAATATCAGCAGAAGAATATGATGATAATCATTCAGTTCAGTGGTATATTTAAAAGTACAGTGGTATTACCAACTGATAGTATCACTACCATGGTACCACTACAGTACATTTTGTAAGGACTGTTATCCCAACAAAAGCTCATACATTTTTATGTGCACCATTAAAGGAATAGTTCACCCAAAAATTATAATTCTCTCATCATTTACCCACCCTCGTGCCATCCCAGATGTGTATGACTTTTTCCTCTGCAGAACAGAAATTAAGATTTTTAGCAGAATATCTCAGCTCTGTAGGTCCATTCAATGAAACTGAATGGTGACCAAAACTGTGAAGCACCAGAAAGCACATAAAGACTGCATAAAAGTAATCCATAAAACTCCATGTCTACAGAAGCGATATGATAGGTATGGGTGAGAAACAGATCAAGTCCTTTTTTACTAATTTTCCTCCCTGACCAGTAGATGGTGGTATGCATGAAGAATAGCCAAAAACAAAAGAAGAATGTGAAAGTGGAGATTCACGGTAAAAAAAAAGGACTTAAATATTGGTCTGTTTCTCAACCACACCTATCACATTGCTTCTAAAGATATGGATTTAAACACTGGAGTCTCACTGATTACTTTTATGCTGCCTTTATGTGCTTTTTGGACCTTCTGAGATCTGGTCACCATTCACTTGCATTATATGGACCTGCAGAGCTGAGATATTCTTCTAAAAATCTTAATGTGTGTTCAGCAGAAAAGAAAAAAAAAGTCTTACATATCTGGGATGGCATGATGGTGAGTAAATGATGAGAGAATTTAAATTTTGGGGTGAACTATTCCTTTAATGGTGCACATAAAAATGTATGGGTTTTCGTTGGGATAACAGTCCTTACAAAATGTACTGTGGTGGTACTATGTTAGTGATACTATCAGTTGGTAATACCACTGTACTTTTAAATATACCACTGTACTGAATGATTATCATCATATTCTTCTGCTGATATTTGAATGTTATTCTAAAATACTTCCCTGGTAAAAGGCCATAGCATTTCCATGCTACCATGTCCTAAACAAAAACAGTGTAATAGTATGGTACTTTTTGGTATTTCTTGCTAGTTAGAAAGGTGCCATGTAGAAAAAGCTGAAGTGATGAAGAAAATTGCCTTTAGGGCTATACATAATGGTAAATACTATTTGTACATATTGTAAAGTTCCAAACTATTGTAAATTCTAAATTTCCCAAGTACCTGCACCGGCAGTCCACGTAACACGGTTCAGCTAGTTGTGGCATTTCATATAGGGACCCCTAGTGTCACTACATCGACACAACGTTGAGTGAGTGACAGAAGGGGAACATCTCGGTTACTGTCATAACCTCCGTTCCCTGATGGAGGGAACGAGACGTTATGTCCCCCCTGCCACAATGCTGTACTACCCGCTGAAATGGCCGGGACCCTGTCTCGGCTCCTCAGCACAAAACCTGAATGAGTGGTTGCGAGCCTGCTCCTTTTATACCCGTATGTCCAGGGGAGTGGCAATCAAATTCCACTCGCCAATTCTCATTGGCCTTTTCTCAAAGATCTGAGGTGTTCGGGGCTCTCAAGAACGACCCCTAGTGTCACTAAATCGACACAACATCTCATTCCCTCCATCAGGGAACAGAGGTTATGACAGTAACCGAGACGTTACAACTCAACTACAAAATTCTGTGGGCAAAAGCATCTTTCTCCATTGACGGCCATATAAAAGTAGTCGTGCATTCTAATGAAAACATTTTTTCCCCTTGCAACATTTAAATAGCACATTTTACTTTTATATTAAAATATGGGGCTCTAAAAAGCATAAAATGGACTTGTTCCCTGTCTGCAAAGCTTTAATGTCACAGCGCAGGATAGTCACTTGTGAAGAGCTTGGGAACATATGTGTTCTTGTTGTGCCATCAGCCAATCAGAGTTGTCAGGATGTAATTTTCCTGTGGACATTTTCTGAAGTGATGGTTTGGGCCAGCTGAGCAACCACCACTGAGATGAATGGGGATTCGAATGGATGGCTTTCTCCAGATATTAAAGACCTCATTGGTAAAAACAAAATGAGCAATGTTTAGAGTTGACGTTTAATGGAGCGCCACTTATCGGGGAAAGTATCAGACCAGTTTACTTATAGATTCCACACATTAAATTGGGCTAGGAGAAAATATTTTAACAAAAAAAGTACACATATCACCTTTAAAACTTTTTTTTTTCACCCTCTGCATGCTTTTGCATATTGAAGCACACAAATCATCCTTCCCATGGTTTCGGCGTGACTTTTTGTGCCATCTGGTTATCAGCACCCTTAATAAAGCCAAGAAATCTCTAACAAGAATTTTTTAACAAGAGAATATTGGAAGTAGGTGTGAAAGGTCTTTAGAGCAAGTTAATTCAAAGTCCAGTTTATTCAGACGGTCTCTCATTAACTTTACGCCCACCTTTCTCTCTCTTTGCAATGAGCATTCTATGATCAAAGGATGCCTTTGCAGTTAAAGCCAAGTACACAAGACTGAAGTTCGTGCCCTTTAATGTTTTAAGTCTGCGACTAGTCTGTCGCAGCCAGCTTGCACCAAGTGCATGTTGCCAAAACGTTTCTAGCGTGCACACTTGTGATATGCTACGGTCTGCTCTAGCTTCTAAACTATTCTAGCTACCACTGGAACTTGGTAGTGTAAAACTGCAGATATTGTTGACTTTTCTATGTCAAATTGCTTATGTTCCTCATTTGTAAGTCGCTTCGGATAAAGTCAAGTCATTTTTATTTGTATTGCGCTATTCACAACACACATTGTTTGAAAGCAGCTTTACAGAAAACTATGCTGTAACAAAAAATTATAACAGAAGATTGTACATTATGCCCCCCAGTGACCAACACAAAGGCAACTGTGGCAAAGAACACAAAACTCCATAATAGTTATGATGGAGAATAATAACCTCGGGGGAAACCAGTCTCACAGGGGTGGCCAGTTCCACTCTTGCTAAAAAAAGCATGAATTTAATGCTAATATTAATTATCTATGTGTAATACAAGTCATGGTTTAAATTAGTAAACAGAGAAGATGTTGGTGGCCAATGTTTAAACTAAAGGATTTTGTATGAACTGTAAAATGAATGACAAAGTCTTTGAAGTCCATCCCAAATTGACTGTGGAAGTGCATGTAAATGAAGTGTCCTTTGTTATTTGGCTGATGAAGGCTTCAGTTGGCATTTCATTTATTGCCTATGAATTTTATTTTAAGAGAGAGTATAGTCCATCCTTTGACCAAGATCATTCAGGCAGAGGTCAGTGAGTGGCGTCACAGTCCGGCTGGAAGTTTGTGGCAGTTAATTTCTGGTGAAGTCCATAAGTCCAAGGTTTGGGTAGTTTGGGTAGTGGCCAGTGGCCAGTAAAGTATCACATGTTTTTCGGTCTATTGTAGTAGAATGAAGTGATGTAATTTTTGGCACAGGCTGGAGTTAGTAATCATCACTCAGCAACAAATAGTGGTGGGAGTAGGACATCAGGCAGGACTGGAGCTGGATCTGGCAGGCTCTTGTAACCTCCGGATATGTATCACGAGGTTGAGACAGGGAAACAAATTGTAAAATATTAGCATAGATGCCATTCACTTTATAGCAGAGTTCTAAAATATGAGAAGTGTTTCTGGTTTCCGGCAGACTTAACTAATGCAGCATAACAATGAGTTGAGGGATAAATTATGTGTATGCCTGGCTGAACTGATGAGTCTTTAGTCTAGACATAAAATGAGAGAGTGTGCCTGAGTCCCGTACACTGCTAGGAAGGCTATTCCATAGTTTAGGAGCCAAATAGGAAGAGGATCTACCTCCTTTTGTGGATTTTGTTATTCTAGGTATAATTAGCAGGCCAGAATTTTGTGATTGTAGTGAACATGATGGATTATAGAGTGATAGAAGGTTGCTTACTGAGGAGCTAGACCATTCAAAGCTTTTTAAGTAATTAACAGAATTTTTAAATTAATATGAAACGTCAGACAGATCGGAAAGGTCTCGAATTCAACAAGTGTGTTTCACTCACAGACTCACAGATGTGTAGCAAGTAGCAAGCCAGCAGTGAAAACACAAAGTTTATAAGTTGTAAAAAAAAAAAGAAATTGTAGCGTTTTCGCTTGTAACTTCATGAAACATAAACTGAACATAAAAACAGTAGATACCCCCAATTAAAACTAACCCAAATACAGTGTCATATGATGCATAGATCTTAAAGTAATCTTAGAGAAAATGTGATGCTACCTTAGATATTTTTGTAATCATCCTGGGGGAGGGTCTCTGTGAAGCGGATCTATCACAGCTGTTGTGGTCTGCATAGACGCGACACATAGTTAAATTTTTTAGAGGTGTGTTTGTCAGGCTACGGATTAAGTTCGACACATAAATCGGCCTTTAGCGTTTACACATGTGTTTTCACCCAAAAGCGAATGCAGTCTGATTGATCCTATCACAAAAAATGTTGGACTCCATTTAAACCTTTATTTAGCACTGTCCACTTCAAATTGGTGATCTTTAATACCCAGGTGATCGAATGCCCACTGTCAATGAAAAGACACGAAGCTCATGCTTCCCACAAAATCCCATCAAATTGAATAGAATAATCTTTAACAAAATAAAATAATAAAAAAATATGTTAATAATATTTGTATACTAATAATAGTAATAATACTAATAATAAATATTTCATTAATTTAATTTACTTTATTATTTTAGTTAAATTACACAACTTGGGGAATAGCGTGAGCCTCCACACGTGCTCCGTGGTAACACGCTCAACAAGCCACGTGATAAGATGCACGGATTGCAAGGCAACTGAGATTTGTCCTCCGCCACCCGAATTGAGGCGAGTCACTACGCCATTATGAGGACTTAGAGCGCATTGGGAATTAGGCATTCCAAATTGGGGAGAAAAGGGGAAAAACAAAATTACACAACATAATTTATTGGATTTTTGTTATGAAAATGAAATGTGTAAATCTTAAAAATAGCCTAATATATTTTTCTGAATGTAGTTACAATTACAATACAGATTTCTGAAATTAACATTAACATTCATTAGCCACTACTGAAACCAAATTATAGATTTAAAAGAAATTCTAATAGTTGTAATTCAGTTGTTAAAATCATTCTTATCATGCACGTGATTAAAGGTGAAAAGGGCTTGCAATACCGAACCAACGGTGATGCCTAAACATGTGGCACGTGTGTACCATTGTGGGAGTCTCTAGGTGGATGTCAAAGCACATGTTGCACATGATTAAAACCTTTGCAATGGATTTCTCGAGCTCATGGGACTCTCTTGTGTAATACCATCTCAATAATATGGTCCTTTCTTGCATGGCTGACTTATGGAGGGATCAATCCTTCTAAATGCCACCTCACAAAGGAAAGCACTAGTTAAAACCAATGAACTTGGCTCTGTAAACTACAACCTCCTCTCCTTTGATAAGTTTTGTTTGGTCAATGCCGAATTGAAAATCTTAGACTGACCCTGGGTATCGAAGCCGGCAGGTGACGGCGCACTCCAGCGTTGAAGTCATTAGGGAAACAAAAGCTGTTTGGAAATGCAACTTTAGTCACGAATGATTCATTCATTGCATGCACAGTGCAGCTGTTGAGTTCCATTTACAGGTGGATGATAACAAAACAATTCAACACCAGCACTTCAAATCGGTTGTTGTAGTGCCTGTCAATATCTGTGCTCAGTGTGTGCTCCAGTGTGACAATAATGAAGGGGGAAATAACAAAATATAACACATTTAACAAACTCACACCTCATACTGTGGGCTGAGTATGATTTTTGCAGAGTAATTTGCAGTAATGGTGATTTACGATGGTAAATAGCTGTAAAGTTTCTTCAGAGTCTCTGAAATCAGTGCAGAATGTTTTAGGTTATTACAAACCATAATGTTCAAATGCTGTTCCTGCAAAAATAATTGCTTGAGTTCCAGTCGTTGGAGGATTTATTGCAAGACTTTGAGATGACAATATGGAGGAGGACAGAAAACAGCAAGAATTTAGGAAGTGCAATGCTGAACGCACAGGGCATGACAGGGCTTATTTCAAATAAGGACTTATATCACCTTCAACATCTCACACAGTAGGAGAACATCTACTAACCAGTCAACACCACCCAAAAGAAAAAAAACATCTCTTTAAGATCTCTTTTATATCTCTGTTTTTTCTCCCAGTCAGCAAATACTGTAGATTAAATGGAGCATGAATGGAGAAGTTTGTGCAATGTTTTTCCCCGAGAAACGGACCCCAGTAATCTCACACGTGTCTCCTCAAAAGTTTCAGAAGAGATCTCAACAATGTCTTAAACCATGCTCAGATTTGCAAGATACCAAAGTCTGCAATAAAAAAACAGATATTTCAATATGAATTTAAAGACATTTCATGAAATTTATGCAAGACCAAATTATCTAAGCAATGGTTTTCAAGTTAATGTCTCAAATATTTATCCTAGACAGCACTGAGATTACATAGAGATCACATGGAGACTTTTGTGGAATATATGTATCCTCTAGAGTTTCAAAAATCTCTCAAACTGTGCTCAGACTTCCTAAGATACCAAAGCCTGCAATCAAAATCAGATAATAAAATACAGTATGAACTAGATGATTATATGAATAGAGATTAAACTTCTATCCTGAACTCTTCTATCTTAGCATATCTTCAGAGGAAAAAGACCTAGTAATCTCACAAGTGTCTCCTAGTTTCAGTAGAGATCTCAACAATGTCTCAAACTGTATTCAGATTTCTCATTAAATTCTTCCAAGACAAAATTATCTGAGCTATGCCATCCACATTAATCTTATGTCAGAAATGGTCTCATTTGTGTCTACTCTGATTCATAAAAGGAAATGTTGGAGAAACAAATGAGACATAGTTGATACATAGATAAAAAACACTCCTGAGCTTTGAAAGAGCAATTTCCTCTGAGCAAAGAAGACATTTCCAACTGAAAGTCTGGGGGAAGTACAGTATAATTTAGAAAAGAAAAACTGTACGACTAAATTTTTAAAGGACAGAGAGATTAGGCCGTTTTCAGGTGCATGGGTATTTGCTCTCCTTCCTTTGAGTAGGCTATACAGTATGTGCTAGTTTCTCCCTCTGTTTCTTTAAAACATACTTTTGTTCATGCTGTTTCTGTTGCTTTCTCACAATCTCTGCATAATTGTGCTGTTTCTATTTGCAGGCATGACGTATCCTTGTGGATAATCAGCTCCATGGTCATAGAAAACAACTTTGACATTGAAGTTTGAAGCAACATAACAGATGCCACTGCATGTTTAGTGGTGTTAGCTAAGGCAAGCATAAAACTCATTCCAAGAATTAGGAATTTGAACAGAGTATTAAAGTTTGCAACATTACTGGTCCAGCACCATTTGTTCTACAAACATAAATGATACTTCAAATCATGTGGTTTGTTGAGGAGTAATGTACTATTACTCAACTAAGTGATCAAACTTAAGATTTTTGCCTGCCAGATGATAAAATGGGTGGAAAGAAAAATTCCACAGGCTTGCATTGTAGGAGAAGCCCATGCCAAATAGGGACCAGAATATCATAGAGACTTAGGGGTGGACACTTTTGACTTGTACCACAATGAAACCAGCAATCAACTGCTTAGCAATGGGCTAAAACCACTAAGAACACCTTAGCAAACACATAGCTACACCGTGGCCACTCACGCTTTCTTCAGAAAATGTAAAAACTCTAGTTTCCTTTGTGTTTCTTTGCAGTTTAAGATTCCTAATGTTTAAGCTGCTCTGAATGTAATGATTTAAAAATCCTGGCCTTCAAACCTATGCAGTCAAATTCGTTGCAAATGACCTCAACAGAGAGGCACTGAAAGTGCATCTCAGGTCATAGTCAACACCCTTCACAAATGTTGGTGTGGCACAAGATAAATGAGTCTATATTTGATCATTTAAATCATGTAGATTGGCAGATCTAGTCTTTTCTGTCTTGCATCAAGTATCTATTTTTCTGTCATTTTAATGAAAGGGATCCAAAACCAGTTTATTCCATACACGGGGTTGGGGTGCGGACAGTTATTCCATTAACGTGCGCCAACCCGACGGCTTTCACTGTTGCGCATTGTCTCTGTGTTTATATCCACATCTCCCGCTAAAGGTGTTTAGATGCACACTACAATATGGCACAGCCTCCACCCCACTCCATTCTGGGCCCCCCTCAAGCCAGGGCCTGCGACAAAAGGTCCAAATTTAACTTGCAATGGAAGTAAATAGGGGGCCAATTTTTGAACATTAAAATCCTTACTGTTTCTAAAGTTTAGCTACAAGATATAAACAATAATAGTGTTAACATGATTTTAGTGTGCTAAAATGCACTTACTAATCTTTTCTGTTTAAAGTTATAGCCACTTTTACAACTTTGTTGCCATGACGATGTAATGTCAATAAACCCTAAAAGCCTAAAATGAAAGTAAAAATTACCATTTAAACAACTTTACAGCTAAAATAATTCATGGGTTTTAACAGAAGAATTAATGTAAGTGCTTCTATAAAATGATAAGCTTCACATTTCTGCCTTTAAATCCTCCAAAAATGGGCCCCATTCACTTCCATCATAAGTGCTCCACTGTAACCTCGATTTTTGCTTTTTTTTAAAGAAAAGGAGGGATGAGTCTAAATTAATTTTTTGTGGTAATCAACATTATGCCACAAAAGCTGTCAATTGATCTTGAGTTTTTCCTACAGTTTGTCAACTGCACCATAGAGGTAAAAAACAGGAGCTGATATTAAAAATAGCTTTACATATTTAACACAGATCTAGTAATCTGCTTAAATTGGTAAAAACAACCGATCAAACTATTACCTCACAAACATAATGTAAAAAGCATAACTTAATGAAGACTCAGGTGCTGATGTAAACTACACTTAAAATGTGTGTTTAAAAGAAGGATTGTCCTTTGTTTGTTTTTTTCTGCAGCGCATTTCACGTAATGCTGCTAATCAAGAACGATATGCCGATAAATAACTCTCATTTGTGTGTTCCTCATCTCTAGATTATTAATTTAGATCAACATCAATGCCGATAAAACCAGTGATAAATGAGCATTGTTAAAAGCAACTTTGTAGAAATGAATGGAGCCACGTTGATTAGACTATCTGACTAATGACCTATTACATTAGGATTGATTCGGCTCATGAAATTCACCTGTGATTGGCTGTATAGTTGCTCACTCAGCCCAAAGTAACCAAACGTAAAGAATACTGTATACAAATCCATCGTTTGGAGTATGGGTTTAGCTTGAAATAGTGTGGGGGACCGAATCACCTTTTTAAAGAGTGTCCCCCGGCTGCTACGCCCTTGAATTAATTCATTTATGTATTGATTCAAGTCATAATAAAAGTGATAGCAAACAAACAGTTCACAGCCTCAAAATTAATGTGTTGTGAGACTTTATAAACAGCTCTGTTCACTTACTCTTATGTTATTTTATGTGTAATTGCTATTGAATAAAGTTTTCTCTTTTCAAGTGACTGTAATAATCGTTTGCCTTGATTCTGATTCAGTTTCCACAGTTTTTATGAAATTACTGTGTAATTTAACAATTTATTTAGCAAAAAACTTCATATAAATATGCATTACAATGTCACTCTTCATAGCAGCCCACGTAAAAATATTATCCATTCCGTGTATGAGAATATTTTGCCAAAAACCGCGTCCTTCACGGCAATCTCCAATTCATTCCAATGGGGAGTTCTGCAGAGCTTGTCAGAGCAAGCGACCATTACCAAGGGGGACAGAGCTTAGCGAAGGGTCAATTGTATTGGTAGACATCATGATCAGCTGTGCACCAGCTTGACTAACTTTTTGACTAACTTGTCTAATTTTGGGGGATTTACTAAATTCAATTATTCAGTATTAGAGTGGAGTTTACATGGTTATTTAAGAGAACCCATTTCGATTTTGTGTAACAACTATATATAATTGAATTAATTTCAGCCAAACTTCTTTTTCTTTTTTAGTTTAGTTGAATTTCTGATTGAGACTGTAACCTTTCACCATCCTGTTGCTGGACAATTAGTTCAGTGATTTCTCATCCTCAACAATAGGAGACGTGTTGTTAGACTGACTGCTGTGCCTTTGCAGTCATGCCTATTTAAATTTCCTCCCCGCCAATTAATCACTCTTCTAATTGAATCTGTGCAACTTAATTGCAGAGGCTCTCTTGGTTAGTTTCAATCTGTGACTCTGATGTAGAAGGAAAGAGGTCATAATTAAAGAGGTTTGAAAGAGGTAAGACACCAAAGATATCCAACTGCTTTCCTTCACCACAGGACCTCAGCTACCCAGCTCTCTCTGCAAAAGATAACAGTGAACTCGTCAAAAACTCGCAGGCAGGAATCTTTCGGAAATTATGTTTCATAAGCTAGTGCTTATGACTGTTTTTCTATTTTAAAAAAATATGGATGAAAAGTTAACTGTCAAGTAATGTAAGCTAAGAATTTCAACTGGTTTTTAGGTCTATGTGGTGGTGTGGGATCTGTCTCAGTAATCCTGATATCAACAATACAAGATATTGAGAACTTTAGGCAAGGGCATAGCAACCGCAAGGGATGTGGGGGACACGTCATTTTCATGAGAGCATGCTGGATAAAATGGACATAAAATCCCATAGACTTACATTGAGGGAGGCACCCGAGCCAAATCAAGGAAATAGAATATCATAGAGACTTGGGGGTACAGTTGGCAATTTTTATTTGTTCCAGTAAGCAACCACTTAAAATCCCCCAGAACATCCTAGCATTGCCTAGGAACAACACCCTAGCATCAGGGTGGCAGTCAGCATTGAACCATATAGAGCCTTTTAAAAATTATACATTGTACTCTAATACTTTCAGATCTCTATAGTCTCGCAGTTATCTGAGGTGAAAGTGGTACTCTTCATTTAGCAGATATTTCTGAATCAAATCCACTGACAGTAAACTAATTGCAGGGGAAGCCCCCATGCAGAACCTGGGGTTATATGCTCTAATCAAGTGTACAATGGTTAGAAAGCAGGATTGATGTCTTAATAATACTTCAGTTACCTGGGTCACCTCTTCTCATAAATGATCCTATGAGCTTTTTAGTAGCATACCATAAGTTTCCACTGGCATGGAGTGAGGGGCACATGAGTGGGGTTTTTCTCATTCGTGAGCAACATGCAAAAGAACTACCTTGACACAACTTCTTTTGTGCTTCCGGAAAAGTGACAACATACAGTGCATGGTGAAATGAAATGAGGGTGACTATATGATGACAGAATTTAAATTTTTTTGTAAACCCTCCTTTTAAGCATTCCATTTGTGGACTGTGCGTGTCAGAGAGATGCCCGGCCCTCGCATTTGACGCATTCTACTGCTGGTCGGGTGGTAAGATCACAAACTTCCCGCTGCGCAATCAGATGCCGAGAGAAACTTCTGCTTTCCCCATGGAACTCTCTAGTCGCTGTGCTGAGCTGCACATATATGGTTGCTATTGGAAACAGAGGCTTGGCAAAGCTCTGGCGGGTATAAAGTGATCTCGCCGCTCCCAGCTCAGATCCAGTTTAAAGCACATAAATCCAGGGCGAGACCTTCACTACATCAAAACAAAGATCAATACAGCTTTCTGTTCTGTACCGCCACGCCATTTCCAGTCTTTAATTTTAGTGGAGAATACTTCTTGATTGTAATAAATGGGCAGAAATCACTAAAGAAATAGTTAATGATAGTTTACCCAACAGTAAAATTTCTATCTTCTTTTACTCACCTCATTTTGTTCTGAACCCGTATTACAACAACATCAGGGTGAATAAATGGTGACAACATTTTCATTTTTGCCTAAACTGTCCCTTACTTAAAGAATTCCTCAAAGATTGTATCAAAGAGACATCATTTTCCTATTAAATATTTAGTTAATGAGGAGTGTTAAATTTAAACGTCTCATTAAGTGTTCTGCAAACAAAGAAATTAGGACCAGTCAAATACTTTTTACCAAAGGCAGAAAGATGTCTCTAAGGTCTCGCCATTGCAGAACAGTGCTGCATGGGGACAGTTTGGCCATGTGTTTGCTAATGAGCTGCCAGTGACTGCAACAGCGAAGCCACTTCTCTTGCCGTGCCTGTTATTCATAGCTTTTCTTTGCATGTTCACAGCATAATGCATCTAGAGTGAAAGGAGAAAAAAACTTTTTTGTCACTGTGCAGAGCCAATGAAATTTGGACAGAACTAAATTAGTCCTATTTGGAGCTTGGCAGCCATAGTCACCATGCACTTTCATTGCACTGCAGCAAAGCTGATATGTGAAGCAATTTTTCAGTCCTGATAGCATTGAAAATAAAGTTTAGTTTTGCACAATGAGAAATATCTAATAATGTGCATGTGCAAGGAATTACATTTTTCTCAAGATGTCTTAATTATCAGCAAAGTTTTGGATCCACGGTTCACCATCTATGGAGAAGACCACAAAGAGCGTTTGCAGTCAAGCAGGGCCTTCTTTTGTTTGAAGTGCACAAGAAGAGAACTACAACATTTGGTGCCCTCTGCTGTCAGAAACATGGTAACACTGCAACAAATTGTTTTGACATTAGTGGGAAGGAATAGATTTGTTGCAATGGACATACAAATTGGGCACATTTTGAGGGGGGTCTTTAGTGGTGTTGTACACTAATCAAGAATTTATGCATTTTTAATGGTTTTCAATAGGGTCAAAAATGACCCAAAGGACAAATGGAGGGTGCAGTTTCTTAAGACAACAGGAGGGTTAAATAAACGAGGGACTAGACAAATATATATATAAAATCAGATAAAATACTTGTAATTTCTTTCGTAAGTTAAAAAATTAATTGTCTGGTGGTGGAACTCTGCTGACATCTAGTGGACACTTTATGTATTAAATGCTGAATGCTTAAAGGTAGAGCATTGTAACAAAGTCTCCGTCACTTCAAAATAAGACTGTCTGATGTATTTCAGGCTAGTTTATGGTTAAAAGTCCCACGCTATACACCAAATCTTGATTTTTCTGATTATTTTTGGGATTTTGATTGAACAGTAAACTATTTGGGGATTTTATTTATTTTGTAGGGTAATTTTCCTTGATATTTTGACAAATAAGAGGTTTCTACTTTAAAAACATACTGTGGATTTCAGAACTCAAAACTTAATCCCCAATGCAATAAAAGCATTTATTGTAACCAAGCTGCCAAAACGCCTCGTTTTCTACTTCCGTAATATTGTGATGTAGACCGCCTCTACAGCAACAACATCAACACCTACTTTACATAACGCCACTCACTGGAGCTCAGTTCATACTCGAGAGAGAGAGAGAGAGAGAGAGAGAGAGAGAGAGAGAGAGAGAGAGAGAGAGAGAGAGAGAGAGAGCGCAGGACAAACAGGCCTAGTGTGGCCCAACTATTCCTGAACAATGCCCATCTGCACTATTTTTAATTACTGGTGTATGTAAACACACACTAGATGGATGTCTTTGACAGTTTTGATGAATTTCCAGTGATGTACATTTCAGTGCAGGATGATACTGGAAACTGGATGAGTGTCTTCTTTGTTCTTTGGACTATGTGTGTGTGTTGCGTGGATATGTCTTCAGTGTATTTCAGTGTGGATTGCATGTGTGATTGCTTGTGAACCAGTCATAAAATGATTCAAGCTTTGCTAAGGAATTGTTATTGAAGGATGAGGAAGTTAAAACACTTTTTTTTTTCATTACTGTTTGATAGTTTATGGTGCTGACACACCGTTTACACAGGGCGCGTCCGTTGACATGACGCAATGCAACGGCTTGAGGTGGTCTACACCGGACGCGTCGAAACGAACTTTCTAAACCATTTATTTGTGTTGTTGGCAGTAGTAGCACCAGTGGGTACAGCGAAAAATTTAACGAGACATCTGTTTCTCACCCACACCTATCATATCGTGTCTGAACACATCAGTTCCTCATTCGCCCTCCAGTGGTAGTGAGCTTCCAGTCCAGCCTTTAGTCCCTTTCTTGTCCTATGATGATAATTGGCTTTCAGTCCTTCCTTGCCATCTGGTGGTGGCCAATCACTGGTGTGGCCTTCAGTCCCCTTGCCCTCTAGTGGTAGCCAGCTGCTAAGGCCGTGTGTCCACCAAAGTGTTTTTTGCAGCTGAAAATGCCAGGCGCTCTTCTGAAAACGTCCAGCTAGGAGCACTTAAGAGCGCTTTGGAGGCACAGCGTTTTTTCAGCTGTGATGCTTTGGTTGCTATCATATGGAATATCCGTGGAAGTAATGTGTTGCAAGTACCTAATTTCGAAGATAGTTTATGTTGTCACAAGGAAGAATGCTTGCTCTGGCCCTTGCTCTGGATGAAGGGAAGGCTGAAGCATTATTTTTCATATTTTGGTAGTCTGGGAATGTCATCGGGTACAGACATGAATACTCAGAGACCAGCAAACTTCTCCTCCATTGTTTTTCATTCATTGTACAAGTAGGATGTGATGGTTGGTCAGTGTGGTATTTGTCCCACCCCTCCTCCACTGTGATTGGACGGCTGGGTAAAAAGTGACAGTGACAAGCGCTGTGTTTTACCCAAAGTTGAACATTTTTCAACTCTCGGTGACCAGAAAACGCTCGGCGCCTCGTCACGCTGCTGGCTTTTTTAAATACGCGGCGCTCCCATTGCAAACAATTGAAAAAATACGCTGCCCTCAGGAAAATACAATTTGGACACACAACCTAATATGTCTTCAGTCCATGCCTTGCCTCCTTTATGTTAGCCAACTGCCACTACAGGTCATCTGTCCTACCTCAGTCAACGCTGGCATAAAGTAGCTCGGCCCGCGGCCGCCTCGCCAGTCCCAGCCGCTCGGCCTGCGGCCTCAGTCCCTGCCGTTGCTCATCCCCTGGATTTCTCAGTCTCAGCCACTGCTCACCCTGTGAACTACTCCTTAGCTCTGACTTCTGGGCCACCGACCTGTGCCCTCTGCCTCCAGCTCTGTGCTGGCTGTTCTGCCCTCAGCCTCAGTTCCTACTCCACTCTCACGGTCTTCCATAACATATGCTGATGGGAAGAAGCCAGTTCAGCTTCCTGCTGAGCCTTTGCCTGGGGTCTCATGGGAACCGCCACATCCCTCACCTGTAGTCCTGCTGGATGTTCCTTCCACACCTTGCATCCCATCGGAGCAATGGCTGCCTCCTCGTTCCTCACCTATGGTGCCATCAGAGCAGTTGCCTCCTCATTCCTCACCTGTGGTCCTTCCAGAGCCTTGGCCTCTGCTTCGACCCTCACCCGTGGTTCCGCCAGAGCCTTGGCCACCTCCCTCACCTATGGGTTGGCCAGAGCCTTGGCATTATTTCCTGTATGTTTGTTCATTTATCCAGAATAGCTTTTTTTATTGTATCCCTTTCCCTTATTCAGACACTGAATTAATTCCAAGCCACTTCCTTCCAATAAATTCCAATATCTCCTAATGATTTCTAAGAACTCACAACTTCTATATAACATGTTCAACCTCTTTATGGGATGTCTAATTATGCTGCTGGAACAAATAAAAGAACATAAGACTGTGAGCTGGATTTAATGTTTTAATGGATACATCATCCTGGTAGTACTCCTCCAAACTTACCAACACCCACCTCCAATATTTTACACATTGCGTGCGCGCGTGTTCACGCATTAAGCCACAAATGCAGTCGATTGAGCTTAACTTGTATTCATTTGGGGGTGAACTATTCCTTTAAGCATTCAGCATGTAATATATAAATTGTCCACTAGATGTCCGCCAGAGCTCCACCACTAGACTATTTAATTTAATTTACGAAAGAAATATCTATCGTGCTAATGTCACTGGGCATTCATTCTTTCAGAAATCTGTTCTTTAAGGTGAAACTTCTGCGGACGTAAAAACACTTTACCAGTCCACACTATTCCTTCAGAAGGAAGCGACACACCCCGGCAGTGAGCACTTTCTGAATGCCTGACTGACTTTTACAGTCGACCAAACATGACAGTTCCTGTTATCCGCCTCCAGAGAACAGCACAGTTCCCGCCTCTTTCTCCCGCTCGAGCCTTTCCTCCCTGTCAATCATCACGCTTATTGCGCGCTCGTGCTGATCTGTAGGAGACGCTGTTGTCGTCTGAAAAAATAAAAGTGGCATAATCCATTTTTAAAGGTGAAGGGCCTTTTTTCGACAGGATTTTTCTACGTTATTTTAGCTACAAGTATTGTGATGAGAGCTTGCTTGATATAAAACAACACATGGAAACTTTGGGGTGGGGGGGCATTTACAAGGAGACGCTGTCATCTACAAAAAGTGGCATAATCCATTTTTTAAAGGCAACGGGATTATTATTTTTTTTCTTCCCTAAATTACTTTTATCTTTAGGAATTGTGACTGGGGACTTTCAAGATATAAAATAAGATACAGACATATTCTTTGACATTAACTGTTTGTGCGATCGGGCAGCGATTCCTCCTTCTGTTTAAAAGGGGTGGACAGGGCTGGAAAGAGGGAAGAAAAAAAAAAGAGGGAAAGTGGATGTCAAGTGCTCTGTGCCGTTTTCACCGGGACCCGTGTTGGTGGAGAGCCGTTACGGTGTTGGGAGGGTCGCACGTAAGCGAGGATAGTTTGCCCTGGATTTTTCAATCATTTGCGAGATAAGGCTCCCGGACCACCACCTCCTCATCCTCACCTCCGCGTTTTTTTCTTCCTCTCTTACCTCTGTGATGTGCCGAGGTCCGCACGCGGGTAGAGGCTCGCGATCACCGCGAGAGGATTGAAACCAGAGCGCCTCCCCAACTGATCATCACCTTGCCTCCCTTTTCATTTTTTCCTCAATATTTTTCCTCCGAGGTGGAGGATTGGGGAGGGGGGTGGGGGGTTCTTATTTCATTTTTACCCACTTTTTCAACGAACACCTGAACTGAGTGATGTTTTTGGAGTTTTTCATTTTTCTCGTTTTTTGAAGCCCCCGACGAGGCCGGGCTGTGTACAGACAAGCAGTGGGGATGACTTTAGAGTCGATGATGGCCTGCTGCCTGAGCGAAGAGGCCAAGGAGTCGAAACGAATCAACGCCGAGATCGATAAGCAGCTCCGTCGGGACAAGCGCGACGCGAGGCGGGAGTTGAAGCTGCTCCTGCTCGGTACGACCACCGCCGCTTTACCGCCACCGTTAAACTCTCTCACACACACAACCAGCCAGTCGACAGGTCTCACCGTGGTTTTAAGTGGTGACTTAAGGTGTACCGAACACACTGCCAACGCGTTATCGGTGTGTTGATTTGTGGTGTTTGCTTTATTTTTGTGGCTATTGTATTTTTGTCAGCGTTAGCCATCATGCTAAGGCGTTTGCATCCGTGGACAGGGCCTTGCATGCAACACCATACAAATCACTGCATGCTCTCTTATGTTTATACGTGTACTTTTTAATGTACATTGTGGTGAATATCAGAGGCATGCTTATGTGGCTGAAACTGTGTGAGAAATGATCCTACACTGCATTAGTGACTGGCTGGTGTATTAGGTGACATGTTTGTTTTGTTTTTTTTTAGCTGTCAGTTGTGTTTGTGTCCTTAATGAGTCAACCTATCAGATTTGCATGCCACTAGAAACAAGGATGTGGGCTATGTTGCATAGCAGTCTGGTTGCCTGCAAGTAATAGATGCAAAATTGCAAATGTGCTATCAAAAAACCTGTACTGTATGTCAAGGGTTGCTTTGAAGGATGTACATTAGCCTACTTGGTGTTGAGCAGTTACTTTAAAAAAGTTTATTACTAACTACTAATTACATCTTCTACAGTGTAATTAGATTACTGTACTAATTACTCTGTCTGAAAAGTAATTGCATTACTTATTACTAATTACTTTCTAAAGTCCTTATCAACCTCGACTAGATGAAAATACAAGGATAGACATGAAATTGTTCTTTTAATTCTTTCAAATAAATCATATGAAATTAAATAAATTATTCATGAACTGGCCCTAAGAATTTAAGGAGGCTGTATTAAATGAGAAAACATAAATTTTAACGTTACATTAGACGTTAAATTTCAATTTTAAATTCACTACTGTTTTATATAGAATACTTATACAGTCTATACAGTATTTAACGCAATTACATCAGAAGTAACTAATTACTGAAAAGTTAAGAGTAATCCCTTACTTTTTCAATGAAAATTTTAATTACAGTAATTAATTACTTAGTAATGCATTACACCCAACACTGGTTTTGAGTGTCTATAAGTGCAAATCAAATGACTGATGTGGTTTGTAACAGTGAGGTAAAAGTAGATAAGCATTCATCATGTCAGGTTGTAGTATTAAAATTGTAGGGAAATCAGACTGAGGGTTAGTAAACTGTCAGTTGAATGTTTAGCTATTGCGCTTGAGTGATGGAAGTGAAGATGCAGTCTTTCAGTACAGTTCTGCTGTTCACTTTTCAGATCATGTTTCTCCCTTGATGATACTCAAACTAATGAGATAAAGAAATCAATTAGCACCCAAGTATCAGCCATAAATGGCTGTAAAACATCACTGAACTTGCACATCTCTGTGCCACCTGTCAAATTTGGGTCACCATTGGAATTTTAACATTTATTACTGGGTTGAATTATCTCAAAATGGTGGACAGTTATTGCCTTATGAGGGCGTGAGAGCTCTGCACACTGGGCTCTGGTAACTCCCAAGGAAGGAAAATTGGGTGCTTTATCAAGCTGTGAAGTTTGGTTGCAAGTGCGAGATGTGTTAGTTCCATGACTCTGTGAGTTGGTTAGGCAGTGATATCGGCCACGGACAGCCTTCATTAATTTCCTATCAGTCAGGACTGCTTTTCCGCTTGGAAACCATAAAAAAAATGGATCATAACGTATGCTGATGAGAAAGACAGATAGGGAGAGACAAAAAGAAGTGTGAGTTTTGGTCATCTGTGAAATTCCTTGCTGAAATGCGGTCCAGTTGCTTAAACATTTATAATGGAAGTTGGATAATTGATTGTACTCTTGCATATGAAATAGATGCCATAAGGGAAAGCACCCCATTTAGTACTACATACATTTTCAAGCTTGTGCTTATTCCAGATGTGCTTGCAAGGTTATTAGGCCCGTAACCATACTTTGCCTCTTATATTTTAGTTTGGTTTTTAAAGGAGTAGATAAATTATTACATTTTTGGGGTATTTACACATTTGTGAGGTATTGAAATGTTGGTGAACCTATAAGAATGATTATTTTACAGTACAACATTTTATAGGACTATTCCGGGTTCAATACAGGTTCAAAATGTAAGCTCAATCAACAGCATTTGTGGTATAATGTTTATTACCACAATTTCTTTCGACTCGTCCCTCCTTTTCTTAAAAAAACCCCCCAACAATCTGGGTTACGAGGCACTTACAATGGAAGTTAGTAGGACCTATCCGTAAACGTTAAAATACACACTGTTTCAAAAGTATATGCACAAAAACGTAAAATGACATGTGTTGACACTATTTTATTGTTATAAAATCACTTGCTAATGTTTTCGGTCTAAAGGCACGTTCACATTTACCTTCGCATGGTGAAATACAGTCATCTCAGTGGGAATCCATGCAATCGTGAACTTTGCGTAATTGACTGGCGAAGAATTTCCCTTTCGCGTTCAAGTTTGATGAACTTTGACAGGTGAATTCACCTTGTTGACCAATAGGACGTTTTTTTGGTTTGGCAGTGACCTCTGTGCCAGTGCTTCGTACACAGCTACCAGTGATGTCCGATTCTTGAACGAATCGTTCTTTTGAGCCGATTCTCAGCAAGTAACCAGTCGAGCCGGTTCACAACATCGAACTGAATCGAACTTTAGTTCCTGGTTGATGACGTAAGACGCACAGCTTAAGTAAATGTACTGGCTACGCAGCACGTCAAACTGTCTGACTCAAAAAGAACCGAATGAGTTAGTCCCACTAACTGTCGAAGTTTACAGAGAACATGCTGTGTAGAAACGGTAATGGCAGTAGCTGCATAAAACATTTATAAACCTAGATATGTTTGTTTCTGTGTTATTCATTGAATTATTTAAAATATTTGCAAATGAAGGTCTTGAGACTTAAGTATGCATTTTTACTCTAATGTTACTAATACAAATTATTAATAATATATTAGTTTTCTAGTTGTGTTTGTATTTTTTAATTAGACAATGAATTGTGTAGTGAACTGTGATGAACATTTTCAAGAAATCATAATTTCCTTAACTTATGGATCAGCAACAACATAATAAAACGAAACTAAATGCAGATGACTTGTAGCCTGAGACAGAGTTCGAAATGAATGAGTTGGACTCATACAGGTAGGATATGGCTCTTACGAGTTACTAGACAGGTTATTGAACCAAAGAACCTGTTCGAAATTAATGAATCAAACCTACAGGCAGAATCAAAAGTCAGCTTTCGGTCGTGTCCAACTCAGAAAGAACTGAATGAGCCGGTCCCACGAACTTTCGAAGTTTGCCGAGGAGTCTAATGAGTGAGCTGCTGATACAATGAGCATGAGTGTACCGAGGACTTGAACGAGCCTGGGGTGAAATGTAAGTTGCTTTACTGACAAACAAAACGTACTGGAAATATGCTTAGGACTATAGTCTTATTAAATAAATTTTTTATTAAAACATGCGAAAACCTTCCAATCGAGAGATGTAAATGAATTTTACTATTGTTTATTGTTCATGCAGATTATATTTTACATTTTTATAAGCTGAATCATGGTTTCTGGTAAGCTGATTAAATATATTCTTTTTATATGCTTTAGATACGTAGAACATATCCACGTTTGTACATTCGTGTCTGTATTGGGTACTTTAGGTGCAAAACTTTAATGTAGAAAGCTTATCCAAGATGTAATCAATATTTGTCAGTTGTATTTGACATGCAGGATCACAGAATGAAACGCTGACAATAAATGCCATTATTATTATAACTTATTTGAATAAAATGTAATAATCAGTAATATGCATTCACATATGGCTTTATTTAAATGTTTGAGCGTGAAAACCATGACTCTGGGATGTTAGAATTACATACTAGTGAAGTCATTACGTGATGACGTAAAAGAACCGCTGAATCGGTAGAACCTGTTCATGGAAACGAACTGTCCGAAAGAACCAGTTCGCAGAAATGAATCAGACTTCCCATCACTAACAGCTACATTGAATACTGACAATGCAGAAGAAGTGGTAAGTTTCTTTTTAACTTAACTCTCCCAGAGTATTAAGTGCAGTATGGCGTCAGATTTAAATCGAGGCTGCTTGACAGTTATTTTTTTGCTGGTTTTGCCATCTGTCAACGTCCACCCATGCTGCCTTCGCCCACAGAATTTTGCCATTGAAAGGTAAATGTGACCGTGCCTTAAAGCTATATCCTTCATGCAATGATGACATAACGCCGTAAACACTAAAACGACGATTTAAACAACTTAGCTCAAATTATACACAAGTTTTAAAAGATGAATTAATGTAAAGCTGTTGTAAAATAATAAGATTCACATTTTTGCCTTTTAAACCCTCCAAAATTGGCCCCATTAACTACTTTTATAAGTGCCTCACTATAACTTTTTTCGTCACTACTTTAAATAAGGATGTTAATGAACTCTACTTAAGCTTTGAGGAACAGGAGCCGTTCTGTTACAGTGAATGTTTCTCATGGCACAGTGGCTCCTATGTGACTTTATAACTCTATAAGAAAATACAAGAGCTTGACCTTTAACTGTTATAAAAGAATAAAAAAAATTTTTCCTGTCTCATTCCCACTATCCCTGTGCCACCAAAGGAAGTATTAAAAGGCAGATCCTAAATAAGTTAAAACTGTCAGCCTAACTCTGGATAAGTCTTGGCTAGTCTGGATTAGCCAAGTCCTTAATAGGCTTTGTGAACACATATTTGCTTCCAGTGCTGTTACCATTACTTCCTTGGGTTAAAGGAATGGTTCACCCAAAAATGAAAATTCTCTTATTATTCACTTACCCTGATGCCATCCCAGATCTGTATGAATGTCTTTCTTCAACAGAACACAAATGAAGATTTTTAGAAGAAAATAGAGCTCTGTCAGGTCTTTATAATATAAGTAAATGGCTGCCAGCATTTTGACGGTCCAAAAGTAATATTTAGCCAGCATAAAAGTAATCCACATGACTCCAGTCGATCAATGAATGTCTTCTGAAGCAAATAGAAAAATAAATTGATAATTAAAATGTTATTAACTTTTAAAAAGCACTTCCTGCCAGCAGTTGACGCATCACGTAGCTGTCACGTGACGTTAGCGTCAGTCGAGTTCACACGAGAATTCTGAAGCGGCACTTATTTACAACAGAAGAACGAACATCGCGTGAGAGTTCAGCCATTTCAAACAGCATCAGAGCCCTGGATGGAAGTGCCAATTTAAAGTTAAAAATGTTTTAATTATCAGCTTGTTTCCTACATAAACCTATCGATTCGCTTCAGAAGTCGTTCATTGATCGACTGGAGTCGTGTGGATTACTTTTATGCTGCCTAAATTTGACTTTTGGACCGTCAAAGTGCTGGCACTCGTTTGTTTGCATTTTAAGAACCTCACAGAGCTTCTAAAAATCTTCATTTGTATTCTGCTGAAGAAAGACAGTCATCCAGATCTGGGATGCCACCAGGGTAAGTGAATAATGAGAGATTTGCATTTTTGGGTGAACTATTCCTTTAACCAGCCTCTCCATACTAGTTTAGTAAGTTAAGCCTTGTTGGTATGAGAATGGCTGGGCAAAATATTGAATATTCACAGATACATTTGTGATGAATTAGCTGGCGATTTAAAATGCTTTTTTATTTTTTGGCCATTTAATTTCTTAATGAGCGTGGTGTTAAGACCAAAGGATACTTTGGCTGTCCGCATTGCTGACTGCTCCACACACAGTATGCATGACGCAAATTTCGTCAAATTTCCACATGTTCTGTGCGCACTGTCGTACGTGTTGTTTATTTGTTGTCAAAAGATAATATTTTGAAAGGCAACGTAGTCGACCGGCCATGATCCTATAAGGGGCATGGGAAAAAAGTATACCTGGGCCTTTAGATTCATTTTGTGATCTGTTCTTGTCTTGAGACTTCCAAGTATGAGAGTGTTGAGATGTTTATAAGGTGTGTTTTGGTTTTGTGAATCAGTTCAGTCTCTCTGTTTCAATGAATTAATTCCCATATATCAGATTTTTACTAAAGCAAGTAACTGAGATATTCCATGTGTTTATTTAGCAAAAATCTGTGTGGAAAATAAGTTTCGATTATTTTAAACGTGCAGTATTGTACTGTGTTTTGTGTATTGTACTTCTTGCATTACACATCATGAATCTTAAGTGGCTACAGTCAATGGCTGTTTGGTTGTAATGATTCCTTCGAACAATTTCAGAGTAAAAACATAAATATTAAGATACAAGGCATGAAATTTGGCGCAGGATTGCAGGTATAACGCACAATTTTAACCATTCCTGCAAGTTCCACGTTCATAGTGCGGGAAATTCCAGCACGCTTTTATTCTCTTTACAGTGCAGCTGTGAATTAGTAAACCAATAGATACAGATGAGCAAATCAATAAACTTGTATTTTTATCAGACTGTAACTCCAGAAGATCTCTCCATCTCTCTCACGTGCAGCTGTCAGCAGAGTGTTGAGCGCTTGAGTTTAGTGTGAGCGCGTGCAGTGAGGGAGCGCTTTGTCAGATAGTTACTGAACTTAAGATGTTCAATATGTATAAACTTTTCTAAACCTGTTAATCAGGTCTGAGAGAACATCAAATATAATGTAACCAAATGCTACAATGTAGTTAAAAATAATAGTAATAAAAATAATATCTGGATAAATAGCCTTGATGTGAAATAAAACATTATTAACGATACAATAATAATTTTACATTAACCACTTTTAGTGTATGAATAATATCTAATATTGATTTATTAAACTGGCATGGAGTTGCAAAGTTTAAGCTCCTCATTCCAAATCTGGAGAAATGCTGACATTAGGATTAGTTTTGTAAGCTATGTTAATTTAATAGCCAATAGAGAGAGTAGTGAACAAATGACTCTTTTGAACCGGGTCTTTTTCATGAATCACCCGAAAAGAACTGAGGGTTTGAACTCAGGAGCTCAGGTTAGAAGTTTGAATCAGATTCACTTTCTCAGTAAATCATCTGTCAGTGTGTTCACAACTGGGACTGCAGACATTTCAAATTAAGAGTCCCATGTGTTTTTCGGGGCTTCTTTATAATTAAAGTCACGTTTTGTGTACCACTTTTTTTTAATTCTGGTAATTATTGATTGGGATTGGAGTAACACAATAAACTGCATCTGGGATTTCATTCAGTTTGCACTCTTATATATGAGATCAAGCTTTTGACACTTAGGACAATTTGAGGGACTTGTACACACCTGTTACACAAGGTGCAAACATTCATTGATGCTAAAGAAGTCAACACACTACTGTATGCATGCTATACTTTCTGTAAATATCTGTAATGTAGATTCTGAAGAGCAGTACTAACTAAAAAAAATATTTTATCTCATTTGTATATAATATGAAAGGGGTGTGAACATTTATGAGACAAAAGGGAATGCAAACGTATCTTCTTGACTATATATACTGTTTATTAAACCTCCGATTAATGGATTATCAGCTGTCTTCCTTCAACTTTTTATCTTATTTCTGAACAGCAATCTAAATCGAGCAATTCTGTGATTTGGCGACTAAAAACAGCCATTTGGCTCCTTAATGTTTCAGTTGAGGAACCAATTAAGTTAAAAAAAAAAAATTAAGTCTGGAGCCCTGCCTTGTAAAGGTAACAAATGCCCCTGGAAATCAAATATAGCCCCTTAATGAATAAGTTGATTTCTGACCCTGGTTCCATACAGGAATTGAAAAAAATAAAAAAATGTGGCCTGTGAGATTTAGATAAGTTTATTTAAAAAATGTCAGACATTTTAGTGTTACGAGTTTTATTCCCCCCCAAAAATACTTGTAACACTAAAACATCTTAAATTTTACAACAAACCCATCACAGGAGGCTACTTTTTTTTTTTTTTTTTTTTTCAATTCCTGTATGGAACCAGGGTCAGAAATCAACTTTTTCAACATTTTATATTAAGTTTTACATAATAAATAGTTAGAAATATGTACATTATGTCTCTGTCCTCAAATTATTCCACTGCCAAACGACGGTAGTTTTCTGCAATCTGTTTCAATTACGGAGGGATTCAGGCAAGAGGGTCCACAGAAGCTTTGGCGCCTATGCTCTATTGCTATGAATCAGTGTCATTGTTCCGCATGTTCATTGGTTGGTTTGCATGTAGAACATTTAATGTGCTAGAAAAGCTGTACCCATATTTCTCGCCCAAGCGGAAAAACATGGTAATGTTGCCAGATTTCGATTACAGAAAATCGCCTAAATGCAGCTGATGCCAAACTAACTCAAATCAAATTAACAAAGTAAACCATAACTGTATATTTTCATGTTTTCCTCAGACAAATACATTTTTTAAAATTCACTGAAAACATATTCCCCCTCATTTATGACATCTGTAAAGTACACATTACCTGGCAACATGGATAAAAAAAAAACGTAGCTAATGTAACCGTTGCATTACGTATCATAACATAACGACTCTTTAAGCAGCAGTTGGCACTTTGATACACTACAGTAGTACATACTCCTGGTGATCTACCTGATTGCAAAGGTTAGTTCAAGCTCTATATTGGTGCATTATTTCTGTGTCTTAATGCTGGGTGCAAAGGGGATATTTTGAGCACGCAAAAGGTATTTTTATTTTTTATTATTTTGCAAAGAAGAATTCGTTTTGAGCAAACAATCTATTTTGCACTCAAAAGTTTTCAGAATTTAGGCACAAATATAACGCCATACAGTCACTACTAATCTTTTACAACAAATAATATGGCCACAACAAATATGGGCAACAGGACATCATTTCACACTTTTGGGCTTTAGTTTTTAATAAATGATAATAATAAATTGGAGATATGTTATATTCTCCACTTTCCAGCAGCACTGCAAACCACACAAAATGTAAGTTTGTATTCTTTGTTTTGAGCTAAGAGGTCAATCTGTGATGTTTGGATCCTCGATTAGTCAAGTCTTTGCACTATACGAATTCACAGGGTAGAGTTTACCAAACTCGAACTTTGGTACGCTGAAAGAAATTTCTATGCATATTGTCCTGCTCTCCTGCGCTTGCAAGAATAAATCTGCTGTGAACGTCCCATAGCATCATCAAGTGAACCCAAAGAACCTGATTTACTATATAGGTTTGGTCGATTGAGTTTGAACTAAATTCCACAGCATTTCAGATCTCCAGTAGCAGCCCCCACTGCAGTAGTGTGACCATTCCACTATGTATGATTGCTCATTTGAGAACTTCCAAGAGATTCCTAATGATGTAATCAAGAACCATTCTCAAAATCTGCTGTCTTACGTTCAAGTTAAGGGATGCAATTATGACATCTTCATATGTTTTAAATTCATGCATGATGCTTCCCAATTAAAGAAATGCACTCCTGATGACAGAATCATACGCATAATGTTAACTGTATGTTTTATGAACCGCAGAGATGCTTTCACCAGTACAACTTTTACTAAAATTGACGTGTGTTGTGATGATATAATGGGCTGTTCAAGCTAAGTGCAGTTGTCATTAGCCTAGTTTCCATCCACTTTTTGCACAATTTTTTTGTCGACAAAGTGAAAATGCATAAAAATGTTTTTGCTAAATTTGTCGTCTTCTGCCTGTTTCCATTCAAATGGCCTTTTATCGATAAAAATGTTGTGCGTGATGACGTCATGCCTAAAAAAACACTTTGTTGCATAAGTTTTGGTTTAGCGCAAAAGAAATCTGCCCTGAAGGCGTTTCCATTCAGAAATGTGTGTTTATCGCAAATTCACTTCCCAGATGTCCCTGATTTTTTTTTCCTCTGAAGTTTTGGTCAAATGGGAGAGTATTGAGACAATTTATTGAAATTAGCCAGCTTACTGTCATTTTAATTTCACAAATAAATGCAATCAGAAGACGAGGAATTGCAATCAAAAGGGAGCAGTTGCCCTTCTGATAGGACTGTAATATTGGTCCTGATGTTGCGCCTGTCACAGGTTGCCACTTGTTCCGACCCAAATGCGAATCGTCATGGCCCTGTTCAAGATGTCAACTTGCACCAAGTAGTGGGGGAAACTTTTGGTCTTAGTATAAGGACCATCCATCCATGTGTATATGCTGTGTGCACAGCTATTAAAGAAAAACTGATGCTGTGTAATTTCAGGGTTTACATATGATACATTCCTGATATTCAGTAGGCTATTTTGAACAATCTTCTAGTCTAAAGCATCGCCATCACAGCTGCATTATCTCCAGTATATTTGTCCAGCAACTTTTAACGACCAACTAAACTTGATTGTGATCTCAAATTATTTTTAGCATCATAATGCAATTTACATTTTCTGAAGAAGCTCAGCAAATGCGATCTGAGGTAAAGAGGGTTAGATTTAAAATATTTAAAAGTTTTAAAATGTTAAAAAGCTCGTTTTCTGAAAGTGAACTCCACATTGGACAAATAGTTCTGAAATGTAGAAAATGTCATTCAGCCGACTTTATAGTCTGCAGAACAGGGTAAGGCTAATTTAAGTTTGTGTAAAGAAAAGGCATATATAGGTCTAAAAATAGAATTTTTTTCGTTTGGTAATTTATTTAATTTAATAAAGGGAATTTTGCCAGCATTTTTTCAAAAGCATAAACAATAATTTAATAAAATTGGGCTATATGTTAGTGTTCCACAAAAGCACACTGAAGATTTTCTTCTAGTATTGTGCATATATTTTTAATTTAAAACATATGTGCACAGAAATTATATGTTTTTTGTATTGTGGGCTAATTCCGTGACTGCTGTCTATTATTTTGATTGGTGTGAAAAAGCAACTTTAATAAATAAACGGATGGATACTGCGATTTAAATTAATCACAAACAGTGGCCATTCATTTGTTCTACGTCCACTCCGTGCATGTCTTGAAACAAGATATTTGTATTGGCACTCCTGGAAGTGTCATGTTTGCAGTGATCGGATCTTTATGCCGTTCACATCAATCCATAATCACGTACAATAAATTGGCTTTCAGGGATCCTATACCTTGTCATCATGATTAACACAGGCAATGATTGGGGTAAATTCTGTCATGTGACACTACATTTTTGCGTTAATGCCAATCTTCTCGACAAAAAGTGTTTCCAAACCAGTTTTTCGTGACATTTGTTGTATCGACATAGAGTTTATGTGCTAGAGTTAAATGGAAAAATATTATGTCGACACTTGTGAAATTTTAGCGATAAATTGTGTTTCCATTAGCTTAATTTTGATGAGCTAAAACTTTTTTCGCAAAAAATCCTTGGATGGAAACGTGGTTATTGGAGTTATTTTCTTATTATCTTACGATTGCCATCCCATAGAGCACAACAGTCTGGTTTCAAAAGTAAAAATCCCACTCATTTTTCCTAAAGGGGAATTAATTATTAACAAAACATTATAAACCTTTGCCTTTTACAGTGAGCTCTGAGGTTGTTCAGATATGCTTCTGTTGAAGCCATCACTCAGTGTTATTTTCACTTTGTTAAAAAAAAAGTTTTATAGTGTCATTCCTTGGTGAAGAACTACACTACCCAAAAAAATCCTGAACAGTCAAAATAATCTCTAGCAGTGGGGTCTGAGAGATCTTCTACCAAAATAGAAAAATATATTGTAGAGTTTATCAATCGAGTGCAGTTGGATGTGAATGTTAAAAGATCATCTGTTCATTTTGAAGCATAACATCAGTCCAGTATTTGTTTGAATATTTTTCTATTCAAATTATATATTTTTATATTTCTTTACATTCAGATACCCAAGTATGTAGCATAGAAGCCCTTGTGACTGAGGAATGATACTCTATGGGAGTTCAGGGGTATCCCCTGAGAGAACATTTTGTCTGATGAGTTGAAAGTGGAGCTGTTTGGAAGACAGGAGTCCAGTTACATCTGGTGTAAATCAAACACAGAATTCCACAAAAAGAACATAATACCTACGGTCAAGCGTGGTGGTGGTAGTGTGATGGTGCGGGGATGCTTTGCTGCTTCAGGGCCTGGGAGACTTGCAATAACTGAGGGAAACGTGAATTCTGCTATCTACCAGAAAATCCTAAAGGAGAACTTCTGGTCATCAGTCAGTGAGTTGAAGCTCAAGCGCAACTGGATTGTGCTGCAAGACGTTGATCCAAAGCATAGGAGTAAGTCCACCTCTGAATGGCTCAAAACAAGGTAAATTAAGGCTTTGGAGTGGCCTAGCCAAAGTCCTGACTTGAACCCCATTGAGATGCTGTGGCAGGAATTTAAACGGGCAGTTCATGCTCAAACCCTCCAGTGTGGCTGAACTAAAGCAGTTCTGCAAAGAAGAGTGGGCCAAAATTCAACCACAGCATTGTGATCTGATCTCCAGTTATTGGAAGCGTTTGGGTGCAGTTGTTGCTGCTAAAGGTGGCACAACCAGCTATTAAGTTTAAGGGGGCATTTAGTTTTTCACATGGATGATATAGGTGTTGGATAACTTTTTTTGATTCAATAAAAAAAATATATATATATATATATATATTTGAAAACTGTATTTTGTGTTTACTCAGGTTGCCTTTGTTTTATGTTATGTCTTGTTTTGTTAAGATCTAAAACAATGGGGCCACCCCTGGAGTTCGTGAGTTCGAATCCCAGGGCGTTCTGAGTGACTCCAGCCAGGTCTCCTAAGCAACCAAATTGGCCTGGTTGCTAGGGAGGGTAGAGTCACATGGGGTTCACTATAATATGGTTCGCTCTTGGTGGGGCGTGTGGTGAGTTGTGCGTGGATGCTGCGGTGGCTGGCGTGAAGCCTCCAAGTGCTATGTCTCCGCGGTAATGCGCTCAACAAGCCACGTGATAAAATGCGCGGATTGACAGTCTCAGACGTGGAGGCAACTGAGATTCGTCCTCCACCACCCGGATTGAGGCGAGTCACTATGCCAGCATGAGGACTTAGAGCGCATTGGGAATTGGGCATTCCAAATTGGGGAGAAAAAGGGGAAAAAATAATAATAATAAAAAATTTGTTAAAAAATCTAAAAAAATTTTGTTTGAAAAATACACAAAAATAGAAGAAATCGGGACTTCTATTTTCACAGCACTGTACGTTAACCTCTGTGGCGACTCACATGTGGGGAAAAGAGGCAATGCATGCGGTGCGGGACAGGGCATAAATGAAGCGTGTTCAGTGCTAGACAAAAATGTTCAAGAATACAGCGTTGGATCTTTCTGTTGGTGTACACCTCACTATTGTTTTGTCGTGCTGCACACTAGAGACGATGAAAGGGTGAAACCGTCATCAAGAAGTCTTGCGGTCCAGATGGAATCAATCCGGGACCTGGACCGTGGTGACCAGCGTAGCCTAACCGATAGCAAGACAGCTAATGTTAGCAACTTCAGACAGTCTGAGAAAGCCGAACTGCTTGCGATTTTAGCGACACACACCTGATCGTCTAGATGTAGAGCATAGGCTAAATAATGGAAATTACTCCAAAGCTTACCATCAATATCGTGGATTTTTTTTTATCACAATAAATATCGTTTTATCGCCCCGCCCTAACCATGATCCTGAATGGAAATTATCCACAAGTCAGAGAATTGCAGCTAAGGAACAGTGCCAAAAACAACCTCTGCAGTGACCGCCCACTTCCATTACGCACTGTAAAAGACGTAATTGAGTCAGTCTTCCTACACTGTCAAACTATTTGTACATTTGCAAATATCATATGCAAAATATATTGTTTCTATTCTTGCAGTCAGCATCTTTAAATCTATTGTTTTACATTTGCATCATTTTCAATTCGATTACATCATCCATAATTCTTCAGGGTATTCTAGGTTATTCCCTCATAAAAGACGTTTAGTACATACCTTGTCTTTTTGTCAAATTTTCTAATCCTTTTTTGCTCCAAATCAAAGTTTGTAATGTTGTGATTAACCTCTGAGCTTGTTGGTTTGCCTGTTGGCTTATAAACGTCTTTGAGATCCCTATGGAATAAATGAATGGTAATAATACTTCAGGAGCCAAGAAGGCTGAAAAAGTGGGCAGGCAAAGTTGCACTGTATTTAAACTTAAAGTAAAATTTTGTCTCCTGTACATTCATGTTCAATCACTATCCAGTTTACACAACTTCCATTTAAAAGGCAACAATGAGTTTGTCGTGTTTTTTTGGTGCTTTTTAACACACTTGTGTTAGTTGTAATCCTCTTCTTCAGTATTCCCTTTTAACCTTTGCTCGGGGGCTTACTGTAAAGGGGTCATTGCAGCCAACTTCTCGATGGCTTAGTTTGGCAGAGCGGGCCTTGACACCCTGCCAGTGCCACTCATTCTGCTGCTTGCTTCGGTAAGCTAGAAGCTCCACCCATTCTCTGTCTCTGCAGTGTGTGTTGCCCTGGTCTGTCATGAAGCCCTGATCAGGCTATGGATGGGCCAGGCATAATGGGCCGTTGTCTCTACTTGGTCAAAACCAATTTAAGCCAGAATTTTTCCTCTCAAATGAAATATCCTCTGGAACAGACACTGTTGTGGAATTGTTGTGGAACTGAATAAGCTGTACAATTTGGTTATTAGCAACCTGATCAGAGGATACTGGTCTGTAACTTGGTGCAGATATACTGTGGTGGTCACCTCCTTGTTAATGATTTGAGGTGAGCTGTTGTAGAAGGGTCTCTAGTGACCGGCAAGCCCTTTTCTGACTTCAGCCTTGAAAATTTTACAGTTCAGGCAAAGGGTGTGTATACACCAACTTTATTCATAACAAAAAAAAAAAAACCACTAATTCCACAATTCCACTAATTACACATTGGCATATCAATAACCATCCAGTTATAATTCTGATTTAAGTCTCACAAGCCTTAAGTACACATAACACAGTAACAATTCTTTGTTCACTTGATTCTAAAAAAAAAAATGAAAAACTGAAGATAAGAGTCATTTGTTCGGGAGGTAATGCTGATGAAGAAGCACCAACTCAAGAGGAATTTTTTTAGGAATAGGACTACACTGGTCAGGCTCGTGCTGCACGACTCTGAACAAACAGCTAATCAGACATGGGCATTGGCGGCTTTTCTGTTGTCTTAAAAATAAAGTGTGTTTCTTCAAGAGTGTGACTTTGTGTCTAACAGCATGTTTTGTCATGTGTCACTCCAAGACGTCTTACAGGTCGCCCGCCTGTTGTGGGTAGATGAGCAAAGTTATACACGCATGGAATACCTGCATTTGGACTAGGAGCTTGCTAATTGGATTCAGCCTCTTCGCATTTGGCGGGTGGTGGGTAGACTTGCTTTTCTTCAAGCGTGTGTCTGTGTGTCTAACAGCATTACTTGTGTCATTCCGGATGACTTACAGTTACCCACCATGCACATTATATTCGCTACCTGCAATTATACATCTTCTGTCAGTGCGCTTACTTTACTGTCTTTGTAATTTGATACGTTGGTAAAGAACATCTGGCTTTCATTGTGTTATTAAGGTTAATTTATCATGGGTTGCAAACTCTTTATTAGGCAACTATTCTTTATTTAAGGCTATTCTATTCGTTAGGCTATTGTATTGATATTAGAAGTTACATTCATAATGTTTTTTCCTTTTACCTGGTATAAAATTTCACACCAGTGTTGACCCTTTTACCGAGTAGAACCAGTAAGTCTGTATGCCTTGGCAACCCCGGTGGTGGGTGCTAATTTCATACCCTGGGCTACTGTTTAATATATTTTTATATTTGCCATTTCCCAGTATTGTCCATCATCGTCTGTCAATGAGTGTCACAATCTGCATCTGGATATTTGTAAAATATCTTCGATATCCTATTACATCTTTCTATCGCCCAGCCCTAGTCCTAAGAGTCATTCATTTTAGAATTGGGCTACATTGGTAGCGCTGTATGTTTTGTGCTGTAGAATCTAAACTAATCTAAAAAGTCGTTTGTTCAGGAATTAGACTATACTGTTCAAGCTGTATGTTTTATGTTGCTGATTAGAAACCGCAAGTCATGAACATTATTTGTGGTTCTGGTATATATATATATATATTTTAAATTGAACTGTTTCTGATTAAGAACTGGTTCTCGTTTCCCAACCCTAACAACAAGCAAATTGAAGCTGTTTATTCATGTGTTAGCATTTGTTATGTTGGAGCGTCCTATTCTCAGTTGCCCTGCACAAGATTAAACACTTCACAAGATTTAGACCACCACATAATATTTTTCAGGAAGGGCCTTGGCTTCTAAACACACTTTCACTTTCAATTGGAGTGGTCCCGAGACACAGCTGTCTAGTTTTTTCACAAACGGATTGGGAAGTAGCCCATTAGCAATGAGCTAAGGCCTGATGGACAATTCCAAACCAAAATCTAATTATTTTTGTAGCAACACTACAACAGTTCTCAGATCAGTCACAGTAACCTCTCCCTGCTCCCTCCCAAGCAAAGTTTTACTGCGGTTTCCATGGGTAGTTCAAACAAGAGATTTTGGACTTTAGACTTCAACCTTGCAGGTGTTGAAGTAACACTGTTCCTTTGTTTGATTGTGAGCCACTATTGTAGAGAATAATAGAAATATATGAACGTGCTGCTAGCCTCCGACATTCGCCATGATCAAATAAGGCAATGTAGTTATAACTATGCCTCTGTGACAGACCGCTTTGACAGCCTTGTTTAGAGCTGGAGGATGGCTTCCTGTCTTTCCTATCTATGTTCAGAGAGCTGATAGACGGAGTTTATCACAGACCCACCCAGCTTCTCTGCTTGGAGAAGTGGATCTCTGCTAGTCAGTACTGACAGTCACTGAGATGATTTCACCTTATCACTACAAGGAACTTGGAAACTATGAAAATCCCCAACAATCCACAAAATTTCCCCAAGACTTTGTAACAAAATGCGTCATAAGCACTATTCGGATGGTGATTGTTTCTCTGGGTGACGTCTGTAAAAGTACATTTTCATGGCTCCTCGTTCGGATGACAATTAAATCACGGGGGACAAGTGAGACCTTTTGTTGATCACATGATTGCAGTTGTGCTTGTTATATGGAAAATTCATCAATCCACAAACTGTGTCCTCTGTATTTGCGTTTATATATGTTTGGAATTACGCTAAAGTGAAAATAAAAATTTTAAAGCATGAGGGAACCACGCTGCGTACATTTTCAGTGTACATTTTCACATACGGAGCAAGCCAAAATTCTTGTGAAGAGCAATTAAATGAATCAAGAAACTGTAGAGACAAGACTGTTTATAAACGCAGCCAAATAAATCTGTCAATGGGGGTACGCATGTTTCGTCACCCGCATCACCTCAGTTGCGCCGCTTGCGCACTCTCTCCTAAGCGCACGCAAGGAGATATAGAAGCCGCACATATCAAGGACAGTAAAGATAGTTAAAATGATAATTCGAGGAGTCTATGATAAAAAGGGTTTCCTTATGTTTTATCTATCAAAATGACAACCACCATTTGGAATTATCTGTCAGTGTGGAAATTAAACTTTTAAATAAGATAGACATTAACCCAGCAACTTTTTTGGGACTACTCGACCCGTATAAACGAGTAGTCATCAAGCCATATGTATAAATGTATTTAGTAAATGTTTCTACATTAAAATGTGATAAATTACAATTTTATTACATTGCTGCCATAATAATGGACCATTTCAAAAGTTGATCTGTCTCTCATTTTTCTTTCCCTTCTACTTAAGAGTTCCCACTCACTGGTGGAGCAGCGATGTAATTTTATTATTGTGAATTATTTAAAAAATTTCTGTTACACAGTACTCCAACTTTCACAACTGTCCTTTACCGCCAAAGCTGTTACCACACGTAAAGATTTGACACTTGCCTAATATTGTGTAGGTCCCCCTCGTGCCACCAAAACAGCACCAACCCGCATCTCAGAATAGCATTCTGAGATTCTATTCTTCTCACCAGAATTGTACAGAGCGGTTATCTGAGTTACCAGGGACTTTGTCAGTTTGAACCAGTCTAGCCATTCTCTGTTGACCGCTCTCATCAACAAGGCGTTTCCGTCCGCAGAATTTTAGAGACTGTTGTGTGTGAAAATCCCAGGAGATGAGCAGTTACAGAAATACTCAAACCAGCCCGTCTCTGTACAGTTGTGGTGAGAAGAACAGCATCTCAGAATGCTATTTTGAGATGCGGGTTGGCACTGTTTTGGCGGCACGAGGGGGACCTACACAATATTAGGCAGGTGGTATCAATGTTGTGGCTGATCAGTGTAGAGCGATTTAAAGAAATACTCAAACCAGCCCGTCTCTGTACAGTTGTGGTGAGAAGAATAGCATCTCAGAATGCTATGCGGGTTGGCGCTGTTTTGGCGGCAGGAGGGGGACCTACACGATATTAGGCAGGTGGTATCAATGTTGTGGCTGATTGGTGTAGAGCAATTTAAAATAGGAGTACTCCACATATCTTACTGCCATTATCATTACTTTGATTATTAGCATAAACACAATATCAAAATCGCAATATTCTGTTTACATGAGCTATAATTAAATCGCAGTATTGCCTTAATCGCATTGAGGGTGCATGTATACGGAGCCATTGTTTACTCTTTCTCAATTTGTTTTTTTACCTGTATCCTGTTATTTTCATTGATCTACAAAAGGAGGATTTCTGAAGAAACTTAATGAAATACCTTTATAAGGAAAAGAATAAACTGAATAAACAATTTTCCCATCCAAGCATTTATTTATTTGCTTATTTGCAAAAAAAAAAGGTTTAGCGCTTAATGTTTACTGATATAGCTAATGGAATCTCAAATTATCGATAAAATTGTCATAATATTTACATAATATTTTTTTCATTTAACTTAAGCGCATAAATTCTGTGTCGGATCAAATGTCACAAAAAGCTATTTTGGAAAAAAAAAATTGTTAAGAAGAATAGCATTGATTGCAAAAAATTTAGTGTCACATGACTCGCATGTGTCCTCAAAACAAACAGCATAGCGGAGAGGTACACTTGGAGTGATGAGAAGACTCAAGTTTTCTTTAATTTCATTCAAGACAATGACATTACCTGGAAGTTTTTCCAGATGTTTACGGACTGCGCATTCCCATGCGGGTAAAGATTACAGTGTCTTTTACTAAAACGTCCAGTAAAAATAACTCCAGACTATACTAATACAGTGTGACTGACATGCTGGTAAAAAGCCAGTGAATATGCACTGTCCAGCCTGTAAGCCCTTTAAACAGTTAGTTCACCCAATAATGAAAATTCTCTCATCATTTACTCGCCCTCATACCATCTGCTCTTTGTCCTTTTTTGAGCTTTTGGACTGACGTCGTCACCAAACTCTTATCGTATGTCAAAGAGCTAAAGATTTTTCAATATTCTTTCATATTATTTAATCTGTTAGACAGTTCCTTCAAGGCAAGTACCAGGATTTCACATAACAGCAGACCAGTGGAATCCTGAACCTGTAAAGAGCGCCATTGTCCAAATTGTACATGCTGCCAAACACAGGGTTTGGAGCCAGATGGGGCCAGGTGGTCTCGTAGGAGAGCTAAGTGAGACCGGAAGCGATGCGAGCCGTGATGCCATGCTCTTGCGACACTCTTAGAAATGTATGAATATATGAATATATTCATCCCAAACCTACTACTGTTTGGGTTTTGACTGAGATTTTGTAAGGTGGTCCCTCATAAGTGACATATTCTTCAAGGTGCTTGACAGACCTGAGTTTGTCCACAGCTCACCTTGTGGCTGTGTTTGTAGAACAGGTGCCATTTTCCTGCATCGTCGGGGTAGATAGCACTCTCATATAATTCCTTATTGCTGTCTTACCTTCATTTTATCATTCTATTATTCCTTATCCTTGACACATTTAATGGATCAGTTTCCTCACAAAGTAGGCCATAGAAACAGCAGCCTACTAAAGGGAATGAACAGATGAGAAAAAGAGAGATAGCTGGCCTGGAAACACATAGACCATTTCCTTGTCATCTCATTGGTAGTAAGCATTTGATTTCTGGCTTGCAAACACCTACTCACAGTGCTCTTAACTGATGCTCGATGGTACATGCTTACGCCCCAATCGATTTGTAATACAGTATAATGGAGAGATTTAACTGAACATGACTTGACAGGGTAATCATTGGCTCATTTCTGTTGAAGCTTGTAGTATACTCACTGATGATCTGTAGGTTTGAAGGCAAGGCCTTACCTGGCTAAAAAACTGGCATATCTGGCCACCGGCATATGTTGCATTGTAGATGCTGATCTTCCAGTATGGAATGTTGGTTTGCTGGTGTCCACTCCAGATTGTCTAACCTTTAGAGACCCAAGCATTGATATTGATGATGTATTTTCTTTTTTCCTCCTCAAAAGTGTTTTAGAAAGCCACTGATGATAAAACTCTTGATTTTTAAGCATAATTTGTTATGGGTTGAATTTTGTGTGACTTCAGCAAACTGCTGTGAAATAATTCAGTGTCAGCTACTGTGATATAAATTTTTCTTACCATTTTTAAAAAAGATATGTATTAATTTAATTGCTTTGAACAAACGTTGCAATTCTGCTAAAGTGGGTTTCTAAAGTCCAAGTATTCTTAGGTTTTTCACATGCTTGTGATTTTGTCAGTAACATAGTATGTGCAGACTTACGACGTCTACTTGTCTAGACAAACTGGGCTGCATGTGGACTGTCCGCAGCCCAGCGGGAATGGGGCGCCAAAGAGAAGGCCGCCGCCATGCAAATACACTACACCCCCACACCTCAGATGGCGGCACCAATAGGGATCTCACCTAGGGTCCCAAAATGGTAAGAAACGGCCCTGGTCCAAGTCTCTGTACGTTGTCTTTGCGCGTATGCACCTGCATTTGACTGTACTAAAAGGGGGTATTTACACTTGGTCACGTCATGTGTTTTTATTGACCGGATTGCTATTCGATTAAAAGCCACATCAGTGTGTCGCCTAGATGTAGAACATTGGCTAAATATCGAAAATTACTCAAAAGCTTATCATCGATATCGTGGATTTTTTTATCGTGATAAATACCAAGATCGTTTCATCTTTACACAAATGACTGCACTGCCAAGGACCCTTCTGTCAAGCTCCTGAAGTTTGCAGATGGCACTACAGTCATCGGCCTCATCCAAGATGAGTCTGCTTACAGAAGAGAGGTTGAACGGCTGGTTCACTGGTGCAATCAAAACAACCTGGAGCTGAACGCACTCAAAACAGTGGAGATGATAGTGGACTTTAGAGGAACACCCCAGCATCGACCCCACTCACCATTCTAAACAGCACTGTGGAAGCAGTGGTGTCATTCAGGTTCCTGTGCACTACCATCTCACAGGACCCACTGAAGTGGGAGACCCACATTGACTCCATTGTGAAAAAGGCCTAGCAGAGGTTGTACTTCACCAGCTCAGGAAGTTCAACCTGCCACATGTGCTGCTGATCCAGTCATTAAGTCTGTCCTCTGCACTTCTATATATGTCTGGTTTGGTTCAGCTACCAAGTCAGACATCAGAAGACTTCAAAGTATAGTCTGAACTGCTGAACAGATTATTGGTTCTCACCTTCCCACCCTCCAAGAACTGTACACATCCAGAGTGAGGAAAAGTGCTGGAAAAATCGCTTTGGACCCCATTCACCTAGCACACTACCTTTCTGAACTGTTGCCCTCTGGCCAGCGCTACAGAGCACTGAGCACCAGAACAGTCAGTCACAAGAACAGTTTCTTCCCTCAGGCCATTCACCTTATGAATGTTTAAAGCTTCCCCCAATACTCTCCATTGTGGCAATACAATCATGTGCATATTCAACTGTTCATTCATATTTATATTCCATTTATATTTATTTGACATATCCTACCTCTTCTGCACAATACATTAAATCACCTTGCACATAACTGTATATCTGTATATAACATATTTGAACAACATTATTGCCCTACTGTAGTTTCCTCTATATATTTATCTGTTGTATCTTATTTTTGATTCTTATTTCACTGTTTATGTATATGTATATATTTTTTTGTATTCTCTTTACACTGAAAGCTTCTGTCACCATGACAAATTCATTGTGTGTGTAAGCATACTTGGCAATAAAGGTCATTCTGATTCTACATCTGTCTTGTATCCATCTTGGAGGGCATTTACACTTGGTCTTTTCATGATCGGATAGCAGTCCGATCAGTAAAAATGCATGAAGGTACTAAGTGTAAGTACCCCCAAAGAGTATCACGAAGCAGTTGCATGCTCTCAGAAAAGGGCTAACAGTGGGATGGTACCCTCAAGGGAAACTGTTTTTTGTTTTTTTTACTCTAGTTAAAATTTATATGTATAACAAGTATGGCCTTGTACCTAAACGGTCCCTTTTTTTTTCGTGAGAGTGTAGTGTGAATGCGTTGAATGCATCCATATGGGCTCTTAACTAGCATACACAATCTAGATAACTGGTTAAACTTGAGTTCCTTGGTTAACCACATTCACAAGAAATACTGGTGGTTGGCCTGGTGATTGGCCAGCTACACCATCTAAGTTTTGCTGGTTAACAGCATTGGCTAAACTAGCACCAAACCTGTCCTAACTACATAAACCAGCCAAGCATAGAAAATCATACTGGTTTAAACATCGATATCTTATGAGTGTTCTCAAATATTTTGAATCCAAGGCTCCCTATTGTCCAAGACCATATTCAAAGATCCCCCATGAAGGCTAAGATTTGGTATTTCCTCTGGTATTTCTGCTGTAATGACGGCGAAACTGCATGTTTTCAAACTGTATTAAAAGAAACTAGGAATGTCTGCACATAAAATAATTGATCACAATTAATTTTATGATTCCAGAGGTTTCAAACAATTCACAAAAGAAGAACTGTTCTTTAACAAAAACAGTCATGATAGGGAGTTATTGAATTAAAATAAATGATAATTTAAGAATTTTAAGAAATGTGATGTCAGTTTACATACTGAACACCTTGATTTTCTTAAGTTTTTTTAAAGTTAGACTTTCATAATATAGTTAATTAACTCATTTTAAATATTTTTAAGTCATCTCGAGGCCCCTTTTGGAAATTACCTCTGGTTGAGAACCACTGTCTTACAATAGCCACTTTCACACATACAGAAATCATGTGTGAACACTACCTTTTTGAAAATACTGGTAAATTTTGCTCTGGCAATTTCCCTTAACGAAAAGTTGTATTATTACTGTGGCGGAACGACCAGCCCCTCCCTCTCGTCAACGTCACCCCAACTCTTAGGGCCGTCCTTCAGCCAGGCTCACGATGGGAGTTGGGCAGGAGAGCAAGAAGTGGTGCATAATAAATAAGCCTCATTCTGACAGTGGTGGATGAAGCACACCTGATGTGAATAATGCTTCATCACTGCTGTCTTTAAAACGCAGAGCACACCTCTTCTCGGGGAGCCGGCTTAAAATCTCCATGTGTGCACACACTGGCATCCTCACATGCCCAGGACCAGAGCTGGGAGGGTTTGGCTGAATTAAAGTAGATGTGTCACCAGACCCGCTCCTCGGACCCACGGCACGAATTAGATGTGTCGCCGTGGGAGAACAGCACGCATCGCAATTGACAGGCTAGAGGCCGGGCTGCCTTCCCCTCTCACCTACCACGGGCCTGGGAAGACAGGACATCGCCGCCCCACATACCGCGGACCCAGGAGGGGACCACGTCTGGCTGTTGGGCCCCGCTTATGCCTGGACCATTCCTTGGACACCTTCCCCACCCATCACAGAGCCCCGTTTCACCGCGAGGATGCCAGATTTATTTTGAACATCATTCCCGCTGGACACTTTCTTTTTTCCTTTTATGGACATTTTATGTTTATTTTTATTTCCAATAAATGCCTCTCCGAGGCGTGACGCCACACCCACTGTGTCTGTCTCTTGCTCACTCCACCACATTATCTATAAATTTCCATATTGATGGTATGTGTGAACCGCACAAGTGGTACATTTACCAGTAAAGGCAACCCAACGATTTTCCTGTCATTTACCTTGCATGTGTGAATGAGGCTAATATGAAGCATTGGATGGTTGCTGTTTATTTGCAAGTTAGGACTTGCCATTCTATTTAAAAAAGGGAAAGCCATCTTCAGCAGTTTTCTGCTGTAGTAGCGCTGAGGTGTGTAGAGTCCCTAGTTTTCAGCATTTCCCTTTTTCACTCACAGGAGTGCTGAAAGAGCAGGAGGCTAAGGGTACGTTTACACGACAACGATGTACTAAAAATGGAAAAGGTTTTCCTTTGCGTTTTTGAAAAGTTTCACGTACAGACGTCAAAACGATCCCCGTTCACACGGATCCGCAAAAATGACTAAAAATGCTGTATTATGCATGTCAGGCCAGTAGTTGGAGATGTCACTTTGTAAAGAAATACTACGCGACTGCGCACATAAGCATACTTCCCCAGAGCGGTGAATACAAACAATGAAGATGGTGAAAGCATCGAGCAATTTTGTCTGGACGGACGATGAGGTTGCTTTATTACTACAATTACTTTGCAGGAGAAGCGTCAATAAACTCAAAATCTTGAGCAGCACAAACACAGTCCTGCAGTCCGCCATTGTAGTTTTGAATGTCTTGCACATTGTTTTGAAGTACTCGCACGCATGCCTGTAGACTCTCAAGATTATTCAATAAACTCTGCTCATTTTTACCATCACTTCGTCTCCTGCCTTCTTCTGTATTCCCCCTGTTGACTCTTGGGCTGGTAGGAGAGTAAGTTAACATAACAAGCTGTTGATGTTGACTGGCTTTGGATATCTTCTGATGGAGAGAGAGGTCTTGTGCTGGATCTAACATGCATTTTCACTGCCTCGTTTTCATATTGTAAGCATATCATTGACTGCTGTACATAGCATCACATCTCTCAGTCTATAGGCTATATACATAAGCAGTGGGTGAATGAATTGCAGGGTAAAGGTACTGCAAATAAAATTAAGTAAATCAATAAATAACATTTAAAATACAAATACATTTTTCCCATCTGAATACATACATGAATTTCAAGATTTTCAAATTGCAGGTTCTGCCTACTGTACAATGTTCACACTCCATACAAAACTCTCCAAATGAATACATTGTTGAGTATTGTTATTTGCACAGACACCAGTATTCATATTGATAATTATACATCTCAGATTGATGCCTATCAATCCATAATTCTTTATATAACACGTAATACACGTGTGCATGACGTCATCGTTTTCACAAATATGTGTTTTTGTATGTTTACATGGAGACGATAATGGCATCGTTTTCAAAAACTTGCTATTTGAAACCCGTTTTCAAAAGTTTGCGATTTCAGGCCCCAAAACGCCGTTGTCGTGTAAACGAACAACGAAAACGCATAAAGTTTTCCGTTTTTAGTTGAAAACATTGTCGTGTAAACGGCCCCTAAGCTGCCTCTCTGCAAATCCCCATTCATTAACATTAAATTCCATTCAGACGACAGCTTTAACTAGGCAAGCATAAGGCAACCAGTGTGATAAACTGCATTCTTTTGAGAGATGACAGACCGCTCCAAAATGAAAAAAACGTTTAAAAATCAGCCAGGGCATTTTTGTTTTTGTGGACGCTGTGTTCGCCTGACATAAGTGCAGCTGTGCTTGTATACATTAAAAGGTGGTTACATCAATTTTTCAAAGTTTCACCAACATATTGTAGCCTCCCGTGAGTGTTATGTTTTAGAAAGTTTAGCAAATTGTATTGATTTATGGAATTGTGATGGCAATGTATTGTAGAAATATGGCAAAGCAGTGTTATGTTGTTAGGCGTGGAACAGCTGGTATAATGTTCTCAGTATCACACCGATGTCTTCAGTTTCGTAATTTAAATCAAATGGCTATTGTATTGTGTAATTTGTTAAATAATTAGACTTTCTTTTTTTGTTGAAATGAAGTCTCTGTCGCACGGTCGAGCACTCACCCTTTCAAAGTATACTCTTTTGACCGTGAGCCCATACAGACACATTCGCCTGGTAGACTGCTTTTTGATAGTCTTTTAGTGGAGTCAACGCCAGGCGCATGTACAGATGAAAAGCAAAGATGCAAACTGTTTGCGTTTCTAGAAATACTAGGCTGCATGTGGACAGTTCATGCTTACTGTGCTAATAATGAAATTTGCGCCACTTGTACAGTGTGCACTGACATAGCGGCACGTGGTAAAACTAAAGTATACTTTGGCCTTGTATTAAACTTTGGTGTATTTTTTTTTTTTTTCACCTTTGTGCTAAAGACATGATGTATCAAATAATTTGGCTTGAGAAGAGATGCACTATTAAGTGATTGGCCTTACAGTTTTCTCCTTGTACATTGGGTGAAAAAATCCCATAGGCTTGCACTGAAGAGACCCAAGCCATATCTAAAAACCAGAATACTATGAGTTTGGGAATGGGTTTCCTTGATGTGATAAATTAAGCAGTTAGTAACCACACTACAATGCTCTGTAAATAGCTTTTGCATGGGCAAGCACCACTCACATTTCTTTAGAAAATATAAAAATGTAGTTTATTTAATTGTTGGATTTATCTTTTTTGTCGTCATTGTTTTTTTTTGTTGTTGTTGTTGTTGTTTTCGGAGTAGGTACAGTTTAGACAGCATTCCACGGCAGTCATGTGACTCCATATGACATTATTTGTTCACATTAGTTCTTCAGACTGAAGTTCAAAGTCTAGTCTAGTCTTCCTATTGCATTTACTTATGACATGGTCATAAATTGTTTTTTTTTTTGCTTTCAGGAAAACAATAGAAGTCTATTATGGTTCTTACTAAACAAGCAATTTGCAATGGTTGCAACTAGCAGGACTTTAAAAGAATAGTTTGTCCAAATATGTTTTGTTCCAAACCCATTTGACTTTTGTGTTCTACTCAAGAAAGAAAGTTTGGAATGGCATGAGTGTAACAATTTAAATTTTTGGATGATACATATCCTTTTAATTGTACTATTACCTTGCATTAAATGGCTTCAACTAAAACTAAGGTTTCCTTAAAGTTCTTTGGTGGCTATGTTTTTAATTGCAATGCTTTTGTAGGTGATGTAAGTGTCAGATGATGCTATTCCATTAATCTGCAAACTGGTTTCTGTTTTGAAATACGAAACCGATCACTCTTTGTTTTATAGCTTAAAAAGTGGCACAATTCTCCGTGGGTGGAGTCTGGTTTGAGTCTTACAAGTTATGGCGATAACACAGATCTCAATGACTGATGTACACACTTATGCATGCTCATGCTTTGCAGATTTTGAGGCATGTGTATTTACACTCTGTGAAAATTCTCCCAATTGGGGGTGAAATGACTATTATAATGCTTATTTAATACCCTTCAGGACTTCTTTTCCAGATTTATTTTTTTTATCTCTTGAGATTTATCATGCCTTGTGTTTTATTACACATGTATTAGGGGTATAATGATCCATCGGTCTAGATCAATGCATCGATCAAATCACCAATGATACGATGTCATCGATTCAACATGTAAACATTGATGTATATTTTTTGAAGAAGCACCTTTATTTTGAAGTTCTCATGCAAGCCACGTAAGCCTAAAGTTGCACTCTGTTCTATCCGTGCTTGCCCGTCAGCAGGGCTGAGAGCTCCGGTGACAGATACCACAGAGCGGCTCACATGTGCAAGTGAGTGGCGCATGCGACACATTTAAATTCTTCATGAGAATTTTCTATTTTAAAGCGCTATGGAGCAATTCGACCAATTCAAGCAGCTAAACAGCCGTGATATTCTGAACAGCGCTGATGAGGGAGATGGGAGACTTTTCACATTTAAACATCAACATCCTTACTAACATTTATCACAGTATACTCTAACAGACTTTTTCAATACATCTGTGGAAGTTGTAGCAAAAAAAAAAAAAAAAAAAAAAAAAAAAAAACAGCACATACTCTCCTGTTGTGTAAGTAGCCTATTTTGGATTGAAATTGTCATTATAGTGTTCACCTCATTCCACAAGCCAATGAGCTGTCATCAAACGATTGGTGATCACACATATGTGACTAACTTTTATAGTATTTTTTTTTAAATTTTTAATTTTTTATTTTCAACAACTGAAGTACCTGGATTTCTGGTTTTGGATGTCTCAATCTGGATAATGGATTAGCACTTTTTTTCAGAGAGCTCAATAAAATATTCAATTTATGAGATAATGAATGTAATAGATCATGTAAAATAGGCACATAATATCGTAATATCGATCGCAGGCCCCTAAATCCAATCGAATTGGCAATGCAGCAGACTTTGAGGTATCGGCAAAGGATCGCTGGCTCAGAGAATCGATATAAGAACGTTCCGCGATGAAGCTTGCAATTTACACTCCTAGCATGTATATAATTTCCACAGGTTGTTGTCTCTCCTTTTGATCTCTCGCCTTTTGACCTGATGTCATATTGAGACCTAAATTTTTTAGCAATTTGGTTTGTTTTAGTCTAAGTCTGAACTACATTTTCAACCCCAGAGTTACATCTAACTAGGATGAACTGGTTGCTGCTGGCCTTCTTTGTCCCTGTTTACACCTTGTATTAAAATGCTTTTTTGGCAGTCCAATCAAAAGTGGTCAGGCAAGACACATCGGCATTTACAGCTGGTTATAATATGCGTTTCCTGTGACCACTTGTTTCGATTTCGAGGGGAGGAGCTCTAATTTTAAGACAACATGCATCGGGGGGCCTGGGTAGCTCAGCGAGTATTGATGCTGACTACCACCCCTGGAGCTGCGAGTTCGAATCCAGGGTGTGCTGAGTGACTCCAGCCAGGTCTCCTAAGCAACCAAATTGGCCCGGTTGCTAGGGAGGGTAGAGTCACAGGGGATAACCTCCTCGTGGTCGCAATGAGTGGTTCTCGCTCTCAATGGGGCGCATGGTAAATTGTGCGTGGATCGCAGAGAGTAGCATGAGCCTCCACATGCGGAGTCTCCATGGTGTCATGCACAACGAGCCATGTGCTAAGATGTGTGGATTGACTGTCTCAGAAGCGGAGGCAACTGAGACTTGTCCTCCACCACACGGATTGAGATGAGTAATCGCGCAACCACGAGGACCTACTAAGTAGTGGGAATCGGGCATTCCAAATTGGGAGAAAAGGGGATTAAAAAAAAAGACAACATGCATCAGTCATTATATCAGTGCGTTACTGCATGATCATAAAGTGCAAAAATGTAAAAGAAGAAAAAGAAAGCATGGGGAAACAAATGGTACACCGATTCTCACAATTATACAAAGCACAAATGTGACGTCTAGAGCAGAATTCTCAGTTATTTCAATGGAGTACCTGTATTAACTGAGCTTTAGATAATCTGTGTCACTGCATGTTGATATTAGGCACACTGAAGAAGTTCTGTGAAGTATTCGTTTTTTAACATTTTTATATCAGACAGTAATTTCCTTTTTAAAGCAGCACGCAACCAGCAGTAGTTGTTTGACAGGTGTGTAGATGGTGCTTCAATGCTATTTGAACGCATTTAAATGGATAAACGTTTAGACTACGTCATATACATTTTCCAACACAATTTCCGAATGTGGTTGAAGTGGACAAATTTCAAAAGGTTTTGGACAGTTTACACCTGTCTTAATCATTGTCTCGTTTCAAACGGATTGCCCAAACTGTTGTATGAATGTAATGTGTGTATTGTCTTGACGTACTGTGGAAGTCAAACTAGGTGAAGGCGCTCTTCAGTCAAAATCAGAAAGAAAGTCATAGGGGTTTGGAACAACATGATGACAGAATTGTCATTTTTGGGTGAACTAACCCTTCAAGACACATTGGCGTTTTGGAGAAAATAGAAGAGTTCTTTTAGTCAATGAAACAAACTCACTTTATAAAGAAGCGTGGCAGAGCTCTTCCCGTTTGAGTCATGCAAACCTCAGCAGGTAGTCTCTACTAATGCAAATACTGTGGTTGTGTATATCTGATACACTGACCTCAAACAGTTCTCTGTGGTTACAGCAAGCTGCAAATGGCCTACTGGTTAGATTTGCATGCTTTCGAGGAGCAGTCATGTCACTTTCTCTTCACTGTGTAATCATAACGGTCTGCAGTGATTTGAACCCGCATGGTAGCTGCAGACCAGGGCCAGAAATTAAAGGAATAGTTCATCCAAAAATTTAAATTCTATCATCAGGTACTCACCCTCATGGTTTTTGAAACCTGTATGACTTACTTTCTTTTGTGAAACACAAAAGGAGATATTAGGCAGAATGTTAGCCTCAGCATTTACTTTCTTTGTATGGAAAAACAATGCAATAAAAATTATACTTCCTAGCATCTCCTTTCGTCTTTTACAAAGAAAGGAAATCATACGGGTTCAAAACGAAAAGAGGGTTAGTAAATGATGACAAAATGTTCCTTTTTGGGCAAACCATTTCTTTAAGTGTGGATGTACAGTAGTTCTTAATACTCTATTCTAGGCCTAGTCATGTTATTGCATAAATATAACGGTACCGTCAGATTTTAAGCCCCGACTAGATCAAAACCCAAAATCGCTAACTATGTAATTTCTTCTCCAAACAAGTATTGATGCAGTAGGTTGTATTTTATGTAAGCATCGTAGGCAGCATTTGTCACAAAAGGGAAACATTGGCGTACATTTATAAAGCAGCAAAACTTTGCTTGGTGCTGAACAATCTAGAATCAAGTGTAACAATTTAACAGTCACAAAGTCCATTTTGCAAACTGAACTTCTTCGGAATATTGAATCTTTGTGACACCTGCACTGAAAACAAGCTGGATGCAGCACAACGAATGAAACAGAACACAGATGTCTCAAAATCAAATTTTTAAAATTTGAAGTTCTTTTTAACTGAAGTTATAGGCCTACTTGAAAATCTAACCCAACCCGGCCTGAAACCTGGTGGTTTGTCGGGACCCGTTAGTCCCGGGTCTTGTTGCAGACCTCTAACACAGTCTAGTACCTTTGCCATATCACCCTGTAGCTCAAGACAGGTTGCCCACTGAAGCTAAGCAGGGTTGAGCCTGGTCACCACCTGGATGGGAGGCCTCCTGGGGAAAATTAAGGTTGCTGCTGGAAGAGGTATTAGGGAAACCAGCAGGTGGTGCTCACCCTGTGGTTTTTGTGGGTCCTAATGCCCAAGTATAATGATGGGGACACTATACTGTAAAAAAAAAAGGGCACCGTCCTTCGGATGAGACGTTAAACTGAGGTCCTGACTCTTTGCGGTCGTTAAAAATCCCAGGACACTTCTCGAAAAGAGTAGTAACACCGGTATTCTGGCCAAATTCCCCCCATTGGCCCTTATCAATCATGGCCTCCTAATAATCCCCTTTCATGAAGTGGCTCTATCACTCTACCCTCTCCTCTCCACCAATAGCTGGTGTGTGGGGAGCTTACTGACGCACTATGGCTGCCGTCGCATCATCCGGGTGGATGCTGCACACTGGTGGTGGTTGAGGAGAGTCCCCTGTTCACTGTGTAAAGCGCTTTGAGTGTAGTGTCAGAAAAGCGCTATATAAATGTAACATTCATTCATTCAATTTTAACATTCATTTTTGTCAGATTTTTAAATAATTTTTTTGCTTCAAATCAGAGTTTGTAATGGTGTGATTCACCTCGTAGCTGGTTGGTTTGATTCGCATCTTCAAACTCTTTTATGAAGAATTTTATGAAATCCCTATGGAAAAGAAATTAATGGGGAAAACATTTCCGGAACCATGTCGGCTGAAAAAGTGGCCGGGGCACCAGTTGTGTAAGTTTGGGGTGGAGCTATCTGTTTGTAGAACCATTGAAAGCTGGGGGAGTTTTCTAGAAGCTTGCAAATCCATTTGGTGATGCTAGTAGTGCAGAAACTACACACTTCACCTGTAAAATTAAGCACACTGAGATAAAACTTTTTTTTAATTTTTTTTTTTATTTAAAAATATTAAAAAATTGCCCTCATAAAGATAAACATTTCCCTGAAAATTAAATCCAAGGAGCAAATATTGCCTCTTAATGGAAACATTAATTACGACACTGGTGCAGATCCCTGTGTGCTCAGATAGCGTCATTCTCTTGAAAGCAGGAAATGCTTCATTAAAACTGAGCCAAATTTGTTTTTTGACCCTTGAGTGCACCCCAGTGCTCCTCTTGAGTTTTTTTGGTATAAATGTCTGTTTCTTTCTCTCCTCTTTCGAGCATCATCTCTTTGCTTGACTGCAGTGAGGTAAGATAAGATGCAAGTGCTCTTGTTTTATACGTATGCTCCGGGATTGACGTTGTGGCTTGTAGAGGGGAGGGTTAGGCTTGTCGCTATGGCAACAACACAGTTCCTTGGCTCCATCCGCCCACGTGGTGCTCGCTGTGTGTGTTGGCCTCTTCCCCCCCCCTCCCCCACACACACATAACCACACGGTTTCAGGCTGGTCTCTGAATGAGACTCCTGCAGGACTTGAGGAACAGTTGTAGCCTAGATTACAGTGACTTTTCTGGCTCGGGCTCCCAACTGCTGCCAGTATCAGAGTTATACGGGCCACTCGTGCTGGGCTGTAGCCTGAGGTATTGTAGTACCCTACATCTCAAACTGCTCTCCCATTTCCACTGGTCTTGGAATAATTATAGGGCCTGAAAATTGGAATCTTGGGATGCTGTTAGCCCAATTTCAGAATCCATTATATTCTATTTTCCGGTGTATTGTTGTTAAAATGGTTACCATGGAATAAAACGAACATTGAAAAATGTAATAATGTCTTGTTGGTGGGAGTGGCGTGACTGGTTGTTGGTTCGATTCTCACGCGGAACGATCGTTTATCCATTACCATTTTGATGGTGTAATGGTAGGCGCTTCCATATTCCAGGTTTGATACAAGTTAAGCTAAATTGACAGCATTTCTTACATAATGTTGATTACCACAAAAATAATTTTGACTCGACCGTTGTTTATTTAGAAAAAAGCGGTTACAGTGAGGCACTTACAATGTAAGTGAATTGGGTCATAAACATTAAAATACACACTAATTATTTCAAAAGTATAAGTATAGTCACAAAACGTAAACATTATACGTGTTAACGTGATTTTAGTGTGATAAAATCCCTCACTTATCTTACCTGTGTAAAGTTATATCCAATATTATAATATCCAATATTAGTTTTTATGACAATGTAACGCCAGCAGTGACTGTTTAGCCTGAGACGGAGCACTTGTATTAAAACGAATGGGAAAAATCGGAACTCCCAATATGGTGGATGTAGAAAAAGTCCCACCTTTTAGGTAAAAGAGCCGATCAGCTTTTAGAGACCGACATCGCCTGTGGGTCAACTCGAGAATGCGCATGTGCATTAGCCGGACCAGCCTAAAAAATAGCATTTTTTAAGCGTAATCAGAAACACAATTTATGATACCATTGTAGTTGTCATATTTTACTGCCGATTTTAAATATGTTCTTTGATCGTAATCTTAACCCCCAGTTTTGGAGATTTTGGTCTTTCCCCATTCATGGAGATACGAGCTGTACTTTTATGCCACTTGTATCCATGAACATAGCTGCCGGGGAGTGTTCCCAAGATGGCTGCTGAGTGGACTGACTTGCCTTGAATGGGACTTTGACACCAGTAAACTCTATAATATGGTATACCCCGTAACGGTGGTAAATTCCTGATTTTATCACTCTAAAATCATGTTAACCTGAATAATGTTTACATCTTGTAGCTATACTGTTGAAACGGTCTGTATTTAATTTTAGTGGATTGGCCACTTCCACATCCACTGCAGCTAAACGGAGTACTGTAGCCATGATTTTTGCATTTTTTCGAAATTATTTTGTGTTAAACATTATGCCACAAATGCTTTTAATTGACATTAAATAGTTTTGAATCTGGAACATTCATTTTTAAAGGAACGGTTCACCCAGAATTGGGCCTGCTGCTCTTCCCTGCATAAAAAACCTATGAGACTCTCTCTTTTCCTACCTAGTTCTCCTCTGACAAAAGTAGTTGTCCAGTCGGTAGGTCCTGTGTTTGGCTTTGTTATGGAACTGAAGTCGAGGCGTGACCGCAGGCCTTCACTGTACCAGGCTCGAGACTATTATAGCTGCCCCCTTATTTCTAGGTCGTTAAATTTATGAATCCCTAATACTGGACGAGGAGGAGGGCTCAAGTGTTTGGAGCTAAACGAGTGATTTAAGAGGAGAGGGAGACGGTCGGTTCTCTTCTACAAAGCAGAGAGAGTGAGTGGACAGTGGGCTGTTGGAAGGGTGGAGTGTATGTCAAGGAGGGGTGTTGTAATCTTGTGACAGGGTCACAAGAAATAAATCAGACATTTTAAATTATTCTATTTCTTTTATTTAGCTCATCTGGGAAGGGTTTGGATGAGATGAATGAATGCAGAAGAAGACTGTGAGAGTTTCTTTAACCGTGTATGGGCTAAACATACTCTACGCAAGTACGTGAACTCAGGCGCTTCTATCTACGCTATCTTGATTTAGTGCATCGTTGTATGCTTTGCATTGTCAATGTTGCTACAAGGGGCGTTAAAGCGGACATTAGTATGAATTGTCCACTTCTTCGGTGCGTTTTATCTTTCAAATCAGCTACTGTCATGGCAGAGCAACAGTTTGAAGAGAGTACGGTGAGCAAGTGAGTTAAAGTCAATGCATTCATTGCAACTTAATTGAATAAAAACACATCCAGTTTTACGGCACAGACTTTTAAAGGTAACTGAGTTTTAGATGTTTTAACAGTAAAAACCTATTGAACGGACTGTACTCGTATCCCTCACAGCCTCATTTTCGTTAGTGGCAAATTTACAATCATTTACACACCAAAGCGTTTAAGTTTTTAGTTTCCTCACGTAATTCGTTTTCCAAAGTATGCAGTAGTAGAGAGCGTTTTTCGAAATTCTGTATGCGGTGGAGGAAAACACCATTTCAGTGTGGATGAGAGACGTGAACGTAGCAAAATAAATGCGTTTTCGGAATAAAATGGATTAGTGTGGACGTGGCCTAAGATCTGTTCAAGCTATTGATCTGAACTTTCTAGAACGTTCATTGCCTCCTGAAATGAATCATAGGCCATAAGAAGTGAATCTCATTTATCTCATTCCTCTTGGTTTCCAAAACAGGCTTGGATTTTGTTTTGATGAACATCCCATAATAAGCCAGGAGTCTCTTGGCATTAATGCATCCCTCTATTTGGAAAATATGTTTTTGTGATTGGCAAAATCCCCTTTTCACATGCAGGACATTTGCTGGTTTCAAAATCATCTTGACTTTTTTTATGTGCTTAGAAGCCATTCTAAATGTTACTTGGGTGCTATATTCTAGGTTGTTGCTTGGGTGTTAAATATGGTTGCAAGGCGTTTCTAGGGTGGTCTGGTTGCTAGGGTGTTTAGATGGCAACAGTGACAAACAGTTTTTTAGTGGCCTGGCTTGATATCTAAGGTCCGAATGTAGAAAAAACACAACTTTCAAGCACTAGATTGATTCTGACACACACTTTAACCACCAGAGAAGCACTTCTCAGAAGTACTGATGTAGATCTTTTCCAGGCGGTTAGCTGATTGTTTGGATAAAAGTGAGTCTAAAGTTCACATTATACTGCAGTGTTTTGAAAGTGTTTTTCAGTCTCATTCATATCTAACCACGAACGTGAATCTGCTTTAAAGTCTGTTTGGGTTTAAAGGTGTGTGTGCGGAGTGAAAAATGGCCTTCATTTTAATCTGATGCTATTTTTATTGCTCAGAGGTTGCTCGCTCCCAACTCTGGAGAATGCATGGAGATCTCAGTTATGAAACTTAATTAACTGAGACAGTTGTTGACGTATAGAGCTATAAAATTAATGTAGATAGCACAATTCAGATCATTTGAACTTTGAGAAATGTTTTAATTTCATATTGAAATCTTATGACTTTTGAATTTGGTATCGTGCCAAATTTGAGCACATATTGAGACATTGTTGAGATCTAGACACGTGGGATTACTGGGGTCTTTTTCTCAGGAGAAACATCTGAGAAACAGGAGGCCTTAGCAAAAGTCTCGATTTGTTCATAATTGATTTTCATTGCTCTCTAGAAGAAACAATTGAGATATTAAAGAGATCTCATTTGTGATATTTCATTCCAATGAGAATGAGTCACACACTCATAAAATATGTTTTCGAGCTGCAACAGAAGCTGTTCACCTGAATTTTCTAGAATGTTCATTGCTTCCTGAAATGAATCATAGGCCATAAGAAGTGAATCTCATTTATCTCATTCCTCTTGGTTTCCAAAACAGGCTTGGATTTATAATAAGCCAGAAGTCTCTTGGCATAAATGCATCCCTATATTTGGAAAATGTTTTTGTGATCGGCAAAATCCCCTTTTCACATGCAGGACATTTTCTGGTTTCAAAATTATCTTTTTTTATGTGCTTAGAAGCCATTCTAAATGTTACTTGGGTGCTATATTCTAGGGTGTTGCTTGGGTGTTAAATATGGTTGCAAGGGCATTTCTAGGGTGGTCTAGATGGTTGCTAGGGTGTTGCTAGTTTGTTTTAGATCGGGGTCCCCAGACTACGGCCCATGGGCTGAATATGACCCTCTGAAATGTTTTGACTGGCCCACGGAACCATGCCTGTCACGTTTTAACCAGCCTGCACTGAAATCACGAGACTGCTTTGGTGGCTTTTCATGCCTGTAAGACACATATAGCGTGAGCCAATAGCATTCAAATGCGGGCTGTTAAGGATCATATCATTTGATGTCACCCGCTGTACAAATACGCCCCTTCTCTGATGTTTGATTCGGTCAATTGAGTCTGAACGAGATGAGAAATGTCGTTAATGGACGAACTGAATGTACTGGTTTATTGCCGATTTAATAAAATGCGATGTTTGGCAGAATGAACACATCATTCACCATTCACTTTCATTCTATGGAAAAAGATGCAATGAAAGTGAATGGTGACTGAGGCTAGCATTATGCCTTATATAGGAAAGTTACACAGGTTCGGAACAAGATGAGGTTAAGTAAATTACGTCATTTTCATTTTTTGGTGAACTATCCCTTTAAATGAGAGTTTCAATTGATGTGCAGATACTGTAAGTTGAAGCAAAAGGATTTGCATCTGCTTAGCATGAGAGGGAAACCGTTTGCTTGACCTGTTTGATGTGAACCACATTGTCTCTCCAGGGATGCAGCCCTGTCATAACATTCTTTTGTATGGAAGAAGCAGTATTTACTTCTATCTTTATTAAAAACTCGGGTGTCACCTCTTTGCTTGTCTAAAGGCCCAAAAATACTCTATACAAACACGTGAACACAGACTTAAAGCTGCACAAGCTTGAATTTGTACGTTGTTTAGTTTAAGAGTTTTTTCTTAAGTCAACCATTGTTATAACGTGACAGTTTTAAGAGAAAATTGCTGAACGAGTAAGTTAAAGTCAATATATTGCACTACTGTTGCGTAAAGTGTGTTTCTGGCCTAATGCAACACGTCTTAATGTGTTTAAATTATGGACCTGATGTACAAATCAGCACATTTTAATAGTGATCTCCATTAGCATTAATCCACAGGGGCTAAAGGAAAATATTACATTTGTGTTTCTCCTCAAAAATCGCTTGAAATATTTTAGTTTCTGTAGATTTGTTTGGTTTATCTGAAGAGATATTTGTGTATGTGAAGAGCAGATTGTATATTGTCTTTAAAAGGGATCATTAACCTTAAAAATACCAATTATGTCACTATTTACTCACCTTCATGTTGTTCCAAACCTGTATGACTTAAAGGGAATTTTAGGCAGAATGTGATGCATGGGGGGGGGGGGTACATGCAATGAAAGAAAATAGTGACTGAGGCTAACATTCTGCCTCACATCATCTTTTGTTTCACAATTCAAATAAAAACGATTTTAGCCTATTTTTAAGATTTAGGCATTTCAATTTCATAATAAAATTCCATCGAATTGAAGTGTGTAATGTTTAATAAAATACATTTAGGTTTTTTTTATATTTTTTATAAAGATTACTTTATACAAAATTCCATCAAATTCAATAGATTCAATATAGATCAGTGATTTTAAGTTTCTCTGAAAGTGTAAATTTTGTTCTTAACTGCAGTACACATTCTTTAATGCCTCTATAGTTTTCAAAAAATGTCAAATAGGACTTTTATTGTTGAACCAGGATTTTAGACCTTACAAAATCAAATGAATCCCTTTTCTATTAATTTAAAGGAACTTCAGAGAGAAAAAAAAAAACATAATATAAAAGAAATCAAATAATACAAAATAAAAATAATAATAATTATTATAAGCAGTATTAGTATTATTATTTAATAATTGAAAAAAATAAACTGAAATAAAATAAAGTTTTCAAAAAAAATAATTTGAGCAAATTGGTTTTAGTACTGTAGTTCGTTCTTTCGTGCAACTAGTTAGATTATTATTGCAAATTGTAACAAGTAGTGGTAGCACTTTATAATAAGGTTCTATTTGTTAAGATTAGTAAATGCATTAGGTTTCAAGTAACAATGACCAATATCATTTTACAATATTTCTTAATCTTTGTTAATGTTAGTTAATAAAAATACAACTGTTCATTAAGTCATTTTAGTTCATAGTGCATTAACTAATGTTAACAAATGCAACTTTTGATTTTAAAAATGTGTTAGTATATACTGATATTTACATTAACCTAAATTAATAAATGCTGTAAAAGTATTGTTCATTGTTAGTTTATGTTAACTAAAGTTAACCTTATTTTAAAGTGTTGCCTAAGTAGTTTTCCACATCCCTGTTTATAACACAAGAACAGATATGCCCCTCTACTGATCGCTCAACTTCTAGTAGCCACAGGGGCGATGAAGGACTCCTCTCATTCTGAAATATTGACCTTCCTTTGAAATACTCGCACTCAGCTATTCACAGAGAAGACAAACAGTAGTGTTATGTAACTAGAGGCAGAGAGAGAAATAGCTTTTAATTGTGTGTAAAAGAAAGGAAGTGAGAGAGGACTTGAAGTTTTGTTTGTGTGCGAGTTATGTAGTTCAAGGGATGCAAATTGTGAAGTGAGTGACAGAGATAAAAGATTGTATCTTTTGATGTTGTAGAAGTCTGTAAATTAGTGTTAGGTTTCTGTTTCCTGTGTTGCTCGTTTGAATATGTTTGCGGTTTCCCAAACCAAAGCCACACAGTTGTTTCACCTCCTTTTGTTGTGGCTACAGTATAGGGTTATCACACTTTAGATTTATCAAAATCAACTTACAGTGCATTCAAGGTGTACACTGTGTCAGTTGTGTGTTCCCTGGGAATGAAACTCAACCTTGGCGTTGCTAGCACAAGCTATAGGAATATTAAAGGAATAGTTCAATAGATTTTTCCCCTTTTTTACCCAATTTGGAATGCCCAATTCCCAGTGCTCTTTTAAGTACTCGTGGTCGCGTAGTGATTTGCCTCAATCCGGGTAGCGGAGGACAAATCCCAGGCTTCCGCGTCTGAGACCGCCAACCCGTGCATCTTTTCAAGTGGCTTGTTGAGCGCATTGCCACAGAGACATAGCGTGGGTGGAGGCTTGACGCCATCCACCGCGGCATCCACGCTCAACTCACCATGCGCCCCACCAAGAACGAACCACATTATAGCGGCCACGAGGAGGTTACCCCATGTGACTCTACCCTCCCTAGCAACCGGGCCAATTTGGTTACTTAGGAGACCTGATGGAGTCACTCAGCACGCCCTGGGATTCGAACTAGCAAACTAGCAAACTCCAGGGGTGGTAGCCAGCGTCTTTTACCACTGAGCTATCCAGGCCCCCACAAACTCTCTCTTATTAATAAAGCTGCTTATTGCCAATTTTCATCACGATAAGAAATGCACAGTGACATACATTATGATTCAATAAGTCACGAGCCATCACGTTATAATCTAGCTGCATTAGCGTGCGCGCTCGAGGGATGAGCGTCTCGTGACAGTGTGTGCATCAGCCGGGTGCAGTTTCAATCTCTCTCCCTTAGATCGGGACATTCGCGCAACACGTAGAAGAGGCGCTGACCGCACAGAGAAATGCCAGTTTTGGAATTTGTAGTTATTTACATGATCTGCTTCTGTATTATTTTTTTTAATAAAGCAATAACACATTCAATATAACTGCATTTAAGATGTAATGCTGGGGTGTTTCCTTTAAAGGCACTCGACATGCAAGTTTTGCTCCAGCTCCACTTATTCCACAATGAGAGTGCTTCTGTATTTACTTATTTAAGATTTTTTCCATTATAATTCCCTCATACTTTGCGATCTACATCACCTGAAGCTGTTTGGAAAGTTTAGAGTGCATCTGGACTGTGAGCTGTGTAATTCTTCCTCTCCTCAGGTCATGATTAGAGTTTAATGCGATCTCATGTTACGTTAAATGAGATCAAACGACTATTCGACACTGAAAAAAATGTTTGTCAATTTTTTGTCTACGTCGTCGATAACGTCGACTAATCGTTTCAGCCCTACCCTCATTCAGTCTGAAACTTGTGTGGCTTTCTTTTTCCTGCGGAACACAAAGGAAGAGATTTTGAAGGATGTATGCATGTTTTTGTCCATGCAATGTAAGTCCACGAGGTCCAAAAAAGGCTTTAAAAGGCACATAAAAGCAGCAAAAGATAATCCATACTACTGAAGTGGTTTAATCCATGTCTTCTGAAGTGATATGATCACTTTGTGTGAGAAACAGACCAAAATTTAAGTCCTTATTCACTATAAATCTTAATTGAATGCTGTACAATGCTGACTGCAATATCTCTCAGTATGTGGGTTTGTGTGTGAGTGAGTTCATGTGTGACAGATCATTAGACAGTATACTGGCCCTTATAAAAAGCCAATATTATGTAGATTTTTATAGATTACAATTTTTACAAAAGCTGAAGTATTGCAGTTATGTGACAGAGCAACTGATTTGGACAAATTTACACTTCTATGTAATTACTTATCTTACTAATGGTGTTGCTAAAGCAAGCATCACCTCAACGTTTGCCTATGATTAGGGTTAGTAACTCATCCCACATTGTGCTTACAGACATGAATAAAACTTCAAATTGTGCATCTTATTTATTACAGGTGTGTGATCATCACTTTCGTAAGCGATTGGACTTAAAGGAATATTCCGGGTTCAATACAAGTTACAGTCATTTGACAGCATTTGTGGCATAATGTTGATAACCACAAGAATTAATTTCGACTCATTCCTCCTTTTCTTTAAAAAAGCAAAAATTGAGGGGGGCCTGGGTAGTTCAGTGAGTATTGACACTGACTACCACCCCTGGAGTCACGAGTTTGAATCCAGGGTGTGCTGAGTGACTCCAGCCAGGTCTCCTAAGCAACCAATTGGCCCGGTTGCTAGGGAGGGTAGAGTCACATGGGGTAACCTCCTCATGGTCGCTATAATGTAGTTCTCGCTCTCGGTGGGCCACGTGGTGAGTTGTGCATGGATGCCAAGGAGAATAGCGTGGGCCTCCACACATGCTGTGTCTCCGCGGTAACGCGCTCAACAAGCCACGTGTTAAGATGCGCAGATTGACGGTCTCAGAGGCGGAGGCAACTGAGATTCATCCTCTGCCACCCAGATTGTGGCGAGTCACTACGCCACCACGAGGACTTAGAGCACATTGGGAATTGGGCATTCCAAATTGGGGAGAAAAGGGGGAGAAACAAAAAAAGGTTACAGTGAGGCACTTACAATGGAATTTTTTTTTCTATAAGATGCAGTGCGAAATGTGTCTCCGCTGAATAGAGATTGAGCTAAAGCCCATCTCTAAAGAAAGTGAACATGTAGCCTTCCACTGAATGAGGTGATAACTAAATATAACTTTCCGTGTTCAGTGTTAGTTAATAAAACAATTAAATGAACTTGCTAAAAGAAAATTAACTAAAAATGATTTGTATTTTGTGTCTAGTTTTTCTCTTTAAATCATACATGCAAACTCAGGACATTTGAAATAGGTGTCATGGCTTGGGGACTTGGTTGGCACTTAAAAGCACTCTAAAGTAATATTAGTTATTTTTAACATGGATCTATTACCATACACATTCTATTCTATTAAAAAAATAACGACTTCTCAGTAATCTCATTCCTGCAGAATTTCATCTCCGGGTATGCCCAACAACCTGACCAAGTAAAGAAGTGTTCCCCTTATTATTAATGGGGGGGTCCTGGCATGTTCCCTACGTTGAAATTTTTCATTTTCTTGAGTACATATGTAACTATTGGCTAAAGCATTTCTAAAAGAGTCTGTGCATACCAGAGTAATCCATTTACTCTGGTATGCCATTTCCATTTAAGGCGCAATATTTGACCCCTAGAGTTGTTTTTCAGGGGCATTTTCTTTTTACATTTTAAGAGGGCATTGTTAGAGCTTCATTTTTTGTTGAGGCACCTGAAGCATGCATAAATTCCTTCACCCCTTCACATCTGGCACAGCAGTTCTAATTCATGTTTCACATTTGTGGTTTTAATAAACTATAATTGTGCATCATGAATTATTAGGATTTATAACGAATATAGGGATGTGGAAAAGGACAATTAAAAAATCGATTAGTTGGTGGGTTATGTCGACGATTAGTCGACTAGTTGGTCACAGCCCTGTATAATTAGGCTGGAGTAGTTTCCGCAATACACCAGTCAGATGCGTTAATTAATAATAGGCTATAGACGCTATAAGCACAGCCCTTCAATAGGATAACAGACATTAAAAAAATAAATAAGCTTGTGATGAGGAGGAGGGCGGGGCCGGGCTGTGAGTGCACACGGCCGGGCCCCAATCGGGCTAATCAGTTGAGAGGGATAAGGCCGAGCCGGATGCCGCAGTTCGGGAGAGAGAGAGCCACACGCGGCTGCCGTGTGTGTATTTATGTTTGTGTCTTTTAAGTTTTCATTAAACATTATTTTGATTGTTCAGCCGGTTCCCGCATCCTCCTTGCCCATCATAAACCGGTTACATTGGTCCCGAACTGCCACATCCGGCTCGGCCTTATCCCTCTCCTCAGCTGATTAGCCCGATTGGGGCCCGGCTGTGCGAACTCACAGCCCGGCCCAGCCCTCCTCGTCACAAAGCTTAATAACTATCACCTTTGTTTGCACAAAACTGTCAAAGTCATCAAAATCCAAGCCGAAAAGTTCATAAAATATTGTTGTGTCACTTTGTTAGGGGTCGCTGTATTTTTCACCCTTATGCCTGTTTTACCAATACCACTTTTTGTTTTCCTCTTCATTATCAAGAAAAATTTATACATTTGAATATAAACTGAGTAAAAGCAATTGAACTAATAATGACAACACATAGATTGCCTAAAACAGCGTGCAGGTAGTAACATTATGCATAGCTGCTCATAAAATCATCGTGATATTGCGTTCTGGTGTAGTAACTAAGCACAAAACAAGTAATTAGAGAGCACTAATAACAAAAATCTATAAATATGGTGTAATAGTAAATTTACAAAGGCATGAAATAATGTAATGTCATAAAGTAATCAACATTATGCCAAAAATGCTGTCAACTGAGCTTAACTTGTATTGAACCCGGATTGTTCCTTTAATGCCTCATGATGGTTTCATGCTCTCGTCAGCCAGTGATAATGACATAAAACACATTGTAACCAGCACAAAGCTTGTTTTTCCTTGTTTGTAATGTAGTCTGGGTCGTATTTTCTTTTATCTTGCATAGCTGTGTTCATGGTTTTCGAAGATGATGGCATGTCATGCAACCTGTTCTTGTTGGCATCTGTCCGATTTGGCTAGCAGTAGCAACATAGCAACAGCAAAAGATATAGGAAGCGTTTTCTCCTCCCTTTTTTGGGGGGGATTTTTCCCCTTTTTCTCCCAATTTGGAATGCCCAATTCCCAATGTGCTTTTTTTAAGTCCTCGTGGTCGCGTAGTGATTCGCCTCAGTCCAGGTGGTGGAGGACGAATCCCAGTTGCCTCCACGTCTGAGGCCGTCAACCCGCGCATCTTATCACGTGGCTTGTTGAGCACGTTGCCACGGAGACAGCGCGTGTGGAGGCTTCATGCCATCCACCGCGGCAACCACGCTCAACTCACCATGCGCCCCACCGAGAACGAACCACATTATAGCGACCACGATGAGGTTACCCCATGTGACTCTACCCTCCCTAGCAACCGGGCCAATTTGGTTGCTTAGGAGACCTCAGCACGCCCTGGGTTCTCCTTCCTTTTAAAAGTTGATATGCCTATCAACTTTATATGGCTATTTGGATTGTATTTTTTGTATTTGGCATTTTTTTTTTTCTTTTTTTCATCATTAGGAACCTACAGTATAATCCATTTTTGGGTCACTATCTTGCAGTAGAGACTGAACTAGACAATCTTACCTCTATTTCACCACAAGTTTTTACAACACATGAATGACATGCACGCTGACATCATCAAGGAGTCAAGTACTTTTGGTCTTACTCTAGATTTCAAACGTAGACATGACCTCTCACCTTTCTTTCCTCCTTAGGTACGGGTGAGAGCGGCAAGAGTACGTTTATCAAACAGATGCGTATCATTCACGGCACCGGTTACACTGACGAGGACAAGCGTGGCTTCACCAAGCTGGTTTACCAGAATATCTTCACTTCCATGCAGGCCATGATCCGCGCCACAGAGAACCTGAAGATCGGCTACAAGTACGAGCAGAACAAGGTGAGAACACTTTACTCTGATTATTTGGATTGTGACAGATGGGTGGTGATATAAACGGATGGAAAAAAAAATCACGACATTTTTGTAACAATTACACACATCCTAAACAAAAAAAATAGCATTTATTTTCATATTATGGTGTTTTCCCTGCAAACGGTGGCCTTGTGCTCAATAGGGGTTTTGGAAAGGCCTTTTTGCACACCAGATGTGGCAGGTGGAAGACATACGGCATAGAAAAATTCGAAACCATTGCCTGGGTTTGTTCCAGACAGGCAGCAGGTGCCATGACTCCGCCCCCATCCTATTCCTAACCAAATGGAGCTAGTAAGGCTGAGTAACCTGCCAGGAACAACACAAGACACCTTTCTCCCATCTCACGATGGCTCAGGAAGGGGATAAAATGGATAATGCATTAATTGCGTACAAAAACATTTAACGCGTTAAACTATTAATCGCAGAAACTAACGCGTTACATTTCCCAGCACTAATTATAATACAATATGATACTGAATTATTATTATTATGAGGATTATATTTCTTTTGTACAACAGTAATATATTTCTGTCCTATTTTATCTTTAATTGATCTTTTATTTTGATGGAACACTGAAAGTGTAGTGTGTATTTCACAGTTTACAATGTTGCTCATTACAAATCTGTTGAAATGCTGTCACCTCCTAATTTTCTGTGATAAAATATTGGTAAATCCGATTTTTTACCAATTTATTTCTGTTTTTTTTAAGACTGAATTTGTCTTAAACTATTCATCTTGTCTGGCCCACAGGCAAACGCCATGCTGGTGAAGGAAGTGGACATTGAGAAGGTGATGTCATTCGACCATCCCTACATTAATGCCGTAAAGATGCTGTGGTCAGATCCAGGCATTCAAGAGGCATACGACAGGCGCAGGGAGTACCAGCTGTCAGACTCCACAAAATAGTGAGTATTTCAACTAGCCGAATATGCATATAAAGTGTACTTAAAGGGATAGATCACCCAGAAAGAAAGAAAAAATCACAATTCTGTCATTTACTCCCCCTCATGTTGTTTCAAGCCTGTGTGTCTTTCTTTCTTCAATGGAACATAAAATAAGATGTTAGGGAGAATGCTAGAAACTGACAGCCTCAGTCACTATTCACTTTCACAGTCATACAGGTTTGGAACATCATGAGGGTGAGTAAATGATGACATGTTTTTAATTTTTTGGATGAACTAGCCATTTAAGATTAAAATATTACATGCTATCATTGTCTCATCTTATGTGCAGCACATTATTACCATTGTTTAAGTCTTGAAAACTGTGTTTCATTATTTAATGGTCTTTTAAGTTTTCTGAATGTTGGAATCCATTAGTCTTGTATCTCTGTAGCCACATAATCTAATTGAAGAGTTTGGCAACAAGGAGTCTTGTTCCATTTCTTTTACTGCCCAATAAAATATGGAGGCAGCCTTGTGTGTAGTTACCACAAGAGAACACTCAAATGGATGAAGTCATCATGTGAATCACACCCCCTGGTGGTTTATTGGGGTAATGCAGGTCACATCAGTACACTCATCTTTTTAGACACATTAAAGGTGCTGTAAGTGTTTTTGTAATGCATAGAATGTCACTACAACCAGACAGATATTACTGAAATATGGGGCGTGGGAAATCAAACCTGTCTCTGTGACAGCCCCAGACTCTAAACAGCAAAAAGAGCTGGGGAGCGGCCAGCCCTTTAAGCCAGTGAAGTTAGAAAAATGGCTGAAATCACTTATAGCACATTTGAAGATAGTCTGAAACACCATGCCATGCTCTCAATCTATTGGAATAAGTGCTGAAAGTGTGTCCAAGACATAGTACTGAAATATACATCTTAAAGGGATAGTTCACCCAGACATGCAATTCTCTCATTTATTCACCCTCATGCCATCACCAATGTGTATGACTTTCTTTCTTCTGCTGAACACAGATAAAAAATTAGAAGAATATCTCAGCTCAATAGGTCCATACAATGTAAGTGAATGGTGACCAAAACTTTGAAGCTCCAAAAAGCACATAAATGCAGCTTCAGTGATTTAATCCATGTCTTCTGAAGCGATACAATCGTTTTGGGTGAGAACAGACCAAAAATGTAATTCCTTTTTCACTGTACATTTTGCCATTGCAATCTCTAGGCACGATCATGATTTCAAGCTTGAATACATTTCCTAGTGCTTGACGCATGCGCAGAGCGCTAGATGCCGCTATGAAGTATAATCGAGCTTGAAATCATGATCGCCAAGGAGACTGCTGATGTCAATATGTATAGTAAAAAAGTAGTTATATTGGTCTGTCTCACCCAAAACCGATTGGATCGCTTTAGAAGACATGGTTTACACATCTGGGATGGCATGAGGGTGAGTAAATGTTGAGAGATGGGGGGGGGTTAAATATTTAAATTTGTTCAAATAAACATTATAAATTATTGCAGATTAATTGATAGAATGGGCTGTATTTCTGCTGCTCAACTAAATTATTTATGTTTGACCTCATTTACACCTGATATTGACATCCATCTTACAAACGATTGGAAAACTCATGGAAATTAATTTGTCAAATGTAGGGCTGTCAATTGATTAAATTGACAAGTGAATTAATTACATGATATGCCGATTAATTAATCGCATTAATCATAATTATCGCTTGTATGAATTATTTGCTAAGAAAGGCCCTTAAATAACAATAATTCAATAATGATAAATATAGTTATATTTAAATAATAGTAAATGTAATATATATTATAAAAATAATAATTCAGATAATGAAAATGCATTACAATATTGTGGAAAGCAGTTGCAAAAAGTGGCTTTAGATGGCAATATATTGTTTAGTTCCCATATTATTGAACATAAGCTTATCATTAGCCTACAGTCCACATCAATCCATTTTGCAATTGAATTTGTCAATCTGTGCGAAATAGATTTATTAGAAGGTCTTTTCTAAGAACACGTCAATGTACACGTGTCAGACGTATGCTTTTGTAACATCTCACTTTGGTTGTGTCAGGCCATAAACACAGTTTTTAGGTCACTTTGTGAAGTTAAATGTTGTTTGAAACTTACAAAAACAAGTCTTGAGTTCCCTACCTTCGGAATTACACTCAATTACTACGCCCAGCTGTGTTTGAATGCAGGAACTCATTCTCATATTGTGCTGTCACGTTGGTGTCAAGCAAGCCTGAGTGTTGTTTGTTGTCTGTACAGCTGGAGTTTTGCTTACTGCCCCCTACTGAAAACAGATGGTACTTCAAGCTTGAATTAACATATTCCTTGTATTTATATTCCAGTGGACATGCTTAATTGAGTTCATTTTTTTACATGCTATTTTTTTATTCAAATAAATCAAACTGAATTAACGCGTTAAGTTGACAGCCCTAGTCAAAAGACTATCATGACAGTGCACACATACTTGTCATGTTGAGAAACAAATGTTACCTAATCAAAGTGAGTAGTCATTGTGACTCGACTGTGAGTGACTGAGGATATTTCATATTTAAAGGTTGAGTTAAACACACTTAAGATAGATAATCACAAATAAGAAGACTCTAGATCCAGAGTCCAAACCGACCGGCAGCTTATTCCGGTACTTTTCTTGCTGGGGTTGAAGGAAATGTTTGGTTGTTTGGATCTAGCTTAGACTACAGGAGGGAGAGATCATCTGATTACTGTAAAGCTTAAAACATCTTTTATTTAGAAGTGTGTGTGTGTGTGTGTGTGTGAGCAGGTGTGCATTTGGAGGTGTACGATAATGCAGCAATGTTTCGAGTTTGTCTGCGTTGTCCAAACAATGAATGCAATTCAATTCAAATTGTTTTTGCTGGCCAATGAATACCTGAATTTGTTGAATAACGTAAGCACACATACGTTGCCAGGATGTCTTTTAAAGAGTGCGCCATCAAAAAAAGCATTGCGGTTAATTATTATTATTTTTTTTTCCTTTTTCTCCCAATTTGGAACGCCCAATGTGCTTTTAAGTCCTCGTGGTCGTGTAGTGATTCGCCTCAGTCCGGGTGGCGGAGGACGAATCCCAGTTGCCTCCACGTCTGAGACCGTCAACCCGCGCATCTTATCACGTGTCTTGTTGAGCGCGTTGCCACGGAGACATAGTGCGTGTGGAGGCTTCACACCATCCACTGCGGCAACCACGCTCAACTCACCACACGCCCCACTGAGAACGAACCACATTATAGCGACCACGAGGAGCTTACCCCATGTGACTCTACCCTCCCTAGCAACTGGGCCAATTTGGTTACTTAGGAGACTTAGGAATTTTTTAATGTCATTTTAGTTCTCCAGGAAGTGTACCTTGTTTAAGGATGTTTGATATTTTTTACTAGAAAGCAAGACAAGATAACTCTGTAAGATAATAATTTTTTGCAGCAGGCTAGTAACCCATTCTGAACATAGCCATAATTCCCAAGAGGAGACTAGTTTAGTTTTACCACGCACACAAAAATTGGTCTTCTTTAGATATTTTGTTCTTTTAGATTGTCTTACAAGACAACATAACGACCAGTCTGAGCGATCTGCTGACAAGGGAACATTGTCCAACATCCCTGTACCTCTCCAATGGAACGATCCTTTACTATGACAATCAACACTGGACCAAACCACCTGTTACAGTAATAAATTGGTTAATCATGTTTTATTTCTCTCTCTCTCTCTCTCTCTCTCTCTCTCTCTCTCTCATCTTTTTCTGTAGCTATCTATCCGATCTGGATCGCATCGCCGACCCCTCCTACCTTCCCACCCAACAGGACGTGCTGAGGGTTCGAATCCCTACCACAGGGATCATTGAATACCCATTTGACCTTCAAAGCATCATTTTCAGGTAAAGGACACCAAGCAATTATTCAGCTATTGTTCGAAATCTAGGAAATGAACTAGAACAAAAAAAGATTTCTCAGTCTATGTAGGTTAGAATTGAGAATACAGCCACACTGGAGAGATATTAATATTTTCCATTAATTCTGGAGACGACTTTCTAGTGTTTGACCTACAAGGATCGAATCTCACCCCTTATCAGTCAAAGATGTCTTTGTTGCATTTCCATTGTTTTTTGGTTTGTTTTTTGTTTGTAAGAAAAATACTGTTGTAAGCTGAAGGTTTTTGGTGCACTTTTATAAACGTCAGATGATAGATATGATAGATGATATGAAAGAAAGTTATGAAACTTTGATGTTGGCTTGACAAAGCCTTATCTGAAAGTTTAAACTAGATTTAAATTTTTTTTTTGAGGTTTGAAGGTTATACATATGGTCAGAGAGCAACTTAAACTTATTTAAATGGTGCGTTCAAGTCATGTCGGAATGGCCGTAATAACAAGAAACCATTCACGTCTTCGTAGTACTCGTAATTACAAATTGTAAACTCGTAATTCTATGAAAGTTCTGACTTGAATGTTGTGACATCATGTAAAAAGAATCAATATGGCAGTGGCCTCAGCAGTTAAAGGGGTCTTGAAATGCTATTTTGTAATAATTTCCACAGAGGTCCACTGATAATGTCAGTAAAGTTTTTTGCACCAAAACCTGTCATAGTTTAATAATAAATGATCATTTCCCATCCTGTGTCTGGCCCTCTGTCTGAAATGCTCGGTTTTGGCCACAGCGTCTCCTTTAACTTCAATGTAAAAGCCCACTGTTCCGATTGGCTAACATCGTGCCGCCCCTCAAATTCAGCTGTATTTGTAACTCAATTGGAAGAGATTCGGAAGCTCTCCTCAACATTTCTAAAACTACATTTCAGGGTTTAAACATAATGCACATCCAACACATTGCATCTGAATATATTAAAATGTTCACTCAAGCACATTAGCACCATAACTATCAAACAGTCATGACATTTGAAATATTCATGAATTAAACTGTTTACTCACGATTTTGCTGACAAGTCCAAGTGTTCTTAACTGTCCCAATTCTTCAATAACAGTTCCTTTGCAACACTTGAATCATATTATGACTCGCTCACAAGCAGTCCACGCTGATATTCGCACATACACAGTCCATAACACGATGAAACATGGCGCACACACATTGATGCACGTAGGCGCAGATCGCCAGAAACGCATCCAAGCGGTCAGTGATGTCCAGCTAGTGCTTGTTTACATATACCAACAATTAAAAATAGCACAGATGGGTGCAAGAACAGCAAGCAGAGCAGCTGAATGAAACTGAAACCGCGTCTTTTAAAAGCAGCACGATAAACATGGCAACGGTCAATGATGTCTGTGTAGTGCATCTTATATGCACAAAATACAAAAAAACAAAAACAAAAAAAAAGTCCAGATGGGTCTCGTTTGGTGTTCAGAATAGCTGGTCACACACTAGGCCTGTCTCTCTCTGTTTACAGTACGAACTGAACGCCAGTGGGCGGGGCCAAGGGTGCGATGACACATCTTGTGGGCCGTGTAAATACAATTGAGCAATGTCTTGTGACATCACAAACACACAGTTTTCAAAACGAGACGTTTCAAACATGTGGGAATTATAAATGCTGTTTTTAGACTGGGGGAGGAAGTTTTGAGTTTTGAAATTTACAGTATGTTTTTATTGTACCTCTTATATGTCTAAGTATCAAGGAAAGTTTGATTTTCCATTTCATGACCCCTTTAAAGGGTTAGTTCCCCCAAAAATGAAAATGATCTTATCATTTACTCACCCTCATGCCATCCCAGGTGTGTATGACTTTCTTTCTTCAGCAGAACACATTTTGAAGAAAAAAAAAAAATGTCTCGGCTCAGTAGGTCCTTAAAATGCAAGTGGATGGTGATCAGACTTTTGAATCTGCAAAACTCACAGACAGACAGCATAAATGCAGCCATCGGATTCCTGCAGTTAAATTAATGTCTTCTAAAGTGACACGATCACTTTTGATGCAAAAAGATCAATATATAGGTACTTTTTAAACTATAAATCATCGCTTCCGGTCAGCAGCAGTATGCGTGTGTGACGTAATCGCGTTGTCATGTTCACACGAGACCTGACGCACGTGCAACACCCCGGAAGAGCAGCGCTCTTTACAACGGAGTAGGAGGAACGCTGTACAGAAGCTTCATTGGTTTTGGTTTAGATCTGTATTTTTAATCTCACAATGGTGCAGTGTACATGTACAGTATTTCAGATTGATATTCCATTTTTTATAACCAGGAGATACCTGGAGCGCTTTTTGTTTTTAAACATTTTGCAAAAACATATAGAGGTGAATTAATTAATTGACATGCAGTGTTTAAATATTTTGATGAAATAATGAAATATTTCAATTTGATTGATTTGTCCAGCGGTAATCAGAATCATCATGGTGCGGCCTAGTGGTTGGTTGGAAAAACTGTGTATAACAATATGCTAGCTTGACAACATAATTACAAAATTCCCCCTAAAAGGTTTATTTGCTTTGCTGTCGTAAGTAAGAGAAAATCCACATAAGGCTGTACAATACCTCACAAAGTTTTGGCATTCTGAACAAGAAATTTATGCTTACAGCTGTGTAACCATTTTAATAACCAACTTTATTATTTTAATATTGACTTTGTACTCTTAACAACTAGGGATGGGCACGAGTACTCGGGTACTCGGACGTGGCAGCAAAATGATCATGAAAACGATGATCGACGGTGATCAAACATGATGTGACTTTTCACTTAATTCGAAATTCAGTGACAATTAACTGACAACTAAACACAAACATGTCAAAGAGGGAGCTTATTTTTAGATTTTTTGAGATTGATTACGTTGTGAATTTGAGGGGTACATTGATTGTCAGAGATGTCTCATAGCAACCAAACTGATATACGACGCTGCAATGCTATAAATCAAAAGAGAATGTAATTAACCGTGTTTTGAACACCTGTCTCTGCAAAACATTTGCTAAACACGTTTTATTATCATTTAATGTAAGAACTTTGACTCGTTAATGGATATTATTTTATAAAAGTGAATGTTTGTCACTGACTGTAAACCTCCCTGCCTTGTTGACGTAACACACACCTGCATCTCATCGAAATGGGAGTGGAATATTTCCACATGAGTTTCCAAGTTAGAAGTCTGACATAAAGTGTCATTCCGTTGCACTTTCCCCAGTTGAAATGTGTAAATTCCGTCTCTCCGAGTTGAATGGAATGCTTCATGAATCATCACAGCAACAACAATACGGAGCATCGCGTCTTTCCCCACAGGAGCGAACACTTGGGGAGAAACACACACACCAGGCAGTGGACTCAACGCGCTGAAGCAGCGCATATACAGCAGGCGAGTGTTTCAAACAGCTAGACAGAGCGCAGCTAAATGGAACAGAATGCAGCGTCTTCAAAACTGAACTTCAACATAACACGCATATTAAAAATGCGATGGTTATAGTGTATCCTGTTAAGCCAGTACACCAGTACTCGAGTAGACAAAATTACCAAAATGCCCATCCCAATTAACAACCCAAGTTACATGTATAAGTGTTTCCGTGGCAACTAAACTGTGTCATATGGCTGATGAGATTTTGTGTCCCCCTCCTACTCTTGGGATCATTCGTATGCCCATGATTATATGAAAACTTCATTTTTTAGTTTTGCCCACTCTCTCATATTGACTCAATGAATGATTACCATCAGCTCAAAGGTTTTTAATCTCAAACCCACATGGATCCCATGTGGAGCTTCCCGGAAGAGTAAAACGGTTTTCGAACTCTCGCAAACACAAACATTCTCGCTTTCTTTTACGTATCTCGCACCCTCTGTCTCACCTCCTGCCAAATTTCGCTGTTGAGTATGGAGTGAATGTGGAGACTCGTCCTACATTAAAGAGCATGTGTATGTTGAGAAGTAGGTCACCTAGCCCCTGGCTGAAGGAAATGAGGACGCTTCTATCTGAAGGAGCTTTATTTTGGGCAGCCAATCCAAGAGGGCTTCATTTATCAAAGGCCCCTCTGTGAACTGCTGGCTCAAGACTGAAGCTCTGGCACCGCTAGGGGGCGCTGTGTGCCATTTAAACCCAATATCAGTGCTGGAAAAATGGTATACGTTCCGGCCGCATACTCACCATGTTGCTAAAATCTAGGGCTGTGGAATAGCATACTAGTAGACTACTCTTACTGTTTAGTAGTATGTAGTCTGTACTCTGATGACCTCCTACATTTTCCAAAATGTACAGGATACAACAATACTATAGCACCCTACCAACATTTAGGCTCAGGCATACTTAATTTTTCAGCATTCCAGGTTGTCTCGAACATGGTCTAGCACTCGGCCTTACAAAGTATACCATTGTGACAGCGAGCAAATGCAAATGTGTTTGACGCACATACAGTACGACTGCTTTGTGTCTCTTTTAGTACCGTCAATGGCAGGCGAATGTCTCTGCGCAGACTCTGCTGATGACAAAATTTGCATCTTGCATATTGTGCACGTTCCCACCAGCAACACGAACCACCAAAGTATACTTCGACATTTACTGCTCTTACTATTTCTGTAGTATGTACTGTATACTGTGCGTAGTATATACCCAGATGACCTACTACATCAATACTGAGGCACCAGGACTGGTATCGTATCGAAGCAAACATTTTGGTATCTGAGCAACCCTAGTGCCTCAGTATCGATACTATAATCAACAAATAAAAAAACTCAGATTTTTGATAAAATTACACAGAAAATAACTTGAAAGGACTGCATAAAGTCTCACAGATACAAATTATGCATTTTCCGTAAAAAACTTTCTGGATTCCATGTTAAATGATTTCATTAAATATTATGATCAAATGGTGTTTAATCAAATTGATACATACAGCTTTAATCAAATAAAAATACAATTATTATTTTTATTTAGTTTTTTGTACAAAAAAATTCAATTGAATTTTTGGTAAAATAAAATGCTGCACAACAGAGCTTCACAGAATTAATGGAAACATTAATGAAAAAAATCTGATTACCTGATTAAATGCTGATAATACACTTGCGTTTGTGATATAGCTTACAGATGATAATAATAATAATACAACCATTTCATATTATATAATTGTTATTATGTCTTCAATTTATCACATCCAGTTGATTAGAGCTTTCATTTTAGTGGGACTTTTATTTTGACAGACCTTTGACTTCCTGTTTTCGACGGGTTAGTTATATAAAGCTTCCCTTTTATGCTGGGATACTCCCGTCCTCGAGCTGAAATCTCTGAGCTGCACCGGAGGAGTTCATTTAATGTTAACAGATATTTATACCATTTATACACACTGCATGAAAATTAAGCACCAGTAGTGTGTGTTGCGTTTGTGTGAGTGTGTGCGCGTGTGTGTATGAAGCAGATGACGGAGAGCAGAGTGGCACCTCTTGTTCATTCTGTAGCGTGCAGCGCATGTGACTGTATTTTTAATTAAATTACATCCTTTTGCTGTTTAATGATCACACTTGGCCATATCCAGATGGTTTTTATTTTATTTTTAAATTGTCATTGATTTCATCTCAAAACTGTCACATTTTGCTAATGACAGCATACTGTAATATGGTACCGAAATTAGCAACAAGATGATATCGTACCGTTTAAATTTTTTGGGGTATCGTGATACTTCGTTAGTACCGGTAAACCACGCAAACCTAGTATGTACTGTGTAGTGTGTGCTGTACGCAAATCTCTGTATGTATGGAACATGCAGATGACCTACAACAAAACTATAGCATGCCACCAAAAATACTACTCTTACTATTTCTGTAGTATGTATACTGTGCATAGTATGTATGCAGATGATGTTATACATTTCCCAAAATGTGCAGTATACAACAGTGTAACAAGGAGGAGGGCGTGGCCGGGCTATGATGGAGCACGGCCGGCGCTGAATCAGCTGATCAGCGGGAGAGTGAGATAAGGGGCGGCCAGAGACGCCGGTTCGAAAGAGAGAGACGCACACAGCCGTGTTGCATATGTGTCTGTTTGTTATGTTTTATGTTGTTTTAAGTTGAGTTTTACATTAAACCTTACGTTTACTGTTCAGCCGTTTCCCGCCTCCTCCTTGCCCATCCTTATACTGATACAGTGGTGCCGAAACCTGGGAGGGAGGAGGGATGTGCTGTCGGGGAGTCTTCGCCGTTGCCAACCGCAAGGGGAGCAGCTTCGGCCATCTGCCTGGGGACAGAGGGGTCGCTGCTGAGAGCCGGAGGAACCGCGGCCATCTTCCGAGAAGGGGAGGAGCGGTTCTGTCCGCCAGGGGCCGGAGGACTCGTTGCCATCCCCCGGGGGAGGAGCGAGCCGGCATCCGCCAGAGGGCGGAGGAGCGGTTGAGGACCGGGTGACAGTGCATCCGGGAGCCGGCAAGCAAGTTCTTCTCTCTCTCCTCTCTCTCTCTGTGTGTCTCCGCTCACCCTTTCCCTCTCCCCACGCCTAACCTCGTCTCTTCCCCCAGGTTCACAGGAGGTGGGGTGGACCACCAGCTGACAGAACGGGGGGGGGAGAGCTAGTCAGACCGGTGGCGCCCCAGCCTGAGTTGGGCGGGGGAGGAGTGTGACGAGGAGGAGGGTGTGGCCGGGCCGTGATGGAGCACGGCCGGCGCTGAATCAGCTGATCAGTGGGAGAGCGAGATAAGGGGCGGACGGAGACGCCGGTTCGAGAGAGAGAGAGACGCACTCGGCCGCGTTGCATATGTGTCTGTTTGTCTTATGTTTTATGTTGTTTTAAGTTGAGTTTTACATTAAACCTTACGTTTACTGTTCAGCCGGTTCCCGCCACCTCCTTGCCCATCCTTATACTGTTACAAACAATAATATAGCATGCTGCCAACCATACTACTCTTACTATTTCTGTAATGTGCATAATGTACGTAGTATGTAACAGAAGACCTACTACGTTCGTCAAAATGTGCAGTATACAACAATACTGTAGCATGCTACCATTTCTGTATTATGTATACTGTGCACACTGCACAGTATGCAAATTTCTGTACGTATCGAATAAGCAGAGCTGCATGTACCGTATATAGTGTGTGTGCAGTATAGATGACAGAGCGCACTGTACAAAAGTGTGAAGAATGAAATGGATGTAATATCAGACATGATTTTTAACATCTTTCTTGACTCGTTATTTGATCGGAATATTTTTACAAAAAACTGGTTTAAAAATGCGAATTAACTGTTTATATTTCCAAGATGATTACTTGCTGGATTGAGCGTGCAAAGTGATGAGATCACGTGACAACAATGTATCATATTAATGGTGTTTGAAATGTTTAGTGTTGCATAATGTATCAAATCATGCAGTAATGCATTTATAATGGAAATAATATGCATAATTAACCAATAATGCAAATGTTCTCACTCTTTCTCTCTCAGGATGGTTGATGTTGGAGGTCAGAGGTCAGAGCGCAGGAAGTGGATCCACTGCTTTGAGAATGTGACGTCCATCATGTTCCTGGTGGCTCTGAGCGAGTACGATCAGGTTCTGGTCGAGTCGGACAATGAGGTGAATAGTTCTGTAATCACCTGACCACACCAGTGTTTTATTTAACTGTAGACACGTTTAAAAGTAGAACTAGAAACCACGAAAGTCACAGTAACGGAAGCTTTTCTTGCTGAAAGGTCTAGCAATTGACTGATATGGGTTTTTATTGGCAGTTGTAGATAAAATTGCTGTAGTTAAGTGGATGTTTTTTTTTTTTATTTACACAAAATGTACTCACAATTCATGCAATAGTAGTTGAAAATAGAATGTGCATTATCCATTAACAATTATCCATTGTCAGTAGATTTTTTTAATTGACAGTGAATAATAATAAATAAAAAAAAGACTTGCTTCATGGCCAGACAAATTTTCACCACTAGGAATGCATTGTTTGGATATAAAGTCCTTTTCACTGTGAGAATGCATGCTTAATGTGAGTAAGCCTTTACTCAGACAAAATCCCAGCAATAATGATGCTCTTCTGTCTCTCTTTGTGTTCAGAACCGTATGGAGGAGAGCAAGGCTCTGTTCAGGACGATAATCACATATCCATGGTTCCAAAACTCCTCTGTCATTCTCTTCCTCAACAAGAAAGATCTGCTAGAGGAAAAAATCTCCTACTCACACCTGGTTGATTACTTCCCAGAGTTTGATGGTACATCTGATTCTTAAATTAAAAAATAAATAAATATAAATATTTTTTATCTAGACCGGATTCATGCAAGCATTAACAATTTTTGCAAGCTTTTGATTAGCTGCTGATGTTATTAGTTTGAATAGATGATTCTGAGCTTCCTTGACATGTTTCTGTCTGTAGGCTAGTTTGTATGTCAAACATATTAAAATAGTAGTTTCAGGCCCTATTTTGTGCCCTATTTGTGTGAAATGGCTAATAACCCCATGTAAACATTCTTCCGTAGGGCCGCAGAGGGATGCTCAGGCCGCACGGGAGTTCATCCTGAAGATGTTTGTGGATCTGAATCCAGACAGCGACAAGATCATCTACTCCCATTTTACCTGCGCGACCGACACCGAGAACATCCGCTTTGTGTTTGCGGCGGTGAAGGACACCATCCTTCAGCTGAACCTGAAGGAATACAACCTGGTGTGAGATGTGCAACGGTCTGACACGATCACATGATCAGCACAGAACAGGCACCTACAGAGCGTGCGCACACCTAGGTCCACACGCAAACACATATACAAACACATGCATCATTTATAAATTCAACAACACGTGGCTCTTGCAATTTTCTTTTTTCCACAGCTTCCAGAAATAAAGGACATCTCCTGCTCATCATTTTTTCTTTTTCAAAATCTGTCCCGGCAACTTTCGTCAAAGGCCTCTTTCACTTTTCTCAAATTTGACCAGCAAAAGTGTCTCGAATTTGACAAAGGGCGTTAGATATGCAGTTCCAAAATTTCCAAGAAAGTATTCAGAGGAAATGTTGGATTGGCAGAGCCTTGATGGATGGAACAATCTGTGAAATGCTGGCCTGAAAACTAGAAGTGACGTTCCTTCCACATTCATTTGCTATTACGCACTCCAATCATGTCATCTGTTTCGAGGATTTCTCGGAATTCTGCCTGGATGAATGGAAAATGTGTTTTCACAAAGAAAAAAACAAACAAAAATCACAACATATTTACATACTTGTACTTGGACACAAGGACAAGTGCTGTGGTGCCGGAAAGTTCTGAACGGATCCATTGGATCTGTCTAGAATTCCGAGGATTCTGGCAAATTCTAGAATCCAGCGGGTTCCCTTGGGTTCCACTGATGGTGTTGAGAACCTTTTTTTCTCGTAGAGATGATAATCTCGATGAGGATAGTCTTCAACTTGCATCGATGAATGTAAACTTCATGTGAGAGCACTGCTAATGCAAAAAAAAAAATTTAAATCAGAAAAAAATATAACGAACGCAAATGGTTTAAGAATGCCTATATAAGCAAAACGATACAAAGCACGTGAGAGAGATGAAGCTAATTAAATAAATCTGTGTATATTGCTGAGATGATTATTTTAAAATCTTTTTAATGGTAAGTAACTAGAGCTACTTCTACTGCTATTGAATATAAAATAAATTATAACAGCAGTCGAATTAAAGATGGGTTAGAGACATTAAAGATTTTAAATGTGTGCGAAACAAGATTATATACATGCGATAGGTATTTGTTCTGCAGATTTCAACATTTAACAATTAAAATGATTGCGTCGCTTCCTACCCAACTGATTTTATATTTTGTAGTCTTTCCTACCTCCCCGGTTACATTTGCATTTTTCGACAGTAGCTGTCAGCCTAGTTTCGATATAACGATAGTTTGGCGACTTACAGGCGTAACGCTCGGAGTGCGCGATTAGTGTTTTTTCACTCATGAACAGATACTTTTTCAATTCAGAATCTGGGTTGTAGACTTCGCAAGGTATTGTCGTCTTTCGAGGTGCACACAGTCCATTAAATGTTTACGCAATTTGAAAAGAAACAAATTTCAAATACGTCAATGAATTCTGGTGGGTTCGGGGGGGCGGGGTGGGGGCGTGGACAGGAAAGCATTTATGCGCTGATGTTAATTGAATGTGTATATTTATATTTGTAAATAGGTATACACATTATTGCTTATGTACAAAACGTCTGTGGTACACTATCTTTGGCAAAAAAAATAAGAAAAAAACACTTTCGTAATTATGTACGGTTTTGTTGATTTTCTTATGAATTACAATATTATTGAAACTGTGATTCTTGTTTTAATTTAATTTTTTATTTTATTGTCACTATGAATACTTCAAATGATATACACTTAGCTAAAAAAAATAATAACACGTACAGTTATGAGCAATACTCTGAGAAAACGAAATCAGACTTCTGAAAACGTTATTTTGTTCGACATCACAAGGAAACATCGGAGCAGAATGTTTTTCCTCATCATTTTTCCCAGGAGATCGGAAAAAGCCTCCTCTACATTGTGAATATTATATGAGATAAAGAATATGATTTTTAAGCAAAAGAAAAAGACTAATTAAAGAACGTTTTATTTATATAATTTATTAACCAGATCTGAAGTTGTTGATCATTTGAATGCTATTGTTTCTCTTTCTATTTGAAGCACTCCCATGTTATGATACAGAAATAGGAGACTAGTGTCTGTACTGCTGTATAAAACTCCGTTATAGATAAAAAAAAATTTACTTTTTAGATTTTGTTGACAAACCCCCCCCCCCAGCATAATTGTTGCCATTATGTTTCCACGCAGTTAATTGTAGTATAAATATTTTTCTCTAACCACACTTTTCACTTTCTTACCTTTTTTTTTTTTTTATCGTTAAATTTCCGAATGATGTTTAGGTGCAGTGCTTAAAAACGAAAATAGGAAATTTACTATATGAAAATAGACAGCTTGTTATCTGTGATTGAGGATCTATTTGGACAACGCTTGCAAGTAGTGACTTTTTACTTTACTTTCTAATTTTATTTCATTTTCTTAAATTCATGGCTTGTTTCCTTCATTGTGTATGTGATGCACAGATAGAAAAGTGTTCTACGGTTATTTTACAGTCAATATTTTATACAGTTGATGTAATTTTCATCAAGGGCTAAGAAAACATGTCAAAACCAATGTGAAAACTGATACACGGCAGGAGTGAACAGTTGGCCGCAGCTTAAAGATCAAAGTACGATTCAGTATTCAGTCAAATGGTTTGAGAAATTTGGTTTTTGCTGTACGTGGTCAGTTTAGCCAGTGAGTAAGTATTCAAATGTGTACTCATACCATCAAATTCCCATTCCACCAAATTCTAATGCATTATTCACTATTTTATCAGTTTTACTCCCCGAGTTAATTACTTATTGTTATGGTCATCAGATTTTTTTATTAGAGAGCACCCAAACAGGTTCACTTTCCCAAATCCTATCTTAACGTTACCTTAAAACCTCTGACGTATTATTTGTAGGCTGAAACAATGTGGGGTTTGGAAATGTCACATTTCTAAATCCTGAAATGTTTTCTGCTCTCTTAGTTGTTCATAGTGATAAAAGTCTGAAACTGATGATACAAAGCAAATTGTGGCCACTGAACAGTAAATAATTTAACAGCTAAAAGAGGTATTGGATTGAGTCGAGACATATTTAGACACTATAGTGCATCCTGTGGCAGTGCGTTGTTCACTTGACATATGTGTCTCTTTGAAATGAGTGATCTTAGTCAAGTTTATGGCTCATAAAGACCCTTTGCTCTTGTATTCTGTCAGTAACGCTATGAAAAAAACAGTGTTAATGGTTGCTTTGTTGCATCTGAGGTTTGGAAGCTAGTGATTGTAAATGCATTGCTCCTACAATGGGACGTTGTCTAGCGCAGCTTGCTTTTCTTAATGCACTTTTTCATTTTTTCGTGGCACAAGGTAAATGCCTGGAAACACTCTCTGAGCAAGTGCGACTCTTAACAGTTTGAAGCTTCACATATCACTGTCTTTGGAGTTGTGGGAAGGAAGTTACTTCCTTAGTGTGCCAGTTCCAGAGTTCTCGTGTTGACTTTACCAGAAGAACTGCTACCTCTGTGAACCTTGTGATGTATTTGGGCATTGTAGGATTGGTAGTCACGTGACAAGCACACTTAGTCTTTAGGGCACAGTCGATTGTGGCTAAACTTTATAAGATGGGGGAAACGCAATTTGGATCTTGCCAACAGTCGCAAAGTTCATTTAACTCTTGCTTGTGTTTTTCTGTTTTTACAACGTACGCTAAACATGGCAGTCTACCAACACCTCCTAAGGTTGAATATTCTTTGTTGGCCAACTTCCTAATGGTTCTGTGAGTTTTAAATGAGAAATAGCATCTTTCCTGCTGTTTATGAGAGAATATTCACAATGGACTATTGAATAAACATATCTGTTTTGAGGGCTTTGGCTATTCTTAAAGGCTTCTGGTCAACTGTTTTAGATAGCACAGTTGGTAAGCGATTTGGGGGGTACTATATGTGTAAGGGTTTTCTACACACTACTGTTTAGGCTAGAAATATACTTTACGCAAATACACAAATGTAGACACGAATGCTTAGCAAACGCATTGCAAGTGCGCTGTCTCCTTGAACATAACACAGGTTTTTGCGTTACTGTTGTACTCAAGGGGACGTTAAAGTTTCCTTCAAATGTTTGTGCCAATAAACCGGATGTGTTGTTATTCATGTAGCTAGCTATAAACATGTCAACTTCAAAAAACTTGCTCAGCAGGATTCCCTTCAAACTGTTGTTAAGAGTATTTGATCTGCGATATAAAACTGCGCGACAGTTTACACTAATGCCTGCTCTGTTGACCCTTGCTTCAACACTGAGAATTCGGCATGTTCTTGCTGTGAATTACGAATTTCGGTGTTACTCATTTCAGAACGTAAAGATGCACAAAATCAAGCTTGCTTAGCTAAAAGTGTTTGAAGCTATTTTTAATGGGAATGGTGTGTCGCATGAACGTAGAGGAACAACTCAAGGTGTGCTGTAAAAGTGGTGCTATATCATGTGACCAAAAGTGACCATCCAAGATGGATCCAGTTTTGCTTTCCACACCCTGAAAACGTACCTTACGCATTTGTATCTGTCAAACGCTCAGTCTGAGCTTTCTGTAGTGTGTAGGCACCCTAACGTGTTTTTGTGTGTGACCTAGGGACATAAAAACAAAGCCTTTTGCCTTTGAATTTGTCTGAGCTCTGTCTACAAATTTGTCTGCCCATCAAATTTGTTGCCCCATTGCAGACAGAATAGTGAGACAGTTATTTCATATAAGCATGTATAGTTGTACAAATAGATGCATTAGCGTGGATTGGTTGAATGGTTGATGTTCTGACCCAAATGAAAGAATCATTGAAATTTGATTTCTGTTTTTCCTCCCCTTTTCTTTATAAATTTTCTGAAAATTGCTTTGTCCAGAACCACTTATATTTTCTTTTTTTCTTTTTTATTTTACTACAGGATAATGTCGATTTAATTAAGGGGTTTCTCTCACGCCTGTTCTCTGCTTCTTTTTACATTTTTATTTTGTAATTATACCAAATGTAAATGTTGGATAATATTGTGCGTGCCAATCCCCTTCTGTGAGACTGACTCATAACAAGTGCCAATTACTGTCCAAATCACATGTGGACTGTGAAATTAGACACAGCCCCCTTTAAAAATCGAGTAAAACACTAAATAAGAGAGTAAATAGTTTTACTTTGTATTTAAGTCTGAAAATAAACTGCTGTTTTTTTTTTTTTCTCTTTGCTATTTGTTTTTATTGTAATTTTTAAAGATTGTGCTCTTTGTCCAGATGGGAGTTTTGGGCTCAGATAAATACATTGAAGTCCTTGAGACGAGGAAACATAGTGAACATGTATTTACTACATTCTCGCCATATTTTTGTCATTTTTATTTGTATTTGTTTCATTTCAACTACTGTTGCCTGAACCACATTCAAACATGGAAATGATTTTCATAAACGCCTAAATTTAAATAAATTTGTTCCTATACTTGCTGAATGCCTATTGAGTTGTTTTCTTTGCATTGCCTGATATTCTTAAGTATTTAAAAAAAAATTGTATATTCAGTATATTCTGTTTTGCTTGCATTATAAATATGCAAAAAAAAAAAAAAAAAAAGGCCTTGTGTGCGTAATTTTAAAATGTTTGCAGAATTTGGTGGAGTTTTCTTTGCCCAGAAGGGGGCACGCAGAGATTGGATAATACCCTCTCTTTCACAGAAATTAAATGTAGATAAAGTGGTCCATCACAGTGGAAAATTCACAAAAGGGAACTGCATGCAATTCCAAGTGCTTTTGCCTGCTGTCAATAGAGATGTGATTCATTTGCCATGCATGGTTATGATAAATTGGCTTGCCTTTTGGTTGTTTAAAAATAGAGAATTTAAACTTCTTCAAATGCATTTGTCACACTGTAGGATCATTTAAATGAACTGTAATAAAGCTAAAAGGAAATAAAAAATTATGAACAACTTAATAAATGGAGACCAGAACCAAAAATATACACTTTTCCTCAAAAAAATCTAAAGTTTTACATAAATTCATTTCTATTATATTGTAATAATTTAAGTAATACACTTTTATATTATATTATATTATTATAAATGATACCAAATATTTGATGATTGCGTTTGACCTTATGTCCACTACAGTGGAGAAAACTGAATTGCTCTCAGGTTGAAGTGATTTAAATTTCTCTGGTCCCATGGGTGCAGTTAGCAGTATTGCATGTTGGAGTCGCTATCCAATGACCGAGAACAAAAGCGGAGTAATTTCTACAGCTTCCACCCACAAACACGCACTTCCGCCCGCTGTCATTTTATCCATTTGACATCTTAAAATGGGCCTCCTGAGCGCCACCTTAAATACCGCGTGCGAATGGCTGATTCCTACTATGGTGAAGGTGCAGCTCATGAATATTAATAATGTTACGTTTGTGTTGTAAGTCTTACTGGCTGAGAAGGAGACTGGCGCTAGTCAACAACTGTATGGTGAAGCCATTATTTATTTATTTATTTATTTAGTTTTTATTTAAAAACAGTCATCAATAAAGGCAATTTCACTATTCAACACTTAAAATTGAATGTGACATTTCTTGAGATAATTTGTTTTATTTGATGATAGAATAAAATCTAATAAAACAATTGAGGTCAATTTGGCTCAGGAAAAGACTTATTGTAGCATTTATATATACAGGTGCATCTCAATAAATTAGAATGTCGTGGAAAAGTTCATTTATTTCAGTAATTCAACTCAAATTGTGAAACTCGTGTATTAAATTCAGTGCACACAGACTGAAGTAGTTTAAGTCTTTGGTTCTTTTAATTGTGATGATTTTCGCTCACATTTAACAAAAACCCACCAATTCACTATCTCAAAAAATTAGAATACATCATAAGACTAATAAAAAAAAACATTTTTTGTGAAATGTTGGCCTTCTGGAAAGTATGTTCATTTACTGTATATGTACTCAATACTTGGTAGGGGCTCCTTTTGCTTTAATTACTGCCTCAATTCGGGGTGGCATGGAGGTGATCAGTTTGTGGCACTGCTGAGGCGGTATGGAAGCCCAGGTTTCTTTGACAGTGGCCTTCAGCTCATCTGCATTTTTTGGTCTCTTGTTTCTCATTTTCCTCTTGACAATACCCCATAGATTCTCTATAGGGTTCAGGTCTGGTGAGTTTGCTGGCCAGTCAAGCACACCAACACCATGGTCATTTAACCAACTTTTGGTGCTTTTGGCAGTGTGGGCAGGTGCCAAATCCTGCTGGAAAATGAAATCAGCATCTTTAAAAAGCTGGTCAGCAGAAGGAAGCCTGAAGTGCTCCAAAATTTCTTGGTAAACGGGTGCAGTGACTTTGGTTTTCAAAAAACACAATGGACCAACACCAGCAGATGACATTGCACCCCAAATCATCACAGACTGTGGAAACTTAACACTGGACTTCAAGCAACTTGGGCTATGAGCTTCTCCACCCTTCCTCCAGACTCTAGGACCTTGGTTTCCAAATGAAATACAAAACTTGCTCTCATCTGAAAAGAGGACTTTGGAACACTGGGCAACAGTCCAGTTCTTCTTCTCCTCAGCCCAGGTAAGACGCCTCTGACGTTGTCTGTGGTTCAGGAGTGGCTTAAAAGAGGAATACGACAACTGTAGCCAAATTCCATGACATGCCTGTGTGTGGTCGCTCTTGATGCCTTGACCCCAGCCTCATTCCATTCCTTGTGAAGTTCACCCAAATTCTTGAATCGATTTTGCTGGACAATAATAAGGCTGCGGTTCTCTCGGTTGGTTGTGCATCTTTTTCTTCCACACTTTTTCCTTCCACTCAACTTTCTGTTAACATGCTTGGATACAGCACTCTGTGAACAGCCAGCTTCTTTGGCAATGAATGTTTGTGGCTTACCCTCCTTGTGAAGGGTGTCAATGATTGTCTTCTGGACAACTGTCAGATCAGCAGTCTTCCCCATGATTGTGTAGCCTAGTGAACCAAACTGAGAGACCATTTTGAAGGCTCAGGAAACCTTTGCAGGTGTTTTGAGTTGATTAGCTGATTGGCATGTCAAAATATTCTAATTTTTTGAGATAGTGAATTGGTGGGTTTTTGTTAAATGTGAGCCAAAATCATCACAATTAAAAGAACCAAAGACTTAAACTACTTCAGTCTGTGTGCATTGAATTTATTTAATACACGAGTTTCACAATTTGAGTTGAATTACTGAAATAAATGAACTTTTCCACGACATTCTAATTTATTGAGATGCACCTGTATATATATATATATATATATATATATATATATATATATATATATATATACATTCCTCGGATTAATTCATTATAAAAAGCTATTTTTGTGTTTACTTAAACCCCTTGTCAAAAATTTATAAAGAAGTCTGAATATTAGGAACCAATCCTAGAATCAAAAATGGGATGGATTATTATTTTTTGTTTAATTAAAATGTACTTATTTATAATTTATAATACTTATTTATTTTATTGTTTTTATTTTTCATTTATTTCAATAAATAAATTATCTATCTATATATTTGTTTATTCATACCAGTTCTCCATTTTTCAAAATGCCAGTTTATCCAATAATTTTAATTTTTTTTTATTCCTGTTTGATCACGATAGGATTTGTAGCTTTCTTTATAGATTTTTGTTGTTGAAAAGAGCCTAGTGTTGCAGAATAGCAGATTGATATATAAACAAAATAAGAACTGAATGATGTTATTTTGTCACATTCTTCTGATTATTAATTCTCATTCTAAATGCATATATCGAATGTTCCATTGCTATCAACAAATCTTCAAAAGTTTTTTTTATTTTAAGTTTTTAATTTTTAATTTTTCGTATTAACGTGTAACATGGAGTGGTGTGGCTCCTGAATATTAATTACGTGATGCTGACGCACCCGGAAGGTTACCAAGCAACGTGTGCATTGCGTAATTAATATTTATAAGCAAACCGTTCCCATAGTAGAATTCGTAGTTTGGCGTCCCTCATCACGAGTCCGTTCAGATGATTCCTGAAGCGGCGGATGAGGCATGATTTTCCCAACGTAGTCTTCCCTTTCACCGTCAAAATCAGCTTTTATGAGTCAAGATTTAGATAAAGACGTTTGTCTATCTTTTTTTAATGCATCTTCCGCTTTTTTCTTTCTTTTTTTTTCTTCTTCAAAATAAACGTTAGCTTTAGCTAGGTAGCTTGGCTTTATTACTGTATCTGAACATTGACTTCAAGTTTGTGGATTAATCATTGATATTGGCCTATTTCAACCAAATATTCTTTATATTTTCTTATATCTACCCGCGATGTCCCATAATAAATATAGTGCGTTGCTTTTGTTATTCTAAAAGGCAAGAAGTTGAAGTACAATCTCGATAAACTGACCGAGGAAATCTGTTCGAGAGATCAGACTGCATTTCTGTCGTCAAACTGATCAGTCAGGACGGAATCTGTCCCCGCGACAAGACCAAACAAAGAGGACATTCACCCAAATCCATATAACTTTATTTACAGAAGGAGAATACAGCACAAAATCAAGCTGACATGATGTTTCCACAAGCCAGGCACTCGGTAAGTGTCGTTTTCTCGCTAGTTATTGATGCAACATTGATGTTTTCTCATACAGCATGTGTTTTCAGAATGATACATTGTAACATTGTGTCTCTGTAACAACTTGATACATTGTATCATTTGCATGTATCTGCGCATGGCGTGTTATGATTGGACTGGGATGAGAGCCAGCAACCTTTATATCCATTCTATTGTTCGTGCTTTTTGTTAAACATCTCTCACATTCACGACATTAGGTTTTAGGTTCTGAACTTAAGAAAAAAGTATCAAAATGTATCATGGATTTATGTGCTACATTGATAATACCATTTTTTGGACGTTACAGTGGTAAAAGCATGTTTTGGGTATGTCCTTTTGAAATATATTTAGTTTTGGACATAGTAATGCACCCTTTTTTTTTTTTCTCTTTTTTTTTACATGGTACCATTGTAATGCCATGTTTTCTTGACTATGTACAATGGCGGTACTGGTTTTAGGGCCTGCACACAGTGCACAATGGAAATACCATGCTTCTTTGGACACGGTACATTGGGGGCGAATTCCAAACGGCGTTTTTGCGCCCTTGAAGGGCACTGCGGGAAGGGGACACCACACGAAGGGGTGTTTCAAACGAAAGCGAGCAACTCCGGGACTGGCCATCGGGAGCACCGGGCGTTTTCCCGGAGGCCGCTTGGTAATTTGGGCCAGCCGGCTGCTGCACAAGTACCGGCCCGTCCTACAGGCGATATAGGCGGCCGCCCTCGGCTCCAATATGCCCGTGCGGACCTCTTAACAAAGGGAAAAATTTAATAAACTCTGCAAGACAAGCCAATTCAATGGCCTTTATTTTGAAATTACGCATATTCGTATAAAAGCATCAACTTCCCGCCTCGTGTGGACCTCATTATTTGACATACAAATCACAATAATGGTGACAACCAAAAACAACATTAAGTATAAATTGAGCTCTGAATAATCAATAAATGACAAATAACTGCAAGTTACAACAAATACAATAACAGTAGTGTTAAAAAATTGGCAAACAGTAAAGCTATGAGTCATTTGCATAATTTATTCACACTACAAAGCATTTCTGGGAGCTTGCTGAATAATGCTCACACCTGATAAATAAGTCATGAAAAATATTACTTTGTAGCTATTTGAGTCAGCGCTTTTCAAAGCATTGGGCTTTTCACTTTTTCTCAAGGATAATCTGGGGAAGGAATTAAAACACTGCAGATATAAAGATGCAACAAACTCACATAGAGGGAAAATATGAGCAATTCATCTGCTAAATATCTGCAAAGATCTACACTTTAAAAGATATGTTTATTTATTTTTACATATATAAATATACTAATCTAAATATATGTACATATTCTGGCCAAATTTGTTTTCACCGATTTAAAAAAACAAAAAAAAAAAATTATTTACACACATTTATGTGAGTAGTTGACATGAAAATTCCTGTCCTGCTGTGACACTTCCTTCATCTAACTATTTTAAACCACATTTTATGATCTTGTATAGCTATATATATACATATATAAAATATTATTATACTTGTTATTTTCACAACTTCATATTGACTAAGACAAAAGTTTATTTGCACTTCTAGAAAAAAGTTGAAAGGTGATTAAGATCTTTAAAATCTTTGAAGAAGACTTGTCACAGCGCCTAAAATTTACACTTTCCCTTGAACTTTCATGTATACATTTTAACCTAACATCTGTATGTTGGGGAAAAGTTTTCTGACATGTTATTTGTCTGATCTATAAAGTATTTATTTTTAGTGTTTTTTTTATTTTAATTTTTTTTATAATCCACTCATCACAGTGGTTTTAAAGTTTTGACAATTTAAGCACTGGTGGGGCCCATTGTCATAACTAGCAGTCAATAGAAATTTCTTTTTTTTTTTTTTTTTTTAACACAAACATTTGAAATGGAAAATTAAATCAATGAGCCGGTGTTATGGTGGGGTGTGTTGCGGACCGGGTTTGGTGGGCCGCTCTGGGCCAGAAAGTCCAGGGCCACTTTTTAGACCCAGTCTGCCCCTGACTCAAGCCCTTCATGAAGGGCCCTTCCACAAGGCCGTTAGCGAAGGGTACGTGCAGTGGTCATTTCAAGTAAGTAACCGTTTATGATCACGTGACCCTTGGTGGCATGTCCTCTGGATATATTTTAAAGCAAGGTTGTTGATCAGAACATATTACACGTTCAAACGCTCGGGCAAGCGCTATAGCCCTTTTATAACAGATACTTCTCCGCAGTTTACATTCATCCTCATAAGATAGTAGACAGCCATAAACAGAGAGATACTCCAAAAACAGGGTCCATTTTTTCCTGAAGGCTAGTCTAAACCCTGTGGTTTATTTATTTATTATTAAAACTTCTCGTGCACCAAATAACTTTCGGCTGGAAACGTTCATTCATGTATTTTATATACATTTATGTACAGATATTTTCCTATTATTATTATTATTAAAACTGCAACAGTAAGCAATTTTAAGACACACAAGGCAGTGTTTGAAATAAAAACTATTACCAAAAGTATATTTATTTTCATCAACAAAATAACAGCAATAAATACGGGTGCGTCTCAGTCAGTTCCCTAGTTCAGTAGACAGGGCGCTGATCAGGGAGTCTGCCATTTTTAGGGCTGTCTCACTCGCAAAATTGTTCCAGTGCACTTGCTGCCTTCATGTGCTATTGGAATTTTCCTACTTCCCACTTCTTAAGTGGTAATTCCGAGTATGTCGTGTTCACGTGCATTGTCGGAAAGAACAGGTAATATGGACGATGCCATGTTCATTCATTCATATTTCTTGAGGAACTTTTATTTTGACACCATAATATATATGCCTGAAGGTACCACGTTTATCTGTACAAACAGTAGTATGCAAGTATAAACACCATGGGACCACGCAGCCATCATACTGCTCAGGAAGGAGATGCATTCTGTCTCCTAGAGATGAACGTAGTTTTGTGCGAAAAGTGCAAATCAATCCCAGAACAACAGCAAAGGACCTTGTGAAGATGCTGGAGGAAACCGGTAGACAAGTATCTATATCCACAGTAAAACGAGTCCTATATCGACATAACCCGAAAGGCTGCTCAGCAAGGAAGAAGCCACTGCTTCAAAACCGCCATAAAAAAGCCAGACTACAGTTTGCAAGTGCACATGGGGACAAAGATCTTACTTTTTGGTAAGTGTCCTCTGGTCTGATGAAACAAAATGGCCATAATGACCATCGTTATGTGGAAAAAGGATGAGGTTTGCAAGCTGAAGAACACCATCTCAACCGTGAAGCATGGGGGTGGCATCATCATGTTGTGTGGGTGCTTTGCTGCAGAGGAGGGACTGGTGCACTTCCCAAAATAGATGGCATCATGAGGAAGGAAAATTAAGTGGATATATTGAAGCAACATCTCAAGACATCAGCCATGAAGTTAAAGCTCGGTTGCAAATGGGTCTTCCAAATGGACAGTGACCCCAAGCATACCTCCAAAGTTGTGGCAAAATGGCTTAAGGACAACAAAGTCAAGGTATTGGAGTGGCCATCACAAAGCCCTGACCTCAATCCGATAGAAAATTTGTGGGCAGAACTGAAAAAGTGTGTGAGAGCAAGGATGTCTAAAAACCTGACACAGTTACACCAGTTTTGTCTGGAGAAATGGTCTGAAATTCCAGCAACTTATTGTGAGAAGCTTGTGGAAGGCGACCCAAAACATTTGACCCAAGTTAAATAATGTAAAGGCAATGCTACCAAATACTATCAAAGTGTATGTGAACTTCTGACCCACTGGGAATGTGATGAAAGAAATAAAAGCTGAAAATTCATTCTTTACTATTATTCTGACATTTCACATTCTTAAAATAGTGATCCTAACTGACCTAAGACAGGGAATTTTTTCTACGATTAAATGTCAGGAATTATGAAAAACTGAGTTTAAATGTATTTGGCTAAGGTGCATGTAAACTTCTGACTTCAGCTGTACATAAATGAATATAACCAAATGGCAAACACTAACATTTAGCTGTATTTAGAAAAATAACAAAATATTTATTTAAAATAACACAACCTGTCATTCACTACAGAAACTGTACTCTCCTCCACCATGTTGAAAGTTTAGTACTCCTCCCATCTCTGCAATTCGGGTATCATCTAGAATTCCTAGTTTCCCACTTGAACGTCCGACTTCGCTGGTCATTTATGTGCTCAGAACTCATAATTACAATTTTTCCAAGTCCACTTGAAGGGCACAACTGAAGCGTTCTAAAAAATCCCACGATGCACCGTAAAAACCAGGGAGCAGCCTTGCTCACTATGTTCCCTTACTGGAAACATCGTCATGTCTGAAGTCTCAAGTCGTTAGAAGATGAGCACAAGTGTAAAACTATGAAGTCCAAGCCTTATTTTCTTTTTAAAAGAGATACTGTTTGTAATGTCTTTCATTCATTGTTACCATGAAAGTGAATCAATCTTTTAAATATTTGAGTTGTTAAAAGGTTTAAAATGCACTCCAATATATTTTTGTCTTATTTATACCATTTATCTGTTAATAACACTATACGTTTTGAATATCTTCAACGAAAATGAACGATAGTGTCCATTTATTCAGCGATGGTGCTGATTAATAACAGCTGCACTTCTATATGCGAGCTCGTTAACGTGTCACAGGTGATTGAGTCATAAGTGTCCCAATGTTCAGTGGGTCAATACCCTTACCAGTGCCCGAATTTGTGTTCATGATATATTGATTCACGACCTAGGGAGATAAGGAGCTTATTGAGACACAGGGTAAGAGATTCTTGTTGTTGGAACAGCTGCGCTGTGTTGTCATCTTAATGTTTCAGGTGAAGATAAAGTGGAAGTGTGTCTTAAATTACTCCCTTCATCAAGGGTGTTCCATACGGCCATACATGAGACACGAGTGCCCTGCTCCCTCCAGAGTTCCCACTTCAAGGGCTCAGCCCTTCGGAGGGAGTAGGGCATAGGGATGCTCACTTCCGTTTGGAATTCGCCCTGGAAATGCCATGTATTTTGGACATGCGCAATGGTAATGCAATATTTTTAATTTGGTACCGTGGAAGTAGTACCATGCTTTTTTTGATATGGTACCATGGTAATGATTTTTGTTTGTCACCTTGGTGCCCCATGTATATACACTGCCTGGCCAAAAAAAAAGTTGCCATTTGGATTTAAATAAGCAGATACTTAAGAGCCTATGATTGGATCATTATTGTAGTGATTAATATGTTTCATCTAGCAATTCTTTTAACCCTAACTGATGCACTTTGAAGTTCCTCATTTCTTATACAGCCATGTCGTAAGACGTATCCCGCTGTGGAAAAGATGTAACTGTGTTTCAAAAGGGGCAAATTATTGGCCTGCATCAAGCAAAGAAAACAACTAAGGAGATTGCTGAAATCACTGGAATTGGGTTAAGAACTGTCCAACGCATTATTAAAACCTGGAAGGATAGTGGTGAACCGTCAGCTTCGCAGAAGTAAAAAAATCGGGAAAAAAATCTTGAATTATCTTGATCGGAGATTACTAAAACACTTTGTCACATCGTAAAAAATCGACAGTAGAACTCACGGCTATGTTTAATAGTGAAATAAGAGCATTTCTACGTGCACAATGCGACGAGAATTTACAGGATTGAGACAAAACAGCTGTGTAGCCTAGGGCTGGGCGATATGTAAAAAATATTTTATCGATAATCGCCTTAAAAAAATATCACGGTAACCGATTACATCATCAGTGTGGTTGGTGATTTTTTTTTTTTTTTTTTGCTTTATTTTGCTTTAAAAATTCATTTATTGAAAAAACAAAAACAAAAGACATTTCTTTTATATAAAATAAAATAATGAAGTGATCAAAGAATCTTATTTAACCAGCTCCATTTGCCATCATGCAAACATCTGTCAAAGACAACAGGTGGAAAATTACTAATAGCCTACAGATTAAGAAAATAATCAAAATACGCCTAATAAATTCCCTTATGTTTCCATAATAATGCTGCCAAATGTGTTCTTATCGAATGCGTTTGTATTGCATTTTGGTAATACAGTTAATGCTGCCTAAAGAAAAGAAAACTAAATTTTAGGTTCAAGGTGAACATGTCTTGTATTACTTTATGATTTAATTACTTTCCTCTTTGTTTCTTTAATACAAAGATATATATTACTGAACCTGCAGAGTTCTGTTCACAATGCATGCCAGCCTTGTGGAAATAAAGTGAACTAAACTCACAGCACCTCTTGAGATAATTTGCAGCATTCTCATAGATGACATTATTCTTGAAAACAGTTTTCAGATGAATGAAACAGAGAAAAATGAGTGAAAACTCTTTACATGCACTTGTTCCACGAGGCAGGCTTTCGCTGCACGCCAACATACTTGTTTTCCACATGACAGGCTCATGCTGCACCTCTGAACAAACAGCGAATCAGACACAAGCATTGACGGATTTTCTTTTGTCTGTTCTTAAAAATATAATAAAGTGTTTCTTCAAGCACATGTCTTTGTGAGTAACAGCATTTCTTATCATATGTCACTCCGAGATGTCTTACAGGTCACCCAAATTTTGCAGGTAGTTGACCAAAATTACGCGCGCATGAAATACATTTGGCTGAGGAGCTTGCGAACTGGATTCAGCCTCGGCGCATTTTACGGGTGGTGGGTGCTAGTTTCACTCCCTGGCCTCTGTTTAATATATTTGCTGACATCCCAGATCCATGGTTTTTCCATTTCCCGATATTGTCGATCATCATCTGTTTGCAGTCGGCTTAGGAATCTTTAAGACATTGTCGATATCCGATTACATCGTCCTATCGCCAGCCCTAGTGTGGCCACAAGAAAGCCACTTATTAGTGAGGCTAATCTGAAAAAACGACTTCAGTTTGCTAGGGAGCATAAAGATTGGACTGTGGAGCAATGGAAAAAGGTCATGTGGTCTGATGAGTCCAGATTGACCCTATTCCAAAGCGATGGGCGCGTCAGGGTAAGAAGGGAAGCATGTAAAGCGATACACCCATCATGCATAGTGCCTACTGTACAAGCCTCTGGAGGCAGGGTAATAATCTGGGGTTGCTTCAGTTGGTCAGGTCTAGGCTCAGCAACATTATGCGGCAATAAAATGAAGTCAGCTGACTACCTGAATGTACTGAATGACCAGGTTATCCCATCAATGGATTTTTTTCTTCCCTGACGGCACGGGCATATTCCAGGACGACAGTGCCAAGATTCATCAGGCTCAAATTGTGAAAGAGTGGTTCAGGGAGCATGAGGAATCATTTTCACACATGAATTGGCCACCACAGAGTCCTGACCTTAACCCCATTGAAAATCTTTGGGATGTGCTGGAGAAGACTTTACGGAGTGCTTCAACTCTCCCGTCATCAATACAAGATCTCGGTCAAAAATGTATGCAACTCTTGACAGAAATAAATGTTGTGACGTTGCACAAGGTTGTCGAAACAATGCCATGACGAATGTGCGCCGTAAGCAAAGCTAAAGGTGGTCCAACAAAATATTAGAGTATGCAACCTTTTTTTTGGCTAGGCAGTGTAGATGGTAAATGAAATTCAGTATAGAATTACCATCACCGTGCCATGGTACTGCCACAGTACATTTTTAGAAAATAAGCATTTATTTTCTTATGGAATTGAATAATTTTTTCTCATCATTCGTTGCATCGTATTGTGTCTAAGTGTAAATCAAAGACATTTTAGAAGAAAATGCTGACAACCCGAAGAGTGTGTTCTGTTGTATTTTAGTGGCTTCCAAATATTTGTCTCTCTTGTTAATGTCAGTTTTTATATCATTGGTTTGCTCTTTCTTCAGTCTCCTCTTATCTCACGATGCACTGGTCAGGTTTCCAGGTGGCATTTATAAAATGAAAGGGTTTATGAATGTATTCTGGTTCAGGAATGGTCGGAGATGCTTGTTTGCACACCAGTTGCCAGGTTCCCTCCCTGTTGTGGCTTAATTGTGTTGTTTCCATGAATTGTTCCTATGCACACAGTGGGCAGCTTGTGTTAATGAGTCCCCAGTCATTATTTTGTTTGCACTCAAGCCTAATTGCCTTTTCCCCAGGTGCACGCACACACACGTGGACACAAGGACGCTAAATGAAAACCTCACGAGTGGACATTTGTGGGCTTCTTTAATTGAAGCCTTTTTGCAATTCCATTGTAGAAATTAGGAGGACATTTCAACTACAGGCTTAAGATGGTTGAGAAATGAGTCGGATGCTTTGATCCAATTGAACTTGTTCACTTTGGCACTTCACTGGTAAAACAAATGTCTGCATTTTAATGTTTTATAGTGAAGCACCTTAAAGGTGCACTCAGTAAGTTTTTGCTAATAAAAAAAGACATAAATAGCATTTGTTTTAGAAATATCTTTTAGAAAAATAATTATGTAGACTCAGATTAGATGAAGAATCCAGTCCTGTTAGAATCCCAATAAAAGCCGTTTAATTTTACATGGAGTGGCTCACCCCCTCATGGGAGCTGCCATGTTGACAGAGCACACAACAACCTGTTTCATGCAATTGACCGAGTTATGACCACTAGTAAAGACAGAAATAATAGGTTTACTTTAGCACTTTCAGCCAATGCTTAAAAATAAGGACATGTAAACTAAACAAGCAAACCAAACATTAACGCAAACACAATGTACTTACTACAGACAACAACAGAACCCAAGTCAACAGCATAGTCCAAAGTGATCATATGGATCAGCAGGAGTCCAATCCAAATCCTAAAGGAGACTGTATATTTGGAACCAATATGACTGGGATATAAAATGGGATGGATTATTTTTTCATTATAAAATGGGATGGATTCATTATTTTATTATAAAACAATTTGTTATTTTATGTATACTGTTTGTTGTAATTTATCATTTATAAAACATACTGTTTATTTATCATTATAAATTATGTATGTATTTAGTTTTAAATGTATTATGTATACTCTGTTATTTGTTATAATTTTATTAAGTATTTTAAAGCATTTTTGTCATTTATTTTAATACATTATACATTTTATATTTAGTTTTTAATAAATGTATTTTTTAATTATTCAAATTCCCATTTTTTTTAGAATGCCAGTTTATTCAGTAGGATATTGTTGGATTCTTAGAGAATTCCTGTTTAATCCCATTAGGATTTTTGGCATTCTTTTAGGGATTTCTTTATCATTGAGCACGTTTACATTCATGTTCCTACACTGATTATGCTTAAGCCGACAACGCATGTGGTCATGCAAATGCAATAAACAGTGATCCTTTATCGGTGTAAGATCATAAACAGTGTAAAAATAAATCAATTGGCACGGGCAGATTTTTGCCCATTAAGCCGATTTCGCGTGGCTTGTAAACACCTTAACCAGCGTTCTCACCGGCTTATCCAATGTGTGCTTTTGTTGAGCGCATGCTTCTTCACGGTTTGACGTCAAAAGCAGAAAATAACGAGATTATTTCAAATGTCATGTTAATGTGGATTTCTTGCTGTTTTGTTCTGTATCTTTCATTTATTTCCAAATATTCCAGAATTGTTGCTGTGTTTGTTTCCTTCACTTTCTATCGCAACCTGCATTGGAGCAACAGTTTCCCTCTTACGTAGAACTCTGGGATTCCCCCAGTGTACGAGCGCATATACGTGAACATGAGTATACATGTCATGTTGGTAAAATACCAACATGACAGTTGGTATTTTACACTGGTGTGCATAAATGGGTGTAGTTTATAGTACATGTGCTTTTCCTACCGTACTTGCAGACATTTTTAATTCTTTCCGCTGTGTTGACATGTCAGTCTCCACGTTAGTTATTTGGTCCTCTAAACCTGGTTAGAATGCTGCTTATGCATTTACATGACTACAATAAGCTGCATTCTTTGGGAGAAACCCAGGTGCGTTAAACTGTTTCTCTTAATCCCTTAAAAGGGTGAAGGAAATTGGCGTTCTTGACTGTGTTTCCACCTGGTATAAGATGCATTTTTGGTGATCGGATCACATGTGGTCAGCGCTAAATACAGGTCTAAACAGGGTCTAAAACGTTTTGTGATCGGATCACGAAAAACACTTGCGTATGTGGTCAAAAACATATGTAACCGCATCACATTTGATGTGTTAACGCTTATCCGTACTGTATGCGTCCCGGCAGCAGCGAGGCACCACCCCTCTTTTTATTTAATATATAAACAAAATGAGAACTGAATGAGGTTATTTTGACACATCTTATTCTTCTGATCGTTCATTCTTATTTTAAATGCATTCATCAAATGTTCCAATTCTAACAGCAAATCTTCAAAAGTTTTTTTTAATTGTTATTATTTTATTTTTTTTTATTTATGTGGAATATGGTGTAGGTGTGGCTTCTGAATATTAATTACGTGATGCGGTTAAGTTTTGCCGATTACGAGTGGTTTAGAAGGAAATAACCGTACAATTGTAAAAATTAAAAAAAGCTGATATATACACCAGCATGAGAACTTTACAGACCTTCAGTGTGTCTGATATCAACATGCAGGGACACTTATGAGAAGCACGATCATCTGCAGCTAACCTTGGACAATCTGCTCAAAATTGCATTTTCTGTTTTATGATTAACACTTTTATGGATTCCCAACATACAAATACAAAATAAAGCACAACATAAATGAACAGAATCAACAATTATCCTCTTTTAACCCCCATTAATTTTTAACCCCATTAAAATATAACAATCACCAAATAAACAGAGATAAGGAGAAAAGAATAATTCCCCAATTAATACAATTTCGACCATAATCATGTCTATCTCCACATGGCTATCATTGAGAGCCTTCCAGAAAGGACAAGTATTTGTCCCATTTCTTACCATACACATCTAATTTACCAAGCTGTTTATATGACATCTTTTCAAATGCTGCCACCCTGCCCAATTCAGTTGGTGGACAATTCTTGATATGAGGGAGCGCTTTTTGACTTCTATCCTCTAAGAATTATCTGTCTGCCAATCATTACACTAATTTGGACCCAGCTTTTTGTATATTTGTCACCTACTTTAATAACCGCCCAATGCACATAGTCTAGGGCAGAATGAAATTTGAGTATCTAGTGCTTCACAGATAAAATTCTGGACACTTAGCCAGAAATCTTGAATCTTAATGCAAAACCACAGAGCATGGGATATGTCTCCATCCTCCAAAGGACATCGCCAGCAGGTAGGTGTGTTTTTTTTTTAACCCTTTAAAGCCTGAGCCAAAAATTCCGAAAATTCCATTCTGTGCCAGAATATGATATTCATATCCATTTTCGTATTACAGTCATATAACATCACACACCTGAACTGTATATACCATATTGAAGAGAATAACTAGGGCTTTCAAATGATATAAATATATGTATGATTATTTAAGGCTAATCATCCTTTATCAATAAGATTTCACAGCAGTTTTTACAAAAATCTTCTCCAGCCACCATACTTCATCAGACAACTTCATTTTCAACCATTTTAATTACAAGCTAGAGGGAAACTTGGAGTGTACGAAATATACATAATTCTGTGGGCAATATAGAATAGCAGACAGATTAGAAATATAATCTATTGTTTAAAAGTTATGACCTTTCTAGTGATTAGTGGAAAAATGGAATAAAACAAACATTTAGAATGTTAAGATACATTTCACATGACCACTCCTCAAATACTCCTTTTGAGCACCTGTAATGATAAATTGAGATTGCATCTGAAATTGAAGGACACAAACACTGAAATATACATTTTATGTGTTCAATAAAACACACACTTTAATTTGAACATTAGAATTACACACGAGTTACACAGCAAAACATACAAAATCAAACTTTCGACCTATCTACAGTAAATATATTTTTAATAAAGAGTGCAGGAACAGAGTATATATAAATTCATAAATACTCAACAACTGCAATACCTGTGGAGAGAAGAGAGGGAGAAAAGAGGAGAGGGGTAGGACAACACCAGTAAACACAGCCCAACCTAGGCCTCTTCGCAAAACTGGTCACACTCAGCTAAGTGCCAAGACTGAAAACAGTTCCTATCGCGAACCAAGCAAAGTCTTTTGCCATTACATTCCGGCGCGCAACAAGCTACTTTAGTTTTGTTTTCAGTCCTACTTTTCCGATAGCATAGCCAACATCTTTTAGAGGACTCTTCAAATTTAGGGACACGGGCTGTGTGGAGTGAAGAGGAAGGAGGGACTACAGGCTTTAGTATATGCAAAGGGAAACTTGCGTGAATATCGATTCCTCCCAGCTGACGAGCCAGGTTTTCTCTGAAATCTGTCTGGGTTAAGTTCACTGGTCTATGCTCATTCCCTGGTGCTGCATGAATGTGTTGCCATTCCTTAAACAATATGAAATTATTGATGACGGCAATGTCTATGAAGTGAAAAAAAAAAAAGTCTTCCACCACTTCTGAGTTTTTGTAGGACGTCGTAAGATTTTATAATTTGGTCTGACCTATCAACACCGCCCATATTTTTATTATTGCTGATGACAATGGGCTGGAGGGCTGCTACTTTTGTCCAGTCGCCATCATTTTTTACAAACCTAGTAATTTCGGTTGAGCCATTCGCATTGTGGAAATTGGAGAGGCATGTAACTGCATGCATGTCCTTCCACTGAATTACAAGTATATTCCCCTCAATCTTACACCACCTCATATCCCCACGAGCTGTCTTGCATTCACATCTTTTGATGTCTTTAAATTCTGCAGGAAATAGTTTACGATTCGCCCTGCATGACCCATAGGCATTAGTTCCCATTTCTAACAACTTAACCATAAGAGCTGGGGACGTGTAAAAGTTGTCAAACCAAACATTGTGGCCCTGGTCTTTGAATGGCTGCAGTAATAATTCAACTACTTTGGTGGCCAAGTCAGTGACACGCCCATCATGACTAACTGTGTAAACATTGAAGTCGAGAGTATAGCCCAAGTCTGATGTTGCAATTACCCATAATTTAAAACCCCACCGAGTAGACTTGCCCTTCATGTATTGTTTAAATCCTGACCGAGCTTTAGACTTGACCATACGTTCATCTATTGCAAGATTTTGGTTAGGCTGAAAGAGCTGCTGGCATTTTTGTTTGAGGTGGTCCATAAGATAACGCAACTTCCTCTCGCCCATGAGCCCTGAAGTGACTTGGTTCCCCAATGACGATGGGAATCAGGGAGAATTGAAAATCCCATGTAAATGAGCAACCCAAGAAATTTGTGAAATTCATCAGGGGTCACCTCCATCCAAGCTCCTTGGTAGCTGAAATATGATGGACAGTTTAGGACGAGCTCCCACCCCTGACGGTTTGTAAAGCTGCGTATCTCAGCAACTACAGCCTGAGTAAAAAACAGCATGAAAAAGTCAATTTCTCACAACATCATATTGGAGGTTGACCGCACAGCCTGACGCACGCTACCTAAGTCAATACCGAATGGACAGCTAGGCTTAAATGGGAGAGGTTTTGGTGCCTGTGAATCGATGTCAGAGTACGAGGGATAAGAAACGGAGTCAGGGAAGCGTTTACACTTTCTAGCTGAATTGGGACCTGTGCGAGAATGGCTAGCCATACCCAAAATAATAAGAGCAACAGTGTTAGTGTTACTGTGAGTATCAGTCATATGATAAATGGAAACAAACAATACATACACATTCATATATACGCAGTTGATGGTCTTGGCTGGGGATCAGGTTCCATCTCATCCTCCATCTCCTCGTGGTCCGGGTCTTCCTGCAGTAGTTCCTGATCCAGCAGATCTTCCTCCTGTGTGCTCATGCCCTCAAAATCAGGGAGCCATAGTCTCTATCCATCTCTACAACAGAAAAAAGTATACAATTGGTAGCCAGCAGTGTGTTCTTCATTAATCCATACACTGAATAGTCACCAAAGACTTGCAGACTAACCAGAATGTTCAACTGGAGACAGCCCTCTCACACTTTCCTTGTGAACAGGAAGCTACACACAATCTTAAATCATGTCTGTGTGATGGATGGGTAAGGTTATCTGCTAAATTATAGAAAGATATCTACCATTTTTTTTTTTTTTATTACATGGGAAAATCAACAAGCTAGATAACTTATCTAACTAGCAGGCCAGTTTCCAGGCAGGTCTGAACAGCGTCTGCTCTCTGCCTCACATTACTTCAGGCGGATTTTTCACAAGCGAAAAAATTGGCAAAAAAAAAAGTTTATAAATACATTTATTATTCACGCCCAGTAATCCCTTAACCAATCATATGTGCTTTTAGCTTATATTGTCATGAGTATCTGGCAGTTTTCGGAAATAAAATCGGTGATTGGACGGCGAAGATATTGAGACCGGAACCATGGGAATTATTGTTCCAAATTTGAACGCTCCAGCTGGAAAGGGTTAAATCAAGCCTAAATAATCTAGAGGGAGTCCAATAGAAACGTTGCAAAATCTTAAACTGAATAAGGCATACCCTTGAATCCCTAGACATAGTTTTAACATATCTTTAAATTCTTTCCCACTCCCCATCAGTACTAAGTTCAAATCTCTTTCCCATAACGTCTTAAGAGCTGTTAAGGCTCCATCACCACAACTCTGAATCAACGAGGAATAATAACACACTGGCGTTTCATGACCCTTTCCAAAGGCCTTGAGCACCATACAAAGAGTGTCAGCAGCCTTAGGGGGCCGTGTACTACTACCAAAAATAGTACAGTTGAGACCTACATACTTAATTTGGGGTTCAACCATATACTTGAGACATAAGCAAGTATAAAAATTTAACATATGGGAAAACTTTGTCCATACTGAATGTAAGTGTAAAATAATAGGATGCATTTTTACTTCTCTAGGCAATTTAATAGAAAGACTGCAATGGTGAGATTGGGGCAAGGACTGCTTGTTCAATGTGGTACCAGGAAGGGGGAAATTTTGCGTTTTCAGCTGCCTCTGTGAGAAATACCGCTCTTTTTTTTTTTTTTTTTTTTTTGCACTTTTCTGACTTTGTTGCGGTTTATCATACCGAAACACACTGACATAGTGATTGATATCATCATAACAGAGTCCCTCCCCTCCAAATCAGATCACAAGAGATGCATTTAAACGACCAGGTGTAAACTGTGATGACGTGATCGGATCACCTGAGACACATCTTAATACCAGGTGTAAACGGGGTCCTTGTTTGAATGACGATACAGAATGCCACTTTCTGCAAAAACCCTGAAATAAACCGTTTTTTGGGGGGGGGGGGGATTTTTCCCCTTTTTCTGCCAAGTTGAATACCCAATTCCCAATGTGCTTTTTTTAAGTCCTCGTGGTCGCATGACCATCCTCCGTGTCTGAGACCATCAACCCGCGCATCTTATCACGTGGCTTGTTGAGCGCATTGCCACGGAGACATGGCGCGTGTGGAGGCTTCACGGCGGCAACCACGCCCAACTCGCCACGCGCCCCACTGAGAACGAACCACATTATAGCGACCACGAGGAGTTTACCCCATGTGACTCTACCCTCCCTAGCAACCGGGCCAATTTGGTTGCTTAGGAGACCTGGATGGAGTCACTCAGCATGCCCTGGGATTCGAACTAGCGAGCTAGCGAACTCCAGGGTTGGTAGCCAGCGTATTTTACCACTGAGCTACCCAGGCCCCATAAACCGCTTTCTTAAGTGCATGTAAATATGTCATCTGAGTGAGAACTGACTTTGTTAAAGACGTTGTTTTGGCATGTCTTTCTGCGGCAGATGAATTCTTAAGTACACTGTTCAAAGTTTGGTCTTAAACCTCTGAAATGGGCATCATAGATTAACTGCAGGATTCTAAATCTTGGATTAGGAGTTAATGCCATATTCTCCTTTTAATCTTAGCCTCAAAGATTTACTGCTTTCTTTGAAATTTAGGATTTTATGGAATCAGTTTGACTTAGTAAACCTCTGAAGTTGCTGCTATAAAACAGACTTTGGGCATTTTGGACATTCCGAATCCTACACAGACTCTTAGAATTTCACATTTTGCATGGCTTTATGATGAATATACGGTATGAGCTAAAATGTTTACATTTACCATGTTACCATTAATGTTCAGTTTGAATAGAACACACTTTATTTGGAATTAGGTGTATGAAGTTTGTGTCCTCTTGCTTTATTACTCATGTTGTTAATCCAGTTTTTGGGCCTGTTCTGCTTGTTTGGGGTAATAAGTGAGGCCTGGTGGATTACAAGTGAGGATTACTGTTTTTGCTCTTGTGTTTGGTCACCATAAGCAGCTCTTCATCGGTCTGTTGACCATCCTCTTCCATTCCCCCATCAAAATCTTGAACTCAGCACTCGGTGGAATTAATGGACAGTAACAGACTCCATTTCTCTGAGTTCAGCAGTTTTAATCTTCCATGTGGCCAGATAACACATTGACCTGCAACTTTTTGAAGTCTTGTATTTGGTTTCATTGTTCTGGTCCTGCATAACCTTTTTTAATGAGCATTAGAGATGTATTTCACTTTTTGCTTCTCTCTTGCACTCTTTAAAAATAAATGTTCCAGTGAGAACCAATTCAATTTTTACATTTTTCTGAAGAAAATGTGAAAGTAGTACAGTTAAACATTGTTCTTTGAATTTGCAATATTCTTAGTGCTCCACACCTCTGACCTTGTTAGTCAGAGTTTATGTGATGATTCATGGGGAAATTCTAAGAAATATTAATTGTAGGTCAGGCATTATCTTCTGGGAAGCATGTGATTCTGGTTCTTTCAGCTCATTGTGATTTCATAACTGAGCTGTTAGAGATCTGCGAGACGCTACATTGTTTCTCATTCTGAATTCCGCAAGAAACCTACCAATGATCTGCGAGCATTCAGCAGAGATTTGAACAAACCAATTAGCAAACTTTGGTGCATAACTTGTCCTGCACAGTGTGTCCTACAGTAGGGATGCCGCGGTGTGAGTTTTTGACGATGAGATTACCGTCTGAGAAAAAATTGCAGTTAACCGGTTTTATGATTATTTGCCATTTTTCTTATACAATAGCACTGATGCAAAAAATGCATAACATATAACAACTGAATGTTTTTGTGTACATACTTCTGGGGGATATGTGGACGCTAAGGGCAGCCCTGCAATAAGAAAACTGTTAAATACACAAAAAATAAATAGGAGGTATATAATAAGAGATGCTCCAATCTAGGGCACGACACCGCTTATGTGCATCCCGAGCTCAGTGATGAGATTGAATGTAACCGGAGTGCTTCAAAAGTGTGTAAATGTAAGATAATTGTGGTTGCGCAACATGTAGCCTAGTTCAAGGCATCCATCAGTTTCCTTCTGCAACAGTTTTTTAAAGCAACCCATTGTCTGTCAGACACCCAACAAAAAGAATCGGCAACAGACTATAAAATGTATGTCCTTACAAATAAACACCTTTACAAATAAACCTGTGGACTATGCATAATAATGGGAACATTGCTCACAGCAGGAAATTTAAAGTCCGATAATGACTAAAATGTACATTTATTGTTGAAATTGATGAATTTGTACAGAAGCAATGCTTTAAATAATGAGGACAAAAAGACACAACTTTTCAAAGTTTACTCGCTGATAGTAACTACACACAATGCACTGCATGCTCTCAGCGTACATAAACATTACAAAAAGTAGCATCTTTTCATCACTTTGAAATCACCAAAGCTAAATATATAAAATTTGTTAGTTTGTTGTTGGATGACTAGTGGAGCATCCTGTCCCATTTTTAAGATGTGTTTCTTTCTATGACTTCTGTCTGCCTGTCGTCTTCAGTCAGTCATTTAAATGATCCCTAACAGCCGATTTAAGTCGCTTTTTTGATGGATATGAGTTTGGTATATTGAAGTATATTTTGTAGTTTGTGTGTTTACGCCCCAGTTTCACATGAATTGAAAGTTCACGTTCAGTCCGTGGCACCTGGCTAAGCACCACACGGCCACTGTCTGTAACCATAGAAACAGCTCCAATACCCACACATGTACAAGGGTTTTCACATTTAGGCTTACAAAATCGTATAACTCTTTTAAATTATATATTGATACATTATGTATATTATTTTTGCCACGACTAAAAAAATTGGCATTGTGAATTTTTTTTTTTAATCGTGGTTAATAGTGAAACCGTATCACGGAATTCCTATCCTACAGACATGAATGATACCTCAAATCATGCGGCTTGTTGAGGAGAGGTCTGCCATTAAATTAAGCTTTCTGACATACGATTCTTGACTGGTCAATACCAAAGCAATTGAAGATCCCATAGACTTACTCTGAAGGAGAGATCTGATCATATCTAGAAACCGGAATATTATAAGCTGGGTTTCCATCCAAATGTTTTCCTTTTTTTTTTTTTAAGTGCATTTATAATAATTTGACAAAAGAAAATGTGAATCATTGCATGTTTCCATCCACTACGTCATGATGGAGCAGCTGAATGAGCTCAGTGCCTTTGGGGAGAGTTGTACTAGTAGTGTTGGAGCAATTGTACATTTTTATTTAATGCTGTCAGGAGATGCTGCAGAATGAGTGTGATATCTTATAAAATGAGGGCTGATATGCGCATATGCCGCCAGCCTTCGTATATCATGGAGCGCCGCCTCTCAAAACTGTTCTGGTGGATTGCGCGGACCCACTTTAACGACCAGCTGTGGGTTAAACACTTCCGAATGTCAAGGGCTATGTTCGAAGAATTGTGTGCAAAGGTCTGACCTTTTGTTGGGCCACATCAAGCTATCGCACACCCATAACACGTGCAACAAATGGTCAAAAAAAGTAATTGTTTTGGGAATAAACTGTTTCTGTCAACTTAATGTGCAATTATACTTATGCAGAACTCTAGAAAATCCACCTCTGCCTTGCGCATTATCTTTTAGGCGAATTTTTAGAGTTATGCGCCTTCCAATCAGGTTTACTGGTGTGCAGATTTTAAATACACTTAATTGTTTGATGGAAACCCAGTAATTTAGACTTGCAGGTAGGCACTTTTGTGTTGGCGAATAAGCAACTAGTGGTTGACCGATTTATTTCTGAGGCAGATAAATCAGCCGATATTTTTTTTATATTTTTGCAATTACAAAAATTGTATAACTAAACAGAAACCAGGAGAAACTGCTCTCTTTAAAACCCCTTTTTTTTTTTTTTTTTTTTTTTGCCAATTTATGTATTTGTAATTTACTCTAATATTAAATTGTGTGATATATCGGCATTATTTTGGCCTCTCATGCACCCTGCTCTCTTGATATCAGCATTGGCCATTAAAAAAACCCATATCAGTCTAGGGATGCACCGATACCACATTTTCTTCCGATATCTGAAATCTCAGTATTGGCCGATCCCGATCTGATACCAGTTTTGTTTTTTTGTTTTTTTTGCATAATCAGTTTAGAATATCTTTACATTATTATGTATTACTAATTGGGGGTCCTCTGTAATATGTAAAGAAACACAAACCTCTAACTACACATTATTTCAATATAAATGTGTAGCTTAAAAACTTTACTGTTAACTAGTCTACTGGATAGTGTAGCAGCAAAATTAACAGTAATTCCAATCTAAGTGTTCAGTAGAAAAAGCTTTTTTTGGAACCCATTCTACTTAAATATTGTTATAATTTGTGAAACAAATAATAATACATTATTATTATCATCATTATTATAACTATTATAATTGACTTTTAGAATTTTAAATACAACAATATTTCTCAGTCGTGCACCTTTAACTTTAAAACCCTCTGGCTTTTATTTTGACATTCTGAAATCTTCAGAAAGTCCTGTATTTGTCTGTTTGTAGGGAAGTTCACTGTAGTTTAATTCACTTCTTATTCAAATTCTGGTAAAAAGCACCTCAGGTGCCGTTCTAAATGCATATTATAAGTGAATTGAACTATTGAGCATCTACATCTGAGATATTATTTGTGAGTAGCACTTAAATATTGCTCACTGCATGAAGGCTAAAAATAGCCGCGTGTCAACGCATTGACGCTGTGTGCGCATTTTATATATTTACTTATTAAACAGCCTTTTGTGATTCACAGAGCTATCGCACGTCTTCAAGTGGCTTTGAATAAAATGCACGAGTCATGTGAACTACATTAATGGTGTTTTTATGGTTCTTTTATGTAATATTTTGGAGCTTAACAGTAACGAACATGACTAACACACAGTATCGGCTTTGGATTGGGCTCCTCGGACCGATATCCGATCTGTTTAAAAACGTCAGAATTGTAGAGAGTTCTATTTTGATCTCTATAGTTCCACATATTCATCTACTGATGACAATATTGGAAAATGTGTGGATCCATTAAAACTCCCTAAACTCATGACCGAGCAAAAAAACTCTCTTGATTCTGAGATAATCTTGGAGGAGCTTGACGAGGTAATTAAGTCCCTGCCTACAGGCAAGGTTCCGGGGCCAGATGGATTTGCCGCTGAATTTTTTAGATCTTGTGCAACAGAATTGGCTCCACTTTTGCTAGAAGTTTATACAGAAGCATTAAAGAATGGAAAGCTTCCCCCAAACATGACACAAGCCCGGATCAGTCTGATTCTTAAAAAGGACAAAGTTCCAAGCGAGTGTAAAAGTTACCGCCCAATTTCCCTGATCCAGTTAGATGTCAAAATTGTCAAAAATTCTGGCTAACCGATTAAGTTATGACATCTCTTATACATAAAGATCAGGTGGGGTTTATTCGGGGCCGTAGCTCCGAATGGTCGCTGCCATCTCACTCGATGCTTAAAAGGCATTTGATATGGTTGAATGGGATTATCTTTTTAAGATTTTGGAAATGTATGGGTTCAGGAGTACATTTATTGGATGGATTTAGTTACTTTATAGACACCCTGTAGAAGCAGTACATTAATTTCAGAATATTTTACTCTGAATAGGGGCACCCGGCAGGGTTGCCCTCTTTCCCTATTATTGTTCTGTCTTGCCCTGGAACCATTAGCAGCCGCGATAAGAGGATGATTTTCCAGGGGTGATTGGGAGAGGCATAAGCTTTTGCTTTATGTAGATGATATTTTATTATTTGTCTTCGACCCTTCTAGATCTATGCCTTGCCTCCACAGAATTATTAATTCCTTCTCCAAGTTCTCAGGATACAAAGTCAATTGATCTAAATCCGAAGCTTTGGCTCTGACAGCATACTGTCCAGTAGTGGCTTTCCAGCCGGGCACTTTCCAGTGGCCAAACAGGGCATTAAATATTTCGGTATTTTATTTCCACCAAATTTGTCTGACTTAGTTAATTTTGACCCTCTAATAAAAAGATTTTCGAGCGATGTGGACAGGTGGGATTCACTACATTTATCGATGATGGGGAAGGTTAATGTTATTAAAATGAATTATTACAAAATTCAACTACCTGCTACAGTCACTCCCTATAGATGTCCCCCTCTCTTATTTTAAGCAATTTGAAAGTATAGTGAAGTCCTTCATTTGGAATGGAAAGTGTCCCAGATTGCACTTCAACAAATTACATAGGCCGATTGACAAATGGACAAGGCCTACCCAGATTTTTTTTTTATTATTATGCTTTCGGTCTCAGACATTTGGCTCATTGGTCGCTTCCACCTGAAAGGGCCCCTCCTTTGTTTTGTATTGAACAAGAAGTTCTTGCCCCTATTTCGCCATTGCAGGGCCTGTCTTTCAAATTAACCGGTGAAATTAAGTTACACCCAGTCATCTTGCATTTGAACTCGGTATGGACAAAAGTGTCCAGAGTGTTTAATTCGGACATTTATTTGAATGCTGCTTCGAGCATATGGTTGAACCAAAAATGATGTATCGATAAGTCTCCCTTCTGCTGGTCAGAGTGGATTGTCAGGGGGGTTGCTGCACTCGGTGGTCTATATGAGAATGGAGTGTTGAGATCCTTTGATAATTTGACTCAACATTTTGCGATTCCCAGATCTCAGTTTTTTAGGTATTTACAGTTGCACCACCTGTTCTGTACTATTTTTGGGAGTAGTGTACACCCCTTAGAGCGGAAGATACTTTGGGAGAGGTGCTTGCTGCTTTTGGTAAAGGACATGAGCGTCAGTGTATTACACTTTGCTAATTCAGAGTTTGGGGGATGGAGCTTTAACTTCTATTAAGAGATTATGGGAGAAAGATTTTAATTTGGTGTTGGAGGATGGGGTGTGGGCTGGGATTTTAAAAAACATCAAGTCTGCATCTAGAGATGCAAGGGTGCGCCTTATGCAATTTAAGATTTTACATCGATTTTATTGGACCCCTTCTAGATTGTATAGGCTTGGTCTTAAAGACACACCCACCTGCTGGAGATGCCAATCAGAAGACGGGGACACATCCCATGTTTTCTGGGGATGTGTTAGGATACAAGAGTTTTGGTTGAAAGTATAGAAGTTCGTATGCGAAGTGGTCAAACGTTTTGCCCCAGATTGTGTGTTTTGGGGGATGTTGCGGTTCTGCATATGGGTGATAAATACGTGGAGAGTTGGGCCTGACAGGTGTGATGATTGGCAGGCGGTTAATTCTTAAGGGATGGAAGTTGTCATCTGCACCCTCGTTTCGTGAGTGGTGCGTTGAGCTGGGTAGGGTGGGTGGCGTTTGGGGAGATGGTGTACAGAAGGCTGGATAACATGGATATTTTCATTAGGAAATGCTAATAAATCAATAAAAATTTGTTATTAGAAAAAACGTCAGTATTGGACACGATACCGATCAATGGATCAGATCGGTGCACCCCTATATCAGTCAACCACTGTAAGCAACCAGCCAGACCACCTTAGCAACTGCATAGCAACAAGTCAAGTCATTTTTATTTGTATAGCGCTTTTTTCAACAAACATAGTTTCAAAGCAGCTGTACAGGAAATTGTGCTATAACAGAAAAATAAAGACAATAATGTCTGTCATCATTGTGCTATTTGATAAAAATATGATGGTTGATTGTGTCTGCAGTGCACACTGGCACCAAAGCTACCACATAGCAAAGCAAGATGCTAAAAAACACTCAAAACACCCAAGTAATCGCATTGCAACGCCAAGCAACCACCCACAACATCCTAGCATCAAGTTGGCGAGACATTTCCTTTAGAAAATCTAACACTACTGACTCTTGAGTGCAGTGTGTAGAAACCTAAGCACTCAAGCACCACACACACACAGAGGTCTGGGTTCATTATGTGTGTTTTGTGCTGTAAGGGTGTACAGGGGTCTTAAGGACATTATTAAGGACAACCAAATTAACAAGACCCACTCTCATTACAAAACCCCCAACAGAGAGAGAGGTTAATCCCCCTGACACACACACACACACAGACATACCGATTGTGAGATGGTTTTTGTCTCCATCACGCTCAACCCCCCTGAAACATCTCATTTCCTCTGCTTCTATAACAACACACACCAGTCGCTATTTTGGAGACAAAAAAGCGGATAAGACCCTGGAGGGCTGTATAAGTAAGTGTGTGTGCGTGCGTGCACAGCAGATGTCTGGGTCACTCAGGCCAAAGTCCCTCATTAGCATCATAAAGGGGCAACAGTGGAGGGTCTTAATTCCGTCAGCAGACAGACAGTGGTTTCTGTATTTTTATTGTGTATTTATATTTTTTATTAGAGGTCGACCAATAGTGGGTTTTGCCGATACGATAACTAAGGTGGGAAAACAGACCGATAGCCAATTAATCGGCTGACTTTTTTTTTTTTTTTTTTTTTTTTTTTTTTTTTTATAATGAGAATGAAAACTTTCCACTCAATGTAAAATAATGCTGAACTTTAAGTATTACATTCCATGGCGATAGTTCAATATATTTCTCCCACACTGCTACCTTCTTCAAAGCCTATGCCATCTGAAATTACTTAAAATATTAAAATATAACAGGCCAAATGTGTTTGTTGTACTGTATGCTTCATCACTACTGACAATATTTGTTATTTTATTGTCAAATTAAATCTATAAATGATGTCCAAGAAAGGGAGAGAGAAAAAGGGATAGAAATAAACTCAACTAAAGTCTTGTCTTTTTAAAGGTAATTTTAGAATGGCATTGTCTATATTATATGTCCATTTGCCCTCAAATGAACACACTGTATTATATTACAATGTGCCCACTCATGAAACTGAAATTAATTTCATACAGATATATTAGGAAGTTTAGTCAGATGTTCATTTTGTCAGAATGGAGAAAAGTTTGGGAAAATTTATAGTCAAAAAACTATAAATGGGAAAACTCAAACTGTTCCTTTGCGCATGCATTCACACAATGAACCGTGCTTGCACTTGGTCTTCTAAAGCAAATAACAGCAGAGCAAAAACTCAGGCAGTATATTCATATAAGGTTGCCATTAATGAAAGAAAAAACTCAACGGATCTGCACAAATTCATAAGTGACTTTTTTTTATTCAAAGCAGCGTATTAAGAGGAATGGAAAGCAGTTTCCATCCTTGACTTTTTTTAAAAAACATTTTTCTAACTCCATTCGAACAGCTAATGTCCATTTGCCTGTCCTCCATCTCGTCGGCAATGCAATTCTCCAGTGCAGCGATTAGTTATAAACAAATTATCAAACTACCTTTGGTTGTCTTAAATGACTGATTTATTGCACCATGACAATAATAAAAACATGCATTATATACATTACCTTGGCTTTTCTCTGTCGATGTTTTAAACCCGTATTTAAAGAATCCATCTCTATAAATATCCTAGTCACGTTGCACAATAAACTCCACGCGGAGTCAGTGATTGTTTATTTAACCTCTAGAGGGCGCCGTTATACTGTAGAAACGAGTTCAGACTGTAGAACCCTCCAGCGCCGGCCATAGAGGAAATGAAACCAAAAATAACTATCGGAGTTGATTTTATCCGATAGTTGATAGTAAAAAAAACACAACTATTGTACGTGATTAAGCAGTAAATCCGATTCGGTCAACCTCTGTTTTTTTATATTATTATATTTGTATATATCTATATATGTTGTTTTTTTTTTTTATTTTCTGCCACTGTGCTTTTTGTACTTTTATTGTGTACCACATAAGTTTTGACAAGATTATACAGTATGTAGTGATTTAAAAAAAATAAAAAAATGTGAAATTCTTGTTTTCAAATGTTTAAGTGTATTGAGCAAATATTTGTATAAAATAAGCATTCATTTAAATTTTGCAATTTTGTGCATCTTATTTTTGCTATCATTAAATACAGTTATATTATTTCTATAAATATTGTTATATGTGATATGTAAGGGATAATGTACAGTCAGCCGGTTATCACAAAATAAACCCTGACAGTGTGATCAGGGTGAACAACCGTTATCGCATTACCCACCTTTTACACGGCTACTAACCAAATAAATGAATACATGGATATACAATATTGATTTGCATTGAAATTATGTAGCTAATAATGTTAGGCTGTGCTAATGACGCAATTTGTGTCACACATACTGTGCGCAGAGCGATCCGCAACGCAACACCTGACGTATATGTTGGTCTTTATGATGAAATTTACATCACACATACTGTGCGCGGAGCCATCAGCAATGTATACAATATTAAGATACCACAATTTAATATTAAATATAATCCTAAAAATAAAATAAGGAATAATAATTATATGAAATAATAATAATGATTCAATAACCAAAAATGTCACTAACTTTAATTGCACCTTGGGGTTATCAGTTTGTCTTCAGTTTGACACCAAGCGTAATTTTTTATTGGGCTATCTATCTTAATATAGAGAACATTTTGTTAGCCAATACTTGTTTTAAGTCTTAATAAAAAAAAGCTTTTTTTAATAAGCCTTTTAAACTTTTTTGTCAGCAAAAACTAGGCAAAGTGATATTACTGGGAAGAGGAAAATGCAATTAATAGTGACAATGTGTAGAAAGCTTAGATATAGCCAGTTATGACAGAGATCCTGATAAAAGGATCGGTATCGGTCGATCATGTGACAAAAAGATTGGTGATGCGTATCGGCTGTAAAAATCCTGAATGGAGCATCCCTAACACTGATGTTAAGATTGATGTATGCATTCATGAAATCACACAGACTCCCTTCAAAATCCGAATCTGTCAATGTCAAATGTTGGACAGCATTTGGAATAATCCTTTTTTTGTAAATGATTTTTCAGCTAAATGCAACCCCTGGCCATGCCAGTCTTCTTTTTTATTGCTAAAGCGCAAGCTGCAAGGAATTAAAGCAATCTCCTCTGGCTTTTTGTTTTATAATGATAAATAGCGTGAAAATTCCTTCAATTTTGGAATTCGCCAGGTTGTAAAATCATGTCATGTATCACTGCATCTGTACGATTATCAGAGTCAGAACTCGCACCATGTATGCCCAACCTTACAAGACTACTTACCAAATAAACAAATAAATAGACATGAAACTGAATGAAATTGATTTACATTGAAATTATATAATTATGTAAAGAAATTGCTCATCAGCTGAAATACACACAGATTGTGTCGGAGTTCTGTTGGTGTTTATAATAATGACCATCTGACTGCTCATTTGCAGCTTATTACAAGACTACTTGCAAAACAATTAATAAATGCAAATGCAACATTGATTTGAGTTTAAATGATTTATTAGCTTACGTCTACAGATTGCACAGTGAGCCGAGAAGCAGGAGAGATGTCTCACAAATTCGTAATACCCGGATGAGCGGTCTGCTATATGGGTACGCGGTTGTTACTCGGAGATATCAGAACGCTAGATGGCGCCATTAAGAACAGAGTATTCCAGATACCCGCATAATACATTGATAAATTATTGTCAGGGTAGTATACTATAAAAGAATACATGCAAGTGTACAAACTTGCATTAAAGGTGCACTGAGCAATTTTTTTCCCCTTTTAAAAAAAAGTTTGACTTCTAAAGAAATAAATTGTATTTTGAAATATATTTATAAAATCATGAGCACTCACATGAGATGAAGATATATTCTACATGGAGAGGGTCCGCTCATGGGGGCTACCATGAGTAGTACTACTAACCAGCCGAATACTTCTCGCTTAATCCCAGCAAACCCCCTGTTATTGGACACTTTCACTCTTGGATTAAATTAATCAAGCTGATGGTGAATATTAAATTGTAACTTTTTTTTACTGATTTTTAAATCTTTAACTGAATTTGATTTTGAATTATGCTGCATCCAACCGCTTGGTGTCAATGTAAGTCCAAGATGACACAAACAAAAAAGTGTAAACTAGGAAAGGACAAAAAAGCAGCAGGTATAAAAGCATAAAATAAATTAAAAAGGAAGCACAGTCAAACACTAATTCTTTTTATGCCACTTATGTCCATGGAAATAGCTGCTCGGCATTGTTCCAAAGCGGACTGACTTGCCCTGAATGGGACTTTGTTGTCATGTAATGTGACCAACCACAGTTTATCAATGTCAAATCTAATCTCTCATTTTATTGGTTGTTTTACAGGTGTCGTCTCAGTCGACACAGCAGCTCAAATTCACCACATCAGACTCTTGTGATCGCATCAAGGACGAGTTTCAGTTCCTGCAGGCACAATATCACAGGTACACAACACAGACGGACAAAAGTGTTCGGAGGCACGTACCCAGAACATTCCAAAAAACAAAATGTGTACCATTTGTAGACTGTTATAGATATAGTTAACCCCCAAAATGAAAACCCTCAACCTCATATTGCTCCAAACATGCATTACTTATTTTCCTGGAAGACAAAAGGAGATATTATGCAGACTGTTCATGCAGCTCTTTCCCAAATAATGAAAGTGAATGGGGGATGCTGTTAAGCTCCAAAAAGGATACAAAAAGCTACATAAAAGTGGCCATACAATTTGTGCACTATAGTCAGATTCTTTTGAAGCCATACAATAACTTTGTATGAGGAACGGCCCAAAATCCGTTATAACCTGAAAATCTTACCCTCCGGTGCAGCTCTCAAATCTAATTTTCATTCGTATTAGGGCTGTCAATTTAACACGTTAATTTGGTGAGATTAATTATATAAAAATAAAGAGTTAAATTAACCCAATCATGTCCCCGAACCGTAATAAGGAGTATTCCTACCATCAGAGCAATTCAAGCTTGAAGTACCAATTGTTTTCAGCAGGGGGCAGTAAGTGAAACTCCAGCTATAAAGGGAACGTGCAGCTGTACAGAGAACAAACCACACTTAGACTAGCTTGACACCATCGAAAGCACAAGAATGCAGTCTTGCATTCAAAAACAGCTGGACTGAGCACAATTCCGAATGCAGGAATCTTAAGACGTGTTTTTCTACGTTTCAAACTGTTTAACTTGACACAGCGACCTAAAAAAAAAGCTGCGTTTATGACGCAACGCAACCAAAGCACTTTAAAAGCTTCTGTCTGGTGCATGTGTACAGTGACGTGTCCTTAGGAAAGCCCTTACAATAAATCTATCTCGGATTGATTTACAAATTCAATTGCAAACTGGATTGATGTGGACTGTATGTCAATGATTATCAATAATATGGAAATAGGGCCCTGGGTAGCTCAGTGGTAAACACGCTGGCTACCACCCCTGGAGTTCGCTAGTTTGAATCCTAGGGCGTGCTGAGTGACTCCAGCCAGGTCTCCTATGCAACCAAATTGGCCCGGTTGCTAGGGAGGGTAGAGTCACATGGGGTAACCTCCTCGTGATCGCTATAATGTGGTTCGTTCTCGGTGGGGCACGTGGTGAGTTGGGTGTGGTTGCTGCGGTGGATGGCGTGAAGCCTCCACACGCACTATGTCTCCGTGGCAACGCGCTCAACAAGCCACGTGATAAGACTGTCTCAGACGCGGAGGCAGCTGGGATTCATCCTCCGCCACCCGGACTGAGGCGAATCACTACGCGACTTAAAAGCACACTGGGAATTGGGCATTCCAAATTGGGTGAAAAAGAGGAAAAATCCAAAAAATAAATAAAATACTAATATGGAAATAAATATATTGCCTTCAAAAGCCACTTTTTGTGATATCAGTGCTTTACTCGTCTGCCACAGTTATGTCATGGATTTTAATTATCTGAATTATTATCTTTGAAGTATGTATTATATTTATAATGATTACTATTTATAATTATTTGATCATTATAAATTGAATTATTTTTTATTTAAGGGGCTTTCTCAGCAAATATTTATATGAACGATGAATTAATTGCCATATGTTTTTAATTCGATTAAAAATTTATCGATTTACAGCCCTAGTTCAGATATATTCAAAATGCCAGCTTGCTTTCATTTTATGGAAAAGAGTTGCAGGGACATTCTGCTAAACTTTTTTTTTTGTGTGTTCCATGGAAGAAAGAAAGACACACAGGTTTGGGATATTTTTGGGCACACACAACACTATCTATCGTGTTTGTCTGTGCTCCAGTTTTGAGAATCACTTCAAAGGACTCTTCACTCCTCCACACGTTCACTCCACACCACTAAAAATAAAACCCTCTGCCCATGTGAGTTCCTCTTTGGGACAGTGAGGATGGTGTGAACACCGCTCCTCCTGGAAAAACGGCTTCCTGTCTGTCATGATCTGTCCGCAGCAGAGATAAGAGCGATCATGTCATTGGACACATCAGAGAAACAGCACACAGGAAGGTAGAGGGAAACAGAGTAGGATAAACAGATGAGTGTGTTGATATTTTCAGATATCTGACTGTTTTCAGATCACCGGATGGCTCTGTGGCGCTTTAGATAGTGGGCCTCAGTCGCTAACGATGAATGCGCAAGTATCTGTGCGTTAAACCTGCAGGCAAACGCTTTCACGCACAAATCGTGATTCATCAATAAGTTCGCACTTAAATTTATACTAAATTTACGCTACAATTTCAAACCATCTGAACTGGATTTATCATTAACAAGCAGCATAATATCCAGTCAGGTAGTCATTATCACAAATGAATGGCTGTGCATTTTGCGTCAGTGTCCCGATCACACTGTTGGGGTATTTTTTAAGTAATTTCGGAGGATAACATATTATATGAAAGAGATGGTCATGCATTTTTTTTTTTCTCGTTACATTGGCTTAACTCCACTGCTAGTCAGTCGTGTGCCACCGTAAAATGGTCCAGACGGGAGACTGGTTGTCATTGTGAGATAATGTTGTAGAATTCCCTTAGATTTTCTCTGTCAGAAGAGAGAGAGAGAATTGAGGTGAACTGGAAATCAACAGACAGACTAGATGAAGTGTGTCTGTTTTTTGTTTGTTGAAAAATTTAAATATGTGAGCTGACATACATGAATACTGTGGGTGTACTGCCCATTTGTCACTTTCCATTTGTGTTTTTTTTTTTTTTCAAGACTTAAAATAGGCATGTGCCTGTATCAAATTTTCACACCATGATAATTGCTGAAGCTATTGTCGCAGTATATGGTATTATCAGGGGGCAGCTGTGGCTCAGGTGGTAGAGCGGATTGTCCACTAATTGCAGGGTTAGCGGTTCGATTCCCAGCCCACATGACTCCACATGCCGAAGTGTCCAAGACACTGAACCCCAAGTTGCTCCCAGTGGCAGGCTAGCGTCTTGCATGGCAGCTCTGCCGTCATTGGTGTGTGAGTGTGTGTGTGTGTGTGTGTGAATGGGTGAATGAGTCACAGTGTAAAGTGCTTTGGAACTGCTAAGGTTAAAAAAAGTGCTATATAAGTGCAGACCATTTACCATCACATTATTGTATTACATTACAAAACTGGTTGAAACTTTGTTTTTTAGGTTGAATTGCTTTTTCAAACACCAAATTTGCATTTTTTTTTATTAAACTATCACAAAGAACTTTGTAAGGAACATTTAACAGACTAAATGAACAGTTAAATAGATTCACAAATAAAAAAATAAAATAAACATTAAATGTTTGAAAACTGATGTACAGCCTACAATGTACAATTCCTAAAAATTGGGGACAGTGTGGAAAATGCTAATAAAAACAAAAAGGAGTTACTTGTAAATTCTGTTCACGCTGTGTATATTGAAAGCGCCAAAACAACACTTTATTTGATGTTTGACCTTGTGAATTTATTTATTTAAATATACACTCGTTTCAGATCAGATCATTGAAACACGGCTTAAAATACAGTATTTCACACTTCAGATTTTCCTTCAGCCATACTTATATTTTTTTGTTTACATTCTCAGTCTCCGTGAATATACAATATGTATTAATGATGATACAATTTACTATCCATAAATAATTCTCACCAGCCATTTTTTTTTTTTTTTTTCAAACTGTCATTCTTTTTGACACACTGGTCACGAGTAACTCGGCAAGCAAATTTTTACCCACATTTGGCGCTTATTGAGTGTTAATTTTGGTCTTTGGTTTCTTTCATTGTGTTCTGAAATGTCCGCAATTACATAACCGTTCATGTTAATTATCGCAGTGTTCTAGCACACGTCAAATTTTGCATAAACATTTCCACTGACGTTGTACACGTAGAAAATTAGTTGCACTTTTGACAGTTATGTTTAAAATGATTTACATTCACATGCAAAAACCCCAGTAATATCAGTATTCTAGAAAAAGCTGATTTATTCTACATAGAGCTGCATGATTAATCATTAAAAGATCTCGATTCAGACACCCACGGGATCTTATTCCTAAATGACATCGATTGAGCTATGTATGTTAACGTTCCAGTGGCATGCCTTTATGAGGCGGTCAAATACAATGAGATTCGCTTCATGACGCGTTTTTAAATTAAGTTCTTTTTAACTTGATATGGCGTCTAAAAAACAGCGCTACTGCACGAGATGCTGAATACACTAGGAAACGCAACTGCCATAGAAGTTAGCCTAGCGCAGTGCAAACTGCAAGGTGCTGCAAGGACTGGCTATGGGTGCCACGAAATCTCTGCTCAGTTTTATATTTTAATAGCTAGCAATGCTAAAACAATACCGGCAGTATTTTTATATAAATATAAACATTTTTAATTGCTTAAAGCACTGTTTACTCTGTTCTCTATTTAATTACTGGGTTTTGAATAATTACTTTAAAAGCTTGAAACAACATTTACAAAAGAAACAGTTTTATTTTAAGGTTTTTTTTTTTTTTTTTTTTTTTTTTTTAAGCATATTTGCTTATTTACCAGTGCAACACCAAGTTAACAGAACTGTTTATGAAGCTTTTTTCCCTCTCATTTTACTTTTTATTTCACTTTGGCAAGTTAGAATACAAACAGGCTAAATCTTTTTGTATGCTCTTTAGTTTAACGCCTTGCTGTTTGGTTTATAATGTACAAGTTGCGCCCTCTTGTGGATTTTAGACTTTTTGATGCATGTTATTGATTTACAACTTACATTTCCTGCTTTTTTTTTTTTTTTTTTTCCATTTTTCAAATTGACTGACGCGAAGAACATTTTTTTCAGAGCCTTTATTAAATTACATGTTACTTTGTTTAGTAGCCTAATGCTCAGGTTTTGTAAATCACTGAAATACATTTTTTTTCTCTTCAGAATCGTAAAAGAATCGTAATCTTTATTCTAAGCAAAAAAATAAAATAAAAAAACCTTAATTCTCAATTTATCCAGAACCGTAGCTCTAATTCTACATAATAAGTGTGCTGCCCCCTCATGTCGAGATTACATGACATCACTTTATCTTGATAACCCTCATATTATTGGACACATTTGAATGCAGAATAAATTAATCTTGGTACATACGACAAATATGCTTGTGATTAGGGTTTTTATACAATGGCATCGGAAACTGAAAACCAACTAATTTTGCTTCTCTCTCTCTCTGTCTGTTCATCTATCTCAATCTCTCACTTTCTCTCTTAGTTTAAAGTTGGAATGTGATAAACTGGCCAGTGAAAAATCTGAAATGCAGCGGCATTATATTATGGTGAGTATAAAGATTACAGTTGCATTTCTAAGGATTAAAACAGTGCCAGAGCATCATACCTGTGTTTAGATGAGTAATATACCATGACCAGTGCACTCTTTGCTATGTATACTTTCTAAAACATAACTTGATTGAACAGTGTGGTCAAACCACACTTGCTCATAGACCTTTCAGCCTCTTGTTACAATATACTGTAGATTTCTATAACATATATATTTTTTAGGTCTTGTCCTAGCCACGTTTCACTGCACATTTGCTGCTTTTCTTTTCTTTTTTATCTTGAAAATTTTTTACATATTTTGTATGCCCATTGAATGTAATAACTTTAATTTGTCAAATCTTCCTTTCTTTATTTCATTCATTTGTTCATTCTTTAATTTTGTTTGCACAATTTATTTGTTAGCTTTTTTTCGTTCATGTTTTGTATTTTGTTTTAATTTATTTTTTTATACTTCGTTCATTAAATTCTTTCCTTTGTTTAGACTTTAGCCGTCTGTTTGGTTCTAATATGTGTATTTTGTGCATTCTTTTGTTCGTGCATTCATACTTTTGTTTTATTGATTTCTTTCTGTCTTTCATCATTTCTGTCTATCTCTCTTCTCTTTCCACCTGTAACCCTTGAGTGTCTGCAGTAATTCACACACAAGCATTTCACTGATCAGTTGAATCATAGTCATGACACAGAGTATTGATCTCTTGCTGTGGAATCAATATGAATGAGTATCTGTAACAGCTGTGTCTGAGCCAGACCGCCCGTGTCTCTGATCAGAAAAATCAGCTGGTTTAGCCCTGAGCAAATCTCAAAAACTCCCCTCCCCCCTTATAAACTGTAATCTCACCTGTGCTCCTCTTTCCTGTTTCTCTGACTGCAGTATTATGAGATGTCATATGGACTCAACATTGAAATGCACAAACAGGTAAGAATCAGAATATTTTGTCAGATTATTGTCTCTCTCCTCTTTGTGGCTCTCTCTACTGTAGGCCCTCATGAAGTCTGCATAACTTAATCATATTTTCCTGCACTGATTGTGGAAGAAATCAAGGTAACACTTTACCGTAAGGTTCCATTTGTTAACATTAGTTAACGACATTAGTTAACATGAGCTAAAAATTAACAATTGCGCTATTAACTAACATCAACAAAGATTAATAAATGATTAAACAATTATGTTGTTAATTGTTTGTTCATGATACCTAATGCATTAACTAATGTTAACGAATGAAACCTTATTGTAAATTGTTACCGAAATCAACACAATTCTGCATTTAAACACAGAAATCTATATCTAATTTAAACTAGGAAATAATAAGAACATTTTAGGATTTTAAAAGATGTAATGACAAGTCGATACAGGGGCTGTAATTTATTATCCTATATACCAGCGGTCACCAATTAGTTCAATTATTTTCCTTAGTTTTTTTTTTTTACATATAAGAGGTCATTGTACTATAAAAACATTGTAAGTTTTATCATTCAAAAATTCCTCTCCAGCATAAAAAGAGCATTTATTATTTCCACCCTGCAAAAACGACTAATTTTGAAGTCTCCCCCCTTGTGACGTAGAAGATAGGAGTCTTTTGAATAGCCCTGCCTCAACAACATACGTAATTTTTGTGGTGAAATCAGAGAGAGAGAGAGAGAGAGTGGATGAGGGATGCCAGCACTGGAAGTTGCACTATTTTTACTGTAGTTTGCTTTTAACCAACGAAAACATTAAGATGTGGAGTAACATACCCAGATGTTATCGTGTTCCTGGTGGTGAACAAACTGCGTCTCTGCATAGCCTTCTAAAGGATCCCAACGTTAGGAATGAGTGACTTTTTCAAACAAGTGTCAATGTGGAATTATTATATATTTTTTGGCACATTTTCTCTATGGATTCTTTTGAGAACCATGATTCAGGCTTTGCAAAGAAACCTGTATTGAAAGATGGAGCAGTGCCAACTATATTGGACACGACATGAATTACTGATGGGTACGAGTGCTTGGAAGTGCCAGCAACGATCGATCATGAAACACTATACACAGACGTGACAAAGAGGGGCCTTTTTTAAGATTTTCAGCGGTACCTTGATTGTCAACAGAGACGTCTCATAACAACCAAACTGATAAACAATGCTGCAATGCTAGCATTTGTTCTACAGGTTTTGATAATCAAAAGAAAGTATAATCCAATGTGGTTTGAACATCTGTATGATACCAGTATGCGAGTTAAATGGGAGGAAGCATGAATCATCACAGCAACAAACTTGATCAGAGCGCAGCGTGACATTCTGTCCGGGGCAAAGACAGTGCCCTAAACTTGAGAAGCGTGTGCGCACACAAGGCGAGCTCTTTTTTTCAAACATCTAGATGAAGCAGAGTTGAATGTAACAGAACGCAGGGTCTTCAAAACGATTTTCAACTTAACACTGTTTTATTTTAAAACGAGATGGTTATGGCGTCTGCAGTCACGCCAACCGCGGTTTGCAGATACACGGTTCGGAAACAGTGGTGCACACCTACTGAGCCTATTACGGTAACTTGAAGAAGAACAGACGCGTGTTCTAAGCATTGTTTCAATGAATTGGCCAGCGAGCCTTTACATAATGACAAAATATCATGCATTATATTTTGATTATGCCCTCTACTTATTGTAACAGACTGCATTATAACAGCCTATAATAATGAATAGACACTGAAACAATGACATGCAGTGCAGCTAAAGATGTATAACATTTATGTACATATGTACATGTCTTTGTACTTGACTAGTACTCGAGTAATTACTTTGAGTACTCGAGTACGCAAAATGACCAAAATGCCCATCCCTAACAGGAATGCTGGTGAGTAACGAATGTAATTCGAATGTTTAATTTGCCGGAGTTTTTTTTTATGAATTATGTAGTCAGCCATTTTGAATGCATAGTAACCCATGATCAGAACTCCAATGCGGAGCGGATCGTGCCTATTACACGGTTACTCACCAAAGAAATACATAATTCCTCACAAAGTATCGATTTAACATTTAAATGATTTATTACATTAGAAGAGTGCGGACTGCGACAAAAAACAGTGAAGTATATGCTAGTAAGGCTGCCAGCTGTCTTAACTGTCTTGTGTTCGTAAGGAGGTCCTGTATTTTGGCCGAAATGAACGTGTCAGGATGTTCTTTGTTCCGTGATTAAGCGGCTGTTCAATCCAGGTATACCCTGGTATACCCTCTCCCCGTTCGACTGGCAAATCGATCACGTGAGGGAATCCCCACCAGGCGAACATCTCATATTTGTCGACATGGGAAGCTTATTAATGCGGGGAGAGACAGGAAACCTGCGAGCCCAACGTCTCTTATTACACTTTTTAACCCATCACATTCACAGCTTGTGTTATTCTGGACTATTTACCCTGTTGTCAGCTTTACATAGCATTATTTTATCACCAAATCTTGTATGCCTGATAATATATGTATTGGGATGCCACAGTATGCCGACTTTGTTCAGTTATTCACATCACACATACAGCTATAAATGATTATCTGGACTGAGTGCTTTTAGTGGATTTTGTAAATCAATTGCATGTTTTCATTTTTGGAAATACAGTTCCACACTTGTAATGGTGGGGAGGGTGTTCGCTCTGCAAAAATGTTAGCCAATCAGAACAATGGGCAGAAAGGGCTAAACACAGGGTAGAAAAAGGTCATGTAATACTACATTATGACAGTTTTTTTACTAACATAAGTGGACCTCAAGGAAGAAAATAAAATAAAAATCTATGACATGACCCCTTTAACTTCAGCACCCCATGTTGCATCATATGCCAATGATGCGAGTCCAAAAATGGGGAAAAGCACTTTTTGTGTTGTTTTACCAAAGTCTGAGTGCCTATAAGTCCAGAATTATTAAAGAAATCTTAATATCCTTTTTTTCCCTGGTTCAGAGGAAACTTTCCTTTTGGGATCTTCTTTGGGATCATGTATGGGGCTCTCAATGTGTCACCATAAATTGTTAAATTTACACACGTTTTCAGTGGTTTAAAATCCAGTTGTGTATTACATGGTATGAAGCCATTTGTCCAAAACTAGCTTCATACCCCCCCCACCCCCCACAAAATAATGGATTAATTATTAAACATTGATCCATGGTATTAAATATTTTCGCTTTCATCATCATTTGTGTATTTTTCACCAGAAAAGAAAAGAAAAAGCCAGGGACCTCTAGATGAGGTGCCACAAAATGACCCTTTGTTTATATCGTAATTTGTAATTAAATAAATTATATATATATATATATATATTAAATTACGCAAATGCTGAGAAGCAAGAAGCAATTTGGTCTGAGTTTTAGACCCCACTCTATGTTAAACAGAGCTGAAAGTACTATGCTCTTATTGTTAGCTCAATGCGTTGTCAAATTAGATATAATATTTAATAAATGAATAGGGTTAGGAATATGTAGAACTTTGGCAATTTTTTTTTTTTTAATTATTATTCTGCAGACCCAGATTTTATGCAGCGTTTATGCATCCTAGTTATATGCTTATTTTGTGCTTATGCAGCATCCTAAATTTAGTCGCTGCCTTCCATCAAACACTGTCAGCATACATGTCTTTGTTCATGTGCTTTTGTGCTAAATCAGCAAACTGCAAGAGCATTCCCAGCTGTCTCATTGCAGGTAAACCCAAGAGATATGTGTGTTTTGTCTGCAGGCGGAGATTGTGAAGAGATTGAATGGAATCTGTGCTCAGGTGTTGCCCTACCTGTCTCAAGAGGTCTGACTCTGTGATTTTATTTATTTAAAGATACACTAAACTCTATAATGACATCATTAGATTGATGCAATAAATGTTCCATTGGTTTGTGCTCTGAAGATGGTTTTGTTTGTTTTGGATGTGGTACTTTCTGCTTAGAACCTGTGTTGTAAAACGTGTAAAGATGTTAATAAGAGTGTATGTGTGTGTGTGTGTGTGTGTGTGTGTGTGTGTGTGTGTAGCACCAACAGCAGGTCCTGGGGGCGATAGATCGAGCCAAACAGGTCACCCCTCCTGAAATGAACTCCATCATTAGGGTAAGCTATTTATTTTCATCTTAAAGGGATAGTTCAGCTAAAAATGGCAATTCTGTCATCATTTACTCACCTTCATGTCATTCCAAACCCGTATGGTGTTCTTCTGGTGATGGAACACAACAGAAGTTTAGCAGAATGTCAGAAGCATACAGTATAGTGTCCAAAAAAAACAAAAGTACTATAAATGCAATATAAAATTTGTCCATTTGACCCGTGAACTATATTGGATTATTCCATGTCAAATCAACCAGATGTGTAACAACTAGGGATGCTCCTGACAAACAATTAACCCTAGTATTGGCTTCCGTTTGAGCTATTTTTAATTGCTGATCAGGCCTATATTGTGTGTCAGACGGACGTTTTTGTCTCCCTTTAGCTGCGACATGTCTCGCTAGTTTTCAGCGTCTCTAGTCATGAGCGCTGTGTTTTTAGGAGGTTGTGTTAAGAAAAACATGTCTCAAGAATCCTGCATTCTGCTGTGCTCCGTCCAGCTGTCTTTGAGTGTAAAAGCGCATCTGTCGAAGGCTTTGCTGCCTGCTTGTTAGTTTGATGAGGCATGTTGCCTGAACAGCTGGAGTGCTGACTGCCCCCTACTGTCACAAATTCATAAAAACAGGTTCTTTACAGAATGTAGTTCAGGGACGGGGGCATGATTAATTGCGGGGGGTTTTAACTCGTTATTTTTCATATAATTAATCACGTTAAATCGACAGCCCTTAAAAATTTGTTCTACAGACAAGCATCAAGAGGTTGATTATGGGCCACACCCAAAAACGTATTCACTCGCATGTTACAAACAATTAAACAAGCATCTCTATATGATACAAAGCACATTTTATGCTAATTAAACAGACAAATGGCATAAGACGTTTAGAAAAAGTAGGTTGTTCCAAAAAAAAAAAAAAGAAAAAAAAAATCAAAATGGAAGAAAATGTTTCTCACGGAAATGGAAATCCATATGAGCATTTCATTTGGGACGACTAAAGGATTCAGAGGAAAAAGGAATTTGATTATAGCCCATATGGTTCTAGCGCCTACAGTCTGTTACATCTAAAAAAAACTAGATATAGATAGACTTTCAAAAATCAAGATATTGACGATTGTTTTTATGTGAATAAATAAAAGTACATTTTAGTTTCAACATTATTTGTCCTTCAGACCTTTTTGTTGGATAAGAAAAACAAGCCTAATACCATGTGATCCATATTTGGTTTTCGACCATTGAAATTGGATAAAATGTAGCAGTTTGTGCATGGAGCCACATTGAGAGCCCCATATCTCACCATATAGGTCCTTAATAATTAAGAAAAGAGGAAAGGTTGTTCAGAACTGTAATCTAAAAGGATATTAAGATATATTTAATACTTCTGGAGTTATAGGCACTCCAACTTTTTTTTTTTCGGACTCCTTACGGGCATGTAATGCAACTAGGGGTGCTGAAGTCAACTTATTTTAGTAATAGACCTACATATCTGTGTACAAATAAAATAATGATGCTGCCACCTTTCCAGGCAAAAACTTTTAGTTCTGCTCCAAAACCATAAGCAAAAATTGTCATTTTGACCTCCCTCTACAAAATAATGAATTACTCACGGCATATTTTAACGCAGATGCTAACATTTGGTGGAGGTGAAGATTTTCAGCTAAAAACTTTACATTTGTTCTGTTTGTCACACAAAGATATTTTATGGCTTTAGAAGACTTGTAAAATAGCACACGAGTTGTATGGACTAATTTTATGGTACAGCCCCCCCCCCATTCCCGTTTACTTTCGTTGTACGAAAAAGAGCAGCCTGGACATTCAGCCAAATCTCTTAGTGTTCCACAGACGAAAGAAAATTACACATTAGAGCGACATGAGGTTAAGTAAATGATGACAAAATGACAAAAAGAAAAAGTAATTAGAGTATTTAAATCTGCAATACAGGTCAAAATTAAGGCTAGGGTAAACGTTGTTTTCCTGTGTCCGGCTACATCTTACACACAGTGCAGTGACGCAAATTTCACCATCAGCAAAGTATGTGGTGACTGTCTGCGTGCAGCCCAGTTTTTCTAGACAGGCAGACAGTCCGCGTCTTTGCACGTCATTTGTATATGCGCTAAAAACTAAAGAGTCAGCCGTAGTGCGCATGTGTTGAACGCGTCCGAATGCTCTCTTGGTCAAAAGAGAGTACTTTGATAGGTTGAGCATCTAAGTGATCACGAGACAGAACTGAAGTATACTTTGGCCTCTAAAGCTAGGGTATACTTGGTTTTCCATGCATTGTTCCATCTCATGTGCACGGTCAAGCGCTCAGCCTTTCAAAATATTTTCTTTTGACTGCGAGCCCTTACAGACGCGTTCGACGCATGCGCACTAAGACTGACTCTTTGTTCAGTCAACGGCAGGCGCATGCACGGATGACATGCAAAGAAACTCTATTTGTTGTTAGATGGTAATTTTTTCAGTTACAGCATTACCTTAAGATTATTTGGCTATATCAAAACATAAGCCCTAACAATGTTGAGAACTGTGTGTGTGATCTGTATCTCTCTGTAACCTCCACCCATGCACGTTCGCCTGTTTGTTTGTGTTATCGCAGCAGCAGCTTCAGGTTCACCAGCTCTCTCAGCTCCAGGGTTTGGCGTTACCCATGACCCCTCTGCCCCTGGGCTTGACCCCGCCCACCCTGCCCGCCGTCACCTCCAACTCCGGGCTCCTGTCGCTGTCCAGCATCCTCGCGTCACACGCGCACCTCGCCAAGGAGGACAAGAACTCTCGTGACGGCGCCGACGGCCACCGTGACGAAGATGGCGACAAATCTGACTAGCGTTTGTTGAGACTCTGATTCTGTGGTATTAGTTCTGAAAGTATAGAGTGCAGAACAACCAGAGAAAGAGAGAGTTGTGAAGGAATCCAAACACACTACTCTGTTCTCATTTGTCTCATACATGATTAAAGCCAATCTTTCCTCCTGAATACTGCATTTGAAGTCTCATTCATTTAGCTTTGTCATTAGCAACCACATTGCAATGCCCTAGAAACCAACTTTCTGGTTCTATAAGAGGTACAAGGCATTTGTGGTGGCATAATTTTGATTACCACCAAAATTAATTTTGACTCCTCCCTCTTTTTCTTAAAAAAAAACAACAAAAAAAAGCGAAAATCATTGTTCCATTGAGGCACTTACAATGGAAGTGAATAGGGGCCAATCCGTAAATGTTAAAATACTCACTGTTCCAAAAGTATAGCCACAAGATGTTAATAATATGCATGTTTACATGATTTTAGTGTGATAAAATCACTGTGTAAAGTTATAGCCAATTTCGTAACTTCATTGCCATTACAACGTACACACTAAAATGCTCAAATATTACACAAGTTTTAACAGAAGAATTAATGTAGGTGCTTTTATAAAATTAGAAGCTTCACATTTCTGCCTTTAAACACTCCAAACATTGGCCCCATTCACTTCTATTGTAAAAGCCTCACTGTAACCTCCATTTTTGATGTTTGTTTTAAATATAAGGAGGGATGAGTCAAAGGTTTTTTAGATATATATTTTTTGGTTATCAGTATAGTGCAAAACCAAATGCTGTCTATTGAGCTTAACTTGTATTTAACCCAAAATATCCCTTTAAACATGCAACACGATGTTTGGCATGTTTATCGTATAGTATACTGCATTCTGTTTCACATGCTAAAAAAAAAAAAAAAAAACAGTAAGCAGTTTACAGAATGTACTTTTGTAGAATGCTAGTATTCCATTCTGAACGTAGCCAAGTTATAAAGACATGACTACCTATGGCTGTACATAAGCATTGGTGCATTGGGTATTCTAATTGTGTGTTTCTGGACATTCATGTCTCGTATGTGTCCACAAATATCAGCGCGTGTCCTATAATTCCTTGTTTTTAATTGTTTTTCAGTTTGCCAGTGCTAATATATTCTAAGAAACGCTTGCAGTTTAAGTGTGGGTCGTATACATACTAAGATCTGATCTGGAATGTATACTGTCATTATAATCTCTAAATTAACTTCTTGTTTGACTTTTCTATTTTATCACTTGTTTTTATTTTAATATTTAGATTTTTTTGCTGTTTGCTTCACTTGATCTCAAAACCATTTTTCTAAAGAAAATGAAAGAAAAAGTAGTCATCCCAGATGTTTATGACTTTCTATCATCTGCTGATCTCTAAGGTTTTTAGAAGAATATCTCAGCTCTGTAGGTCCATACAATGCAAGTGAATGGGTGCCAAAATTCTGAAGCTCCAAAATCACATAAGGGCACCAGAAAAGTAGTCCGGACGACTCTGGTGATTAATCCATATCTTCTGAAGCGATGTGATAGGTGTGGGTGAGAAACAGATCAATATATAATTCCTTTTTCCTTCACTTTCACTTTCTCCTGTTTTTGATGATTTGCATTCTTTGTGCATATCGCCCCCTACTGGGCAGGGAGAAGAATATGACAAAAAATGGCTTAAATATTGATCTGTTTCTCAACCACACCTATCATATCATGTCTGAACACATGGATTTATCCACTGGAGTCTTATGGAGTACTTTATGCTCTCTTTATGTGGTTTTTTGGTCTTAAAAATTTTGGCACCCATTCTTTTGCATTGTATGGACCTACAGAACTGAAATATTCTTCTAAACATTTCCATTTGTGTTCTACTGAAGAAAGAAAGTCATACACATCTGGGATGGCATGAGGGTGAGTAAATGAGTGAATTTTCATTTTTGGGTGCACTATCCCTTTAAATAGGATGACACCAAAACAAAATAGTACAGACAAACGAAAAGTGTGTTTGATTGGTGTGCTGTTGCGATGAGCCAGTTTATATACATATATAAATATATCAATATACATATAATTTTGTAAACATTTTTGTATGTATAAAGCTACATTTATGGTGTATGTGTCCCAGAGGACATTCAGTGCAGTTTTGATTGTGAATGCTGTGATGTACATTATTAATGATTACCTTACTATTTGATTAGATGCACATTTACTGACTGGTCTCAACTAGCTGTAGTTGCTAATGAATAAACCTTCTGTTCAGTAGCTCTGTTTTTGTTTTGGTCACCTAAACATCAGCTGAAAGGGACTGGTGGACCCTAAAAAGTTACTTAAACAATTTTCAGTCAGGTGCAACTCGTGCATTAGATCATGATGTGATCACTTTTTTCTATATGTAGCCCCTCCTTCATGTGGTGACAGTACTTATAACACATTTGCAACATTTATAAGCTTTGTAGTAGTTATTTTTAAAGACTGTGTGTGTGTGTGTTTGCGTTGTATGTAACGATGTACTTAATGGAAATGTATGTTGTTTGTGTTGATGAAAAAAGCTATTATAACTTAATTTAAAGAAAATTGTTGGAAGAAAAAGATAAGGTTAAAATGTTGAAACTTTTACTATACCTGAATGAGAGATTAAGCAGTAAGGAAGTATTTATCGTGCCTTACAAATAAATGATTCATTGGACCTTTATCAATTCTGCTGTTGTTTTTTTTTTGTTTTTTCGTTAAAAATATTTTTTCCTGCAGTGGCGCGCAAATCGCCATCCAATTACATTGCATGGAAAAAAGCGGCATGAACATTCTTTTGTGTTGTCCAGAAGAAAGTCAGACAGGTTTGTACCGTCATGAGGGTGAGTATGGTGTTTTTTTTTTTTTTTTTTTTTTTTTTTTTTTTTTTTTTTTTTGTCAGGAAGCAGTTTCCCTTCTCTCCTGCAGGTGGCACTGACGACTTGCAGTAATTGCACAGTATGGGTGGTGATGTTGCATAAATAAGAAATTAAATCCTTTGATGAAATAAAGTGGTGTATCAGTATTATTAAATAACGCATTTGCTTATAGCCGACGAGGCTGAATTTTTTTTTATGTATCGTCATTTGTGTATAATGAGCAATCTGTGTGTAAAATGAGCAGGAATTACAAGTCATCAGTGTTTGTTGTTTTCATGTGCACAGATTGAGTCCTCAGACAAAAAACACAGCGTATGATCATTGCTTTAGAAACACACACCATTAACCTGCTGCATAGGTAATTAGATTATCAGTCATTTCACCACAGATCATAGATGTAATATACAAGATATCCATATGTTCTATATTACATGCATTATTTATCTTTTAACCTTTAAAATTTTTTTTTATTATTTGTATTTACTTTTTTTACACGATATATCATAGATGACATATGATTGCTTTTATATTACATGCATCGTAATAATATATATATATATATATATATATATATATATATATTTTATTTAAATTTCTTCATTTTTACCTTTTCTAATTGTTTTTTTTTTAAACATTAGATCATAGATATAATAAACAAGATATATTACATGCATTTGTTTTTTTTTGTTTGTTTGTTTGTTTTTTTGCATATTTTATATTATTCACTTTTACCTTTTCAGATTTTCATTTATTATTTTACACCATAGGTCATGTAATAAACAAGATATTCTGTATATTACATTCATTATATGCACTTTTATACTGTAGATTTTTATTGTAGACGTTTTTGTTTTTTGTAAAAGATTATTTATTGTAATTATTTTTAAATAATGGATATCTTTTAGGGAGTTCAATAAAGGAATATGCTCAAACATTGTTAAATGTGGTTAAACATTTAGACATTTAGTGTTGTAAATAGTATTCGGATTTCATAAGATCTGTTAAAAAACATGACAATCCACCTTAATTTCTGTCTGTCTTTTTTTCTCGTCATCTTCTGCCCTATTGCATCCAATTAGAACTGCCTAAGCTCATGCACTTTTTCTGTCTCTCCCTCTCTTGTTCATTTCCTTCGGTTGATGGAGACATGGCTGATGGCAGAGCGCTCTGACATGATATTTCATTGAACACTTTCAGGCGGTGTGTGCTGTCACTGTCTCTCACTTTTCATTCCCTTGTTTTACTTCCACCACACTGCACCTCTCCTCCCCCTCTTTTCTGATGTCTCGCTTCAGTGCTTCACTTTTCCTTCAATCCTTATGTCAGCTATAGAGTTCTATGTCTGAATGTAGTAAATGAACTGGAAAAAAAAATGCATTTGGCCCTTTATGGATGTTGTGTTATCATATCTTGCTTTTTTATTCCTTTATTTAAATGTGTTTTACTCCATAACAGTACATAGTTTGCAGATGTATTCTCTGTTTTGGAACAAACCTATTTAAACTATTTAAAGTCTATTAGAAAAAAAAATGAGTTATTTAGGTGAGCTGTGTTAAGGGGAGTGGCCATAAACTCTTGCACCTGAACATTTAATTACAGGTGCATCTCAATAAATTAGAATGTCATGGAAAAGTTCATTTATTTCAGTAATTCAACTCAAATTATAAAACTCGTGTATTAAATAAATTCAATGCACACAGACTGAAGTAGTTTAAGTCTTTGGTTCTTTTAATTGTGATGATTTTGGCTCACATTTAACAAAACCCACCAATTCACTATCTCAAAAAATTAGAATACATCATAAGACCAATAAAAAAAACATTTTTAGTGAATTGTTGGCCTTCTGGAAATTATGTTCATTTACTGTATATGTACTCAATACTTGGTAGGGGCTCCTTTTGCTTTAATTACTGCCTCAATTCGGCGTGGCATGGAAGTGATCAGTTTGTGGCACTGCTGAGGTGGTGTGGAAGCCCAGGTTTCTTTGACAGTGGCCTTCAGATCATCTGCATTTTTTGGTCTCTTGTTTCTCATTTTCCTCTTGACAATACCCCATAGATTCTCTATGAGGTTCAGGTCTGGTGAGTTTGCTGGCCAGTCAAGCACACCAACACCATGGTCATTTAACAAACTTTTGGTGCTTTTGGCAGTGTGGGCAGGTGCCAAATCCTGCTGGAAAATGAAATCAGCATCTTTAAAAAGCTGGTCAGCAGAAGGAAGCATGAAGTGCTCCAAAATTTCTTGGTAAACGGGTGCTGTGACTTTGGTTTTCAAAAAACACAATGGACCAACACCAGCAGATGACACTGCACCCCAAATCATCACAGACTGTGGAAACTTAACACTGGACTTCAAGCAACTTGGGCTATGAGCTTCTCCACCCTTCCTCCAGACTCTAGGACCTTGGTTTCCAAATGAAATACAAAACTTGCTCTCATCTGAAAAGAGGACTTTGGACCACTGGGCAACAGTCCAGTTCTTCTTCTCCTTAGCCCAGGTAAGACGCCAGGAGTGGCATAACAAGAGGAATACGACAACTGTAGCCAAATTCCTTGACACGTCTGTGTGTGGTGGCTCTTGATGCCTTGACCCCAGCCTCAGTCCATTCCTTGTGAAGTTCACCCAAATTCTTGAATCGATTTTGCTTGACAATCATAAGGCTGCGGTTCTCTCGGTTGGTTGTGCATCTTTTTCTTCCACACTTTTTCCTTCCACTCAACTTTCTGTTAACATGCTTGGATACAGCACTCTGTGAACAGCCAGCTTCTTTGGCAATGAATGTTTGTGGCTTACCCTCCTTGTGAAGGGTGTCAATGATTGTCTTCTGGACAACTGTCAGATCAGCAGTCTTCCCCATGATTGTGTAGCCTAGTGAACCAAACTGAGAGACCTTTTTGAAGGCTCAGGAAACCTTTGCAGGTGTTTTGAGTTGATTAAATGATTGGCATGTCACCATATTCTAATTTTATGAGATAGTGAATTGGTGGGTTTTTGTTAAATGTGAGCCAAATCATCAAAATTAAAAGAACCAAAGACTTAAACTACTTCAGTCTGTGTGCATTGAATTTATTTAATACACAAGTTTCACAATTTGAGTTGAATTACTGAAATAAATGAACTTTTCCACGACATTCTAATTTATTGAGATGCACCTGTATGTAGGCCCGTTTAAGGTATAGGAGCTTATGTTGATAAATAGACGTTGTGTTTACAGTTCTGTTTAATTGCTGTTTTGTGTTAATTGAACCCTCTATTGAACCCTCATGAATTGAAATTAGCTCAGTTTTGAAATGAGGGAATCAGGAAAAACACCAAAGCACCCTTCATGTTCATGCTATAATTGTGCTCTGCTGTTTAATGGACTGAAATCGGAGAATACTTTCTGCCAAACCCTAAAAGTCAACCCTAAAACATTGCATGAAGCCATATGTATGTGTTTTAATTAAGTAGAATGAACATGATTAGATCTAGTTGGATTTACTCACTGTACTCCGCATAATTGGAAATTAGTATTTTCAACTCATACACTCAAGGAGCACTTTATTAGGTACACCTGTACACCTACTTATTCATGCGATTATCTAATCAGCCAATCGTGTGGCAGCAGTGCAGTGCATAAAATCATGCATATACAGGTCAGGAGCTTCAGTTAATGTTCACATCAACTATCAGAATGGGGAAAATTTTTGATCTCAGTGGTTTAGACCGTGGTATGATTATTGGTGCCAGACGGGCTGGTTTGAGTATTTCTATAACTGCTGATCTCCTGGGATTTTCACACACAACAGTTTCTAGAATTTACTCCGAATGGTGCCAAAAACAAAAAACATCCAGTAAGCGGCAGTTCTGCGTATGGAAACGCCTTGTTGACGAGAGAGGTCAACAGAGAATGGCCAGACTGGTTTGAACTGACAAAGTCTACGGTAACTCAAATAACCACTCTGTACAATTGTGGTCAGAAGAATAGCATCTCAGAATGCACAACACGTCAAACTTTGAGGCGAGTGGGCTACAACAGCAGAAGACGAATTCAGGCACTTTACTAGGACCATAGTGTTCCTTATAAAGTGCATAGTGAGAGTATATCTCAACTTTAGATAAATCGATTTACCTTAAATGTAAAAGAATGCGTATTCAAAAAAGTTTTTTTTTTTTTCAGTGTGCTCTTTTACTTGAAAAAGTGGGTACACAAGGCTACATACATTAAAACATTTTAGCATTTTAAATGATAACCAATTAAAACATTATCTGAAAATGGACAAAATGGCAACATTCACTCAAAGCAGTGAAGTTAATTACAGTTCACTCCTATTTTCACATAATTCTAATATTAACTCATATATGTGTATATATTAATGTTGTATACAACCTGTAAAAGGGAATCATTATCTCATAAATATTCACATATTTCAACATGCTTCCTGATTGGCTTCGCTGTCATTTCCGATTCAAAACGCAAACGTCTACATTATCTATAATGCTGCAGTGACAGCTAAGTCCTGCTTTACTATTGGTCCAGATCAAAGTGTGTGTCATGACCCAACGTGGGCGCTCGGGTCACTCATTGGCCTTGACTTTCATGTCGTTAGCCAATGAGGGCGATGCTGGGCGTCCCGTCGAGGAAAGAGATGTTAAGGCTGCAATGTTTGTACATTATGTTCCGTGTTATGATATGAGCAGTTTGAACAATGATCTGAGCATTTTGCTGCTGTTTCCCTCAAACAGTTCTGTTAATTAAACAGTTGAGTTTAAAACATATATATAATATTATTTATATCAATACGATTCGGTTGCAAATAATTGTCTTATTTGCATTTGCACTCCGCTGTATCCTATTTACCTAATCCCTATATCTACTCTTCATAACGCAAATGTAAGTGGTCGACCTTAAAAACAGATTTCGTTCTTCGCCAATTTAATGGCAAAAATCACAATCATACAGTCAGTGTGGGCTAACACCGCACTTTGTATGCAATTTGGCTCGCTGTCACAGACTGTAGAGTTCCGACTCTGTTGAACCGGTTCTTTCTAGTGATTCAGTTGAACCGATTCGCAAAGCGTTTTTAACCCAGCAAACACGGAACATTCCCCACCTTAGCCTATGGTTCCCTTTTGTGCTTTTTTTTTTTTTTTTTTTTTTTTTTTTGTCGTAACGTTCTAAGATCGTTCTCTTTATTTATTTATTTATATTATAACCATAAACTAACGTTCCCAGAATGTTTCAGGGAGGTTTTTTGTTAGTTTGTTTTGTGTTGTTTTTTTTTTTGTGACAACCTTATTAAAAACTAATACAGAAAGTTAGCAAATTATTATTTTTAGGTTTTATTTTTTAAACCACAAACAATGGTTTTTGGGGCAACAACCTAATAATAACTTATCAGAATGTTAGCTAATGTTTATTTATTTATTTTGTATAACCATAAACAAACCTTTCCAGAATGTTGCTAGGCTTTTGTGACAAACTACCCTGATAGCACACATACATCACCCAGACGTCTTGATGTGTGTGTTTACATCTGGAAGACATATTTTGTATGTGGTTTACACATCAGCATTACGTCTATTAGACGTTTCCTCTCAAATGTCAATTAGACATTCAGCAAATGTCTTTTGAGGCATGTATGATTCAGAATATTTGCAAATCTGATCTTTTTAAGATGTTCAGCAGATGTATAATTCACTTTTTTCTTTTTTTTCAAATAAGTACACTAAAAAAATATTTTTAAGATTTACACATTCAGTTTGATAACTTCTCAGAGATGTCTGTTTTAGATCTTTTCATCTGGAAAGCATCACAATCTAATTAACATCTGCTAAACATCTTTAAAAGATCAGGTTCACAAACATTCTAAATAATAGACATCTCAAAGACATCTGCTGAATGTCTTATTGACATCCGAGACATAGGCTACTTATTGACACATCTATTAGATGTGTTGCAGATGAGCAAACAATGTAAAAATATGTCTTCCAGATGTAAACATGCATATCAAATAGACATCTGGGTGATGTATGTGTGCCATCACAGGGAAATAAGTTTTTGTTTTTTGTTTTTTTCGTAAACTTAGGAGGATGTACAGTATTTTAGCGTCGGAGCCTGTAGAGTCCGATTCGCAAACAAACGACTCGGTTGAATCGGTTCTTTCCAGTGATTCGTTCGAAACGATTCGTTAAGCGTTTGAAACCCAGCAAACACAGAATGTACCACAAACGTTAGTATGTTGCCTGTTTGTTTGTTTGTGTGTTTTTGTGAACCTGTTTCTAACATTAGGCTATAATACGTTCTCTTTGATGACAGTGGTGGCTAGTATCAATTTACCCCAGTATTACTGTAGTAATACGCGTTGAATGGTATTTAGGCGGAAACTATTGGTTACCATATGTATATTTTAGTAGGGCGACTGAAAAGAAGGAGGGAATAATTTTGTTCGTTCGAACGAACCAATTCGCTAAACGAATCAGACTTTCCAATGCGAGCGTGTACACGCGGGTCAGCTCTGTTTATGCTACTCTGATCTCCTGCGCGCGCTCCGTGTGCACGCGCGCTGAACAGGATGATCTTGTTACATTGTAGCACGGCGTAACTGTGCCTCATAAAGAGGAAGAGCATTCGATCCATGATAATAGTGCGTTTTTAAAGTTTCAAATCGGACACATTCGAATTCTTGTGGACCTCGAAAACGCTTGGAGCGCCGAAAGCGGAAGAGAGAGATCCGGATTTACGCAGCGCACGGGGTTCGGTGTCGGATGGTGATTCCGGATTCGGTCTTGACCATCGAGAGCCCCGTGGATGACCTCCAGAAGCATGTATCCGCACGGAAGACCTCAGGTACAGCAGTGTCATGAACTTTTCAGGTCAATGGTGACCAGCGGAGCGCAGTTTGGTTGAGTTCGGCGCGGCGGCCCGTTTTAATGTGCTTTATGCTAGGCGTTGTGATCAGTGTTAAGGTCAGGATAAAGAGTTAATTAGAGCGTTATGGGTTCAGTGATTTATGCATACACGCCTGGAGTACCATTACGGTCACCATAATGTAGGCTACATGACGGTTTCCACGGAGAGAGATTGGTTAAATACATACAAAAGTAAAAGACGATTTTATACGTCCACAGTCCAGAAAAGAGCATTATATGTTTTATTATTTTTAGTTTTTTTACTAATTTATTTTATTTTTGTTTATTTATTTTTTTTACTTAGGTGTATTTTATAAACGTAAATGTACGTTTATAAGTAATATATATATATTTCTTTTAATATTTAAATAATGTAAAATAAAATTAGACATTTGTTACTATATAGATATATAGTAATATATATATTTTTTTTTATTTACAAATATTAATTGTATATTATTTTTATATGCACTTATATTTATTTTTATTTATTAAGTATTACTATTAATCTATAAAAGTTATATATTTAATCTCTAAACATATTTTTGCAGATTGATTGTTGTTTCTCTCTCTGTATTATAACTGTCCTTGATGTTTGAACTGATGCTTTGGTCCTTCTGTTAGTCAAATTTTAATGCCAGTTAAGCACTTTGATTGAGAGAGAGGGTGATCAGCATGTACAGAAGAGAAAGAGAAAAAGATACAATTATCCAAGACAGAAAAAAGTAGAAGGAAATTCATGAACACAGACAGAGAGAGAGAGAGAGAGAGAGAGATTTGTGGGTTGAGTTTGCACTGTGTGGTGGACCAATGGGTGAATGAATGGTTTGTTTGAGTTACTGCTGCATGTTGCTACATATGGATACAAGCCACCCCACTCTACACTGCAAATGTCATGTTCCATCACCGTCACTAGGCAATGAGATACCACACACACACACACACACACACACACACACACACACTGAGCCACACATCAAAGCTACCTTTGCAAATTATGGCATGTTATTACAGGCCCATGGAGACCCAGTTTTGTGGTAACATGCATCAGCTTAAAGGCAAAGCATTTTAGTGCACATAATGAATGACCTCATGAGAGTGTGTAAATGTGGTTTGTGTGTTGTTTTTATGTGTGTGTTTAGTGGATAGGATGTGGTAACAACATAATGACTGTATGTGTGTGTTTTGTTGCTGCTGGGTCTCTGATGATCTGACTCCAGTGGCCAGAGGCCCTTCTGATCTGATATCTGAAATCTCAGGCCCTGTTTACACCAGTCATTCCTACTTTGCAGTACATTTTAATGTCCCTGTCAAACAGTATATATCTAATTATATTGTATAAAATACTGAAGTCACAATTTTAAAGATGGAAATCATATTAGGTAGTTTTCTTTTATCACAATATCACAATTAAGTGAACATAGAGATTAAATTGAAATCATATCACTACTTTGGTTTGAGCGGATGCCGCCATTTTTGCCATGTCCGTCGGTACTATCATTAAATAACTTCTAAGATAAAAACCAGCATTTTATTAAGAAATATTCCAGGTGTTTGTTCATTTTATATACTTTATCTAATTGGACATTTTTCAAACAAAGCACGTTTTCTTGGGAATATAGTTTTATTTGGCAGTCAGTTGCTATCAGTATCTCTTTCCGCAGTCTTTTGTAATATTCCTGGCTAAGTTCTAAATAGAATACTACAGTATTAATCATACTGCTTTATAAAGATATGGCAGAATTAGTAGGAATAGTATGGTTCTATTCCGAATGTATTTTTTTTTTACTTTATTAGATCTATTTATGCACATAAAAATGAAGAATATACATATATATATATATACACACACACACACACACACTCACCGGACACTTTTTTAGGTACATCTGTACATCTACTTATTCATGCGATTATCTAATCAGCCAATCATGTGGCAGCAGTGTAATATATAAAATCATGCAGATACGGGTCAGGAGCTTCAGTTAATGTTCACATCAGCCATCAGAATGGGGAAAAATGTGATCTCAGTGATTTAGTCTGTGGCATGAATTTTGGTGCCAGATGGGCTGGTTTGAGTATTTCTGTAACTGCTGATCTCCTGGGATTTTCACACACAACAGTCTCTAGAATTTACTCAGAATGGTGCCAAAAACAAAGAACATCCAGTGAGCGACAGTTCTGTGGATGAAAACGACTTGTTGATGAGAGAGGTCAACAGAGAATGGCCAGAGTGGTTCGAACTGACAGAAAGGCTATGGTAACTCAGATGACCCCTTTGTATAATTGTAGTGAGCAGAATAGCATCTCAGAATGCATGTCGAACCTTGAGGCAGATGGGCTACAACAGCAGAAGACCACGTCGGGTTCCACTTCTGTCAGCCAAGAACAGAAAATTGAGGCTGCAGTGGGCCTACCATTTGTGTACCTCTGCAGAAATCCAGATTTGTCAGACCAGGCTACGTTTTTCCAGTCACATACTGTCCAGTTTTGGTGAGCCTGTGCCCACTACACCCTCAGTTTCCTGTTCTTAGCTGACAGTAGTGGTCTTCTGCTGCTCTAGCCCATCCGCCTCATTGTTCGACATGTTGTACATTCAGGAATGCTTTTCTGCATTGATTCACTGTTGTAATGCGTGTTTATTTTTGGTTACTGTCAGCTTGGACCAGTCTGGCCATTCTCCTCTGACTTCTGTCATTAACAAGCCATTTTCGACCACAGAACTGCAGCTTGATGGATGTTTTTTGTTTTTCGCACCTTTGTTTTTACACACTAGAGACTGTTGTGCGTGAAAATCCCAGGAGATCAGCCTTTACAGAAATACTCAAACCAGCCTGTCTGGCACCAGCAATCATGCCACTGTCTAAATCAGTGAGATTACATGTTTCCCCATTCTGATGGTTGATGTGAACATTAACTGAAGCTCCTGACCTGTATCTGCTTGATTGTATACTTATTACACTGCTGCCACATGATAAATTATATATCTATAATATATATATATATATATATATATATATATATATATATATATATATATATATATATTAGTGGTTGACCGATATGGGTTTTTTAATGGCTGATGCCGATATTCAGAGAGCAGGGTGGCCGATAGGCCAATACAATGCCGATAGATAACACAATTTAATATAGTAAATAACAAACATAAAATTGCTTAAAAAAAAAAAAACTTTAATAAACTCTTATTTAGCACTATTTTTACTCAATTTCACCCAAAACTTTAACTTTGTAAAAAATAATCTAAAAAAATAGTATTGTATTTTAAATGGTAGATAGTAGTTTCCTCTGATTTCTGTTTAGTCATCAAATTTTAATAATTAATTTGCCCATGAAGAAATTGTTAATATATTAGGAAGAAGGAAATAACAGTACACACAGTAGTCTAGCAACCATGGACAGCATGTCCACGTTTGCAATTGCATATTCTCAGAAAATACAGAATCAAACCAATTGCACATATAGTGAATAAGACATTTACTCTTAGCACACGTGAAGCACTTTTACCTTGAAGTTGCTCCAGAGACACTTTAGCAGAGATGGGCCACTTCAATTAAAACGAATGGGAGAAATTAGAATGCCCAACTGCCGCCAACGGTCAATGGATGTAGATAGGAAGTCCGGCCTTACAGGTAAAAGAGCCAATCACCTTTTAGATACAGACATCGCCTGTCAATCAACTTGAGAACGCAAATGGGAAAACTGCGAATTTTAGTGTAATCTGATGTAAAGAAGCACCATTTATGATACCAGTGTTGTCAGATTTTACTTCTGATTTGAAATCTTGACCAACCTTTTTAGAGATTTCGGTCTTTCCTCATTCAAGTAGATAGGAGCTGCACTGTCATAACTAGAAATAGCCTCCCGAGAGCATTCCAAACATGGCCGACAGTGGACTGACTTGCTAGAAAGACTTTGGCTGCACTCACGCGATCTTGCGGATCCAGCAAGAGCCTCAATCTCCTGACAGTTTAAACGACCTGGATCGCCTGCTTGGATTGTCACGGAGTGACCATCATGATTTGTGAATGAGAGGATCTTTTGATCCTGATCCTGAAGTTTTGATTCTGGCTGATAGAATACATGCTTCAGAGGAAGATAATAGATGAGTGCGCAACGGGAAGAAAACGCTTGATTTTCGTGAGGTTTGTGAATTACATCTGTTTAAATGAGATATCTGCATATTTTCAGACAGTATATAGTAGATGTTTGTTTATTTAGTTTTAACGCCATGTCAGCAACTAGGCTATTCACATGGCAAACAAAGGTTCGTCAATACATATTTGCAATATTAGATAAGACACTTTAAGTTTATACAAGATAAAAACTGTAAATTCTGTTCAGATGGCACTTTAAAAAAAAAATGTATTAAGAAAGTTTCTGTATAGAAGCATTGTCTGATTGTTCCAAAAGTTTTACTGTTCAATAGAATGTGCTTGATGGTCATAGTGGTTTGGCATGGTATACATATGGGAGGATCTTCACCAGTCAGTAAAAACACATGTGTTATTCTTGAATGGCCCAGTCAACATCTGGTAAACACTATTTGGTCATGCCTAGATTTAAAATTTTGAGAGTAGTTGCTTTGGACCCTGGGGTTTATTTTGTATAGTTTATTGCTGTCGCAATCATTCCATTCTGATTGCCACTTATTGGTGATATATGAGTTTATTAATGGCCTGAGGTCAGAGGGTGGTATCAGACATTCTGAGATCTCCAAGTTTAATGCCTCTTTTACAGCTGTATCTGCTTTTTAATTTCCTGCCAGGCCAATATGTCCCGGCACCCAACAAAAGATAACATTAAAATCCTTCTTCTGTAATCGATGTATTTTTGTCAAAATGTTTATGATTACGGGGTGATCGGTCTCCATGGCTTCAAGTGCTTGAAGGCAAGACTCGAGTCATTCTCGGCCCTGCTCAATGTTTTCCAGTGCCAGTAGCAGCGCTCAGGCCTCAGCTGTGAAGATAGAGCTCTGTTCTAGAATACATATGCCATATTGTTGATCTCCAGTCACTACTGCTGCTGACACACTGTTATCCATTTTGGATCCATCCGTGAATACTGTACTATGGAGTGGGAGACTACATTTCAGTACCAAGAATTCCTGTTGATACACATTGGGGAGAGTTTCTGCCTTTTTTAGTTGTGCCAATGCCATAGAAATAGTTGTTTTTTTTTTAAGGTCCAGGGGGGGGACAGGCCAAAAATTATACTGTTTTATGTTGTCTAGATTGATGTTCAAGTTCTCCAAGTATGGTTTAATCCATATTCCAAAAGGTTTGATTGCTTTAGGTCTAGCTTCATACAGATGAGAACATTTTGGTTGGAATACTGGATTAGAAGCTGGATTACTTAGATTTGCTTTGAGTTTGACTGCGTATTGTAAAGCCAGTTTCAGACGCCTATTCTGGAGGGAAGGTTCACCGGCTTCTTTATAAAGGCTTTGAATGGGACTTGTTCTGAAGTCTCCAAGAGCTAGACGTATTCCCTGGTGGTATATTGTGTCAAGTGTTCGAACGTATGACTTCCTTGCCTGACCATACATAGTACTCCCGTAATCCAGTCGGGATCTAATTAATGTTCTGTAGAGACATAAAAGAACGGTAGCGTCCGCACCCCATTTTGTATTGGCCAGGACTTTTAAAATATTAATTGTTTTAAAACATTTTTCCCTCAACATCTTCATATGTGGGATAAAGGTGAATTTATTATCACAGACAAGGCCTAAGAATTTTAAGTCATTCACTACTTTGATGGGTTCTCCCTCTATACTCAAATCAGGATCAGGGTGTAAGGATCGGAGAAGGCAAAAATGCATACATACTGACTTTGTTTTGGAAAATCTGAATCCATTCTTTATTGACCAGTTGTTTATTTTATGCATAGTTGTAGCTGTCATACAATTATATTCATATTTCAACGGATCGTCAACGGATAGGCTCCGAAAAATGTGGGGGTCTGTAACTTTGATTATCAGTATATAGTTAAGTTTTATTGATATTTGCCTTTTTATCATTAGACAAGAAAGTTAAAAGTGACAGGGAACTGCTGAGGAGAGGCTGATAGAATATGTGCTTTAGAGGTAAATAAATGAGCGCTCTACAGTATACTGGATCTGCTGAAGTTTTGTGAGGTTGGTTTATTACATCTGTTTAAATGAGATATTTGCAGACGGTATATATGATATTAGTTTTATTTAGGGTTGCAAAATTCCGGGAATTTTCAAAGTTGGAAACTTTCCATAGGAATTAATGGGAATATATGGGAATTAACAGGAATTAATGGGAATAAACTGGAAATTTGCAGAAGTGCAAGTTAGCCTATAACAGGGAACTTAAATGTAGTTAAAAAAAAACATCTTGCAGCATAATCTTGGTTAAAACAACCAGATTTAATGCAAATTCAGTTGAATTTCATAGTCAGTTTTCTGTTATCATACAAGAACGTAGGTTATAGTTTGATTTAGCATGCTGATTGAGGAATGTTCATCAATTCATCTAGCCTATTTCTAATCATTTGTCCAGCATCAATTGTAAAATATTTTTACCATTCCAGAATATTCCAGCATTGCATTAGTGTTTTTTTACAAGCTTTTTTCTAATCTTATTCTACAGAACAATGCCATGTGCGCCATCTGATGTGTGGATACATTTCACCTCAGCTAGTGTAGAAGGAAAGGCTGTGTACATTTGCAAATACTGTGTAAAGACCTATGTTAAGAATGCCACAAAGATGAAGCAGCATATAGCCAAGTGCCCAAAGTTTTTTCCAATATTTCTAAAATTCCCCAGCTTTATTTCCCATGGAAAGTTTCCGGAAATTTACCGGAAATTTTCCACCCCTTTGCAACCCTAGTTTTATTGATATTTGCCTTTTTATTATTAGACAAGAGTTAAAAGTTACAGGGAACTGTTGATGACAGAGAGGGAGAATGAAACAGGCGAGCACTTTAACATTTTGAGCTCAAACGCATCTGCCACGGCTCTGATATGTGGACCATTTAAATGAGACTGTGTTGCACACCGGTCTATTATTGTAGTAACACGATGGCACGTAACAACAAAACAAACTGTGACTGGTCGTTTACATGTCTCAATCGCTTCACATGCAAGCAGCCGATTTTCGGTGGCCTCAAGAAAAAAAATCCGCCAAACAGGAAAATTTATCGGTCTATGCCAATAATGAAAAAAGTCAGAATATCGGCCGATTGATTGGCCTTGGCGATATATCAGGCGACCACTAATATATATATATATATATATTTCTATATTATTTAATATAATAAGAATAAAATAAATTGATGTTAATATATTTAATAGAATTCTAATCATTTTAGATTTTTTTTAAAATATATTTATAATGTTATTATAGGATATATTATATAATAAACCTATTATATTTTGTTATATTATTTTATATTTAATTTATTTTATAATATTTTATTTTTATGTTATAGTATGTGTACTGTATATTTAATATATAATAATAAAAATAATCCTTTGTATGTCAAATGCTTCAATTTCATCAATGCATTAACATACATTTTCAATCTGAATAGTTCGATTGAGAAGTTAGTTTAGCTTTTATGTCAAATTAAGGAACATTTGATGAACCCTTTTAATACCAGGTGTTAACGGAGTCCCAGACCTTAAGTAGCGGCATGTGTGAAAGAGGGTTCTCAGCATATAGATGTGTATACATCCCTGTATCTTTCACCATCTGTGCTGTATTTACTGTCGTCATGTTGATGGTGTTAATGATCAAATCTGTCTTTAACAAACCCTAACAGTCTGTACATTAGCACACACATGACATGTTAGTTTAACACCTCTCAAAGGCCCATTCTTACATAAATACATAAACTGAACAGACTGCGTGTGAGTGAGTGTGTGTGTGTGTGTGTGTTGGAGGCGGTAGTGCATGGTTTCATTTCTCATCAGAGCAGTATTGTGTATCGAGGCCTTAACAATCTGCTCATCAGCGCTGATGTACAGTACTTCTGGAATGAGACGTTTGCTCAGAACAGATGTGCTTGTATTTCCCCTCCCAAACATTCACTGTTTTTGCCATTCGCAGCAGTCCGCACAGGAAGCATTGATTGGAAACACAGCAGGTTCATATGCCACTCTCACACACACACACACGGATGTAGCGGCTCTTGTGTTTTTGCCACATGTGCTGAATATTTCAGCAGCCTACGGTTATTCATGGATCTGTGATTCCCCCATCCCCTCCTCCCTCTCTGTCTCTCATCTGAAATTGTCCTGCACAGTAAACAGAGTTAGATAGATGACTGCGTTCTTTCAGGGTTGCTGTGAGGGGAACAGTGTGTGTGACAATTCATGACTCTGTCACGCTGTTTTCGGTACAACGCCTTTTTGTTTCCTAACAGCAGATTCTAAGTCCTCTGGACAGCTGCGCTTTAGTGTGTCCTTGCATGTACATCTATATTTTGGCTGATATGGAAATCACTATATGTATGTATATACAGAGTTGGGAGGGTTACTTTTGAAATGTATTCCACTACAGATTACAGAATACATGCTGGAAAATGTAATTTGTAATGTATTCTGTTAGATTATTCAAGGTCAGTAACATATTGTAAATACTTTGGATTACTTCTTCAGAACTGGTAGATTTTTTCACTTGTTTTGACTATAAAAACTCTGCCAGTACAGTAAGACAAAATACACATGTTAAAAATACATTCTCTGAAATACCGAAATATCTTATGCAGTGTTGTTTCTAAAACAAGATAAATCAAATTGATCTTGTTTTAAGGATTTTTAGATATTTTTACTGGAAAACAATACAAAAATTATTATCAAGAATATGATTTTTGTCCTAATATCAAAGGTCTTACTAGAAAAAAAGAAATTATGATCCAACGTGAATTTTCTTGATAAAAAAAAACATGATCGTGCCTGGTAACGTGCATGTAAACTGGCTAGAAATAGCATTTTAGCTTAGCGTAAAGCTGACAATTTACACAAGGTTTATTTCTATTTCTTGTGCTCCAAACTTACTTCAAACTTACTTCTCTGTCTGCTCGTATGAATGTAACACATCATAAGAAAGTGTTTAACTGCTGTTCAAATGCACTTTCGATCATATCATTTATATGTATAAATGTTTTCCATCTGAAAGGACTAAATATTAAATGAAACAAATGACGATAAAATGCAAAGTAATCTCTTCAGTAATCTAAATACTTTTTGAATGTAACTATTCTAATTACCAATGATTTAAATTGTAACTGTAGTGGAATACAGTTACTTATATTTTGTATTTTAAATACGTAATCCCGTTACATGTATTCCGTTACTCCCCAACCCTGTATATACACTATATTGCCAGAAGTATTCACTCACCCATCCAAATAAATGAATTCAGGTGTTCCAATCACTTCCATGGCCACAGGTGTATAAAATGAAGCACCTAGGCATGCAGACTGCTTCTACAAACATTTGTGAAAGAATGGAGCTCAGTGAATTCCAGCGTGGTACTGTGATAGGATGCCGCCTGTGCAACAAGTCCAGTCGTGAAATTTCCTCGCCACTAAATATTCCACAGTCAAATGTCAGTGGTATTGTAACAAATTGGAAGCGATTGGGAATGACAGCAACTCAGCCACGAAGTGGTTGGCCACGTAAAATGACAGAGCGGGGTCAGCGGATGCTGAGGCGCATAGTGCGCAGAGGTCGCCAACTTTCTGCAGAGTCAATCGCTACAGACCTCCAAAGTTCATGTGGCCTTCAGATTAGCTCAAGAACAGTGCGTAGAGAGCTTCATGGAATGGGTTTCCATGGCCGAGCAGCTGCATCCAAGCCATACATCACCAAGTGCAATGCAAAGCGTCGGATGCAGTGGTGAAAAGCACGCCGCCACTGGACTCTAGAGCAGTGGAGACGCGTTCTCTGGAGTGACGAATCATGCTTCTCCATCTGGCAATCTGATGGATGAGTCTGGGTTTGGCGGTTGCCAGGAGAACGGTACTTGTCTGACTGCATTGTGCCAACTGTGAAGTTTGGTGGAGGGGGGATTATGGTGTGGGGTTGTTTTTCAGGAGCTGGGCTTGGCCCCTTAGTTCCAGTGAAAGGAACTCTGAATGCTTCAGCATACCAAGAGATTTTGGACAATTCCATGCTCCCAACTTTGTGGGAACAGTTTGGGGATGGCCCCTTCCTGTTCCAACATGACTGCGCACCAGTGCACAAAGCAAGGTCCATAAAGACATGGATGAGCGAGTTTGGTGTGGGAGAACTTGACTGGCCTGCACAGAGTCCTGACCTCAACCCGATAGAGCACCTTTGGGATGAATTAGAGCGAAGACTGCGGCCAGGCCTTCTCGTCCAACATCAGTGTCTGACCTCACAAATGCGCTCTGGAAGAATGGTCAAAAATTCCCATAAACACACTCCTAAACCTTGTGGAAAGCCTTCCCAGAAGAGTTGAAGCTGTTATAGCTGCAAAGGGTGGGCCGACATCATATTAAACCCTATGGATTAAGAATGGGATGTCACTTAAGTTCATATGCGTCTAAAGGCAGATGAGCGAATACTTTTGTCAATATAGTGTATGTAGTATGTATTAGAGATGCACCAATGTCTCTGTCAAACATCAATATCGGCCATTAAAAGCAATTATCTACTTAAATACAGCAGATGATTAGGGCTGATAATTTCTTGTCAAAGGGGGCGGAAAAACACGTTGGCCAGTTAGCCTACAATTTGTGCTGTGTGTGAAAGAAAATGTCTCTTGTGTGGAATTACTTTGAATTTGGTGACTATAACAGCTGAGTTCCAATTTGTAAGCTTTGCTAGAATTTCATGAGGTGGATCAACCGTTAAAAATTTTAACACATCTAATTTGATTTCTCACCGTAAAGTTTGAAACATGTGAATATGAGTTTGTCCAAGCTAAAAAGGGACAAGTTTCATCATTCAGAATTCAGTTGAATTCAGAGAAAAGAACATTCATTAAGAAATTTTACCAATTTAATATGAGCCTGAAAGGAGGCTATTCAGAATTCAGTTAATGTGAGTTAACAATGTTAATGTAAGTTAATAATGTTTTTTGTGTGTGTGTTTTAGCTTGTGCTTACTGTTTAGAGACAGTGAGAATAAGGTTATTATTAAAAAAAATTTTTACACAAAAAAGTTGTGTAATATACTATTGGTTATTTGAAACAAGGTAGCATAAAAAATCAGAACCACAAAATATATTCACAACGGTATCAGCAGATGTTGTTCTAAATAATCGGAAATCGGTATCAGCACACAAATCTATGGGTATCTGCAGATTTTGTTCTAAATAATCAGATATTGTATCGGCACACATCTGTCGGTATCTGCAGAAGTTTTTCAAAATAATTGGATATCATTATCGGTACACAAATATATTGACATTGGCAGATGTTGTTCAAAATAATCAGATATCAGTGTCAGCACACAAATCTATTGGTATCTGCAGATGTTGTTCGAAATAATCAGATATTATTTCGGCACACAAATGTATCGGTATCTACAGATGTTTTATATAATTGGAAATTGGTATCAGCACACAAATCTGTCAGTATCGGCAGATGTTGTTGTAAATAATCGGATATAGTTATCGGCACAGAAACCTATCGGTATCTGCAGATGTTTTAAATAATCGGATATTGGTATCAGCACACAAATCTATCAGTATTGGCAGATGTTGTTTTAAATAATCGGATATCATTATCGGCACACAAATCTATCGGTATCGGTAGATGTTGTTCTAAATAATCAGATATTGTATTGGCACACAAATCTATCGGTATCAGCAAATGGTTTAAATAATCGGATATTGTTATCAGCACACAAATCTATCAGTATCGGCAGATGTTGTTTTAAATAATCGGATTTCGTTATCGGCACACAAATCTATTGGTATCTGCAGATGTTTTAAATAATCGGATATTGTTATCAGCACACAAATCTATCAGTATCGGCAGATGTTGTTTTAAACAATCGGATATCGCTATCGGCACACAAATTTATCAGTATTGGCAGATGTTGTTTTAAATAATTGGATATTTTATCGGCACACAAATCTATCAGTATCGGCAGATGTTGTTTTAAATAATTGGATTTCGTTATCGGCACACAAATCTATCAGTATCGGCGGATGTTGTTTTAAATAATTGGATATTGTATCAGCACACAAATCTATTGGTATCTGCAGATGTTTTAAATAATCGGATATTGTTATCAGCACACAAATCTATCAGTATCGGCAGATGTTGTTTTAAACAATCGGATATCGTTATCGGCACACAAATCTATCAGTATCTGCAGATGTTGTTTTAAATAATTGGATATTGTATCGGCACACAAATCTATTGGTATCCGCAGATGTTATTCTAAATAATCAGATATTGTATCGGCAGATAAGAGATCAACCGATATTTGGATTTTCTGGTATTTTTCCGACATTCAAGCATTTTTCGGATATTGTTTTTGTAATATCGCATCCACCGATAATTGGTGCCATCTAGCGGGAATTTCTGAAATTGTACACAAGACGGCCATTGCAGCAGTGCGTGTGAGAGGAAGCAATGCGGGGGGGTTGTCCACAGGTAAAGTAACTTGCTTTTGCAATGTATTGCTTGAATTATTAAACTTTATTAAACATAACAGCCATTCATGCAAGAGTGAGATGTGTTACATAAATGCTTGAAGTGTAGCTTAAATGCTAAGAAATGGAGATTAACTCACATAAAGACAAATCCTGCAAAGTCCCACAGATGTAATATTACTTCACATTAATCAACACGAAGAGCATTGAATGAGTGCATGTTGGAAATATTACGGTTTAATTTAATTCTTTGTTGGCTGTTTATTAGTCTTGTAAAGTTGGCATTCAGGTTGAGGCTCATATTCCATAGGAATGATTGGCCGTATGCTAGAATGGCCACCGTATGCCAGCGCAGCTTTTAACAAGATCCATTTGTTTAAAATTCTCTATGTTATATTAACATTTACTATTAAACTTTATTTCACTTTGAATAGTAATCTACATGATTACAGCTCTGTGGAAATTAATTATCTCATGACACTGTTCGAGTAAAAGTTTTGCGTAAACGCATGGGGCAAAATACTTGTCACAATAACGTGTTTAAAATAGTTTTGTGACGGGTGACAGTGAGAGTATTGATGAGATTTGCGAGTCATTTGCTTCAAGATACGCTGCAGATGCACTGTTCACTGTAAAACAAAAAATGTCAGCTCTGTCAGCAGGTGTTTTGTCAGGCAGCTGCTATAGAGACCAAAGAAACATTACTAATAATTCGGATACCTTTTGGGATGGACTCTGTAATTGCAGCGATGTATATTTTTTTTTTCCCCCACTTTCCTGTGAATGTATACTTATTCCAGCGAACTATTTGCCTTTAGCCTATTAAACAACACCTAAACCTTTTACAACTGTAGTTTAAAATGGAAGATTAAATTTATGCAATGTTGGTAGACTCCCTTGTCGTTTATTTATGTTCTCCGTTCAAAAAAAGATGTTTTTAAATTATTTTGCCTATTATTATTATTATTGTTGTTGTTATTATATAAAAACATGGTATGTGATTATTATAATATAGCATTTTTATGAATTTTTTCTCTTTTAAAAATATTTTCTCTAAAATAAAGACGAAATAAAAATTGCATTAATTACATTTATAAAAATACTGGTTCTGCATATCGGTTATCGGATACAAATAATTGGTATCGTATCGGTTTAAAAAAAAAAACAATATCTGTCGATCTCTACTGCAGAAGTTGTTCTAAATAATTGGATATCGTTATCGGCACACAAATATATCAATATTGGCAGATGTCGTTCTAAATAATCCGATATCGGTATCGCAAATCTATCGGCATCGGCCAGTGTTGTTCTAGTCATCGTGGTGGCGTAGTGACTCACCTCAATCTAGATGGCGGAGGACGAATCTCAGTTGCGTCTGAGACCATCATTCCGCGCATCTAATCACGTGGCTTGTTGAGCGCATTACCGCGGAGACCTAGCACATGTGGAGGCTTCACGCTATTTTCCACAGCATCCACGCACAACTCACCACGCGCCCCACCAAAAGTGAGAACCACATTATAGATATCACGAGGATGTTGACCCAACGTGACTCTACCCACCCTAGCAACCGGGCCAATTGGTTGCTTAGGAAGCCTGGCTGAGCACTCAGCACGCCCTGGATTTGAACTTGCGACTCCAGGTGTGGTAGTCAGCGTCTTTACTTTGCTGGGAATATTAAATAAATTATGATTATCAGGATGGCCTATAAGTTTCCTAAAGACAGTGTTATTAGACTAATTTTGTGTTCTGTCCTTGTCTTCATTTTCAAGTAGGAGAGTGCCAAGACAGATGTGTTGTTATAGCGTCTGATATAAAATGTAAACAGTTGCAAAAAATGCAGTTGGAGTTGGTAAGTTCAACTCATTTCATTGGAACAGTTCAAACTGTCCATTTTAGCGAATTTATTCATAACTCTCATTCATTCATTTGCTTCATCGCTTAAAGTTGAGTCTCCATGTGGTGCTTTTCAAGTACTAAAATGTTTTATTCAAAATATATGTAAGTAAATATTGCTGTTTATTGTTGCATATAAATTGAACTGAATAAATATAATTCTTTCTTGTATGCATTTTTCTTTTGCAACACACAAAGCCTTTTTCTGTGTTTTGGTCAAATGTTCTAAAAGTTAATAAGAGGTGATGGTCTAGCCTCTATCAGGGGTCATATCAAGGTGAATATTGAATATGTGCCTGCGGCCAGTCTCATGTTTTAGATAAAGTTGACAAAACAAAGTGTTTACTGTGGATGGGAGGACTGTATAAAGTGTCTCTTTACTCTGGCAGTGAAGCCCCCCTTTCTACGGTCATTCCGCCATTTGTGTGTGTATCAGAGATTCAACAGTGTACTTTCCCAACTTCCTTTTTAAATATTTAGCTTTAGTTAGATACTGTGTCTGTTTCACAAAAAATTTAATCTATACACACTAATGACTGTGATATGTGATATAACACTGGCCGTATGTTGTGTTTCAGGCTCCGCTGGTCTCCGGCCATGCCGGCATGAAATTCACAGTGCTGGAAACTCTTGACCATATAAAAGAGGAATTCCAGCTTTTCCAGGCCCAGTACCACAGGTACAGAACCAGAAGCATGATTTCACCCAAGGATTTATCCCAGTATTCATTAGAATATTTAGAATATACACAAGCACTCAAATTGTAACCTCAGCTGCTCTGTGCGAAGTTACAACATCACTTGCGATGCAAAGGACCGGGGTATGAGTCCTTAAGAGCACGCAAGTCGACATATGAGCTCAAAGTATCATAGAAGTTCCACAAAATTACACATTTTTTTTTTCTCACATTTGCTTTTTATGACACTATTGGTTATGTTTAGGTTTAAGGTTTAGGGTAGGGAGGTCGATTTTGTTGATGTAAAAATTGATAGAGCATTAACCTTAACCTCATCTGTCTGGGAGAAAATGTAACTCGCTTTTAGCGCCACTCAGTGGACATGCACCTCGGAACTGCTGCGATTTGTGAAATGAACCACGTAATATTATTTAACAAAAATGTCACCAAAGTCACGTAATTGTCATGAGATCAGGCTAAAGTTTACATGAATGAAACATCGGTTGTAGTCCTTATGTAGATACTAGTTAGTAACTTACATTTCTAAAGCAGACAATGATTTCAAAAATCACATTTGAGTTATGATTGTGTGTAATTTATGTTGTTATTTATGTTAAGGTCAACAAATCTTGTTATACTCATAAATCCCTACAAACGCTATTCTAAAAACCCATTACAAATTCCTGAGGAATATTTCTCCAAGTAGGAAGTTGGAAATTCAGATTTTCTGAGTTGAATAAAACACAGCATTGGATCACCTGGACAAAGCTGATGAGATTATCAAATTTTAATGCTCTGAAATCATTTGAGCAATTAGAAACGCTTATATTAGCTGATACAGACTATTAGCCAGCTATCCAGTTAGCCAAATCCAGATAGTCTTATTAGCAGCAATTACGAAAGCTGCTAAATATCTTTCTTTAGAACTAAATAAGTAGTAAACATCATTGTACATTATTACATGTGATATGTTTCTAAAAATCAAAGTCTATAATGAAATGAAACTATATAGTTGAAATAAAGCTGTCATTGGCTGTTCTGTCTTATGCTGGAAGGGTCGATATTTTAGCGTCACTAATTGACCACTGACAGCTGTTTAAGGACACAATGTCACAAGACCTCCCTAGAGGAGCTCACGGTTTGTGTAATTTCTGTCTTTTAGTCTAAAGTTGGAATGTGAGAAGTTGGCGAGCGAGAAAACGGAGATGCACAGGCATTATATCATGGTAAGAGTGACACTTACTGTATCATTACTCATAAACCCCAGCTATGACATGAGTGATATTACTAGTCAACTAATATGTTTTTTTAATGATATCTGATATCTAGTATAAGATACAGTGGGTCCAAAAGTTCATGAACATTTTTCAATTAAACTTTTCACTCAAATTGTTATTAAAATATAATAACACCCCATGCTGCATAATATGACAAACGAGATGCAAAATTGCTAAAATTACATTAATACTTATTTTACACAATATTCAGAATGATGATGCACAGAATAATATGAAAGAGAATTGAGAATTGAATATGGGTTGTTTCTGTGTCTATAGTAATATATGTGACGCATTACTGTAATTGTGATTAATGCAAAGTAATTTGAATGTAATTGTGCTGTCTGCGTTTCCCTCCACAGTATTATGAAATGTCTTACGGACTGAACATTGAAATGCAGAAACAGGTAGGTCACAGAAGCTGATGTGTCATTTTCAGCCTGATTTCATGATGGATCAGCATGAACTGTGTGTAATGAGCTTTGCACAATGAGCTGTCTTTGTCTGGGGGTATCATGGGGTCTCACTGACCATTTAACGATGGCAGTAGATGTACAGAACACTAATTGTAGGGACATGATCAAGGCTACGATGGTGACGGAACAGGATTTTGACTGCAGCAAGTCTTCAAATCTTGGCATTGAACATAACATGCAACGTAATTACAATAAACAATTCTTCCACCTTAGTAAAATTGTTTGTTAGCTTATCTGTATGTGATATTGTAAACATTGTATGTAGTCTTGCCGCATTAATATATCATTCAATTAATGTTTGGTCACAGGTGTGCATATATTGTCTGTTTTATGGCACTTTTAAATGTGGTTCGTCCAATCAGATTTAAGAGTAGGAACTATCTGTTTTATTATCTATATTTTTCCACAAGAATATTTAATATACTGTTGAAGTCAGAAGTTTACATGCACCTTAGCATTGCCTTTAAATTGTTTAACTTGGGTCAAACGTTTTGGGTACCCTTTGCTGTTGTTCCGGGATTGATTTGCACTTTTCGCACTAAACTACGTTCATTTCTAGGAGACAGAATGTGTCTCCTTCCTGAGCGGTATGATGGCTGCGTGGTCCCATGGTGTTTATACTTGCGTACTATTGTTTGTACAGATAAACGTGGTACCTTCAGGCGTTTGGAAATTGCTCCCAAGTATGAACCAGACTTGTGGAGGTCCACAATTTTTTTTCTGAAGTTTAGGCTGATTTCTTTAGATTTTCCCATGATGTCAAGCAAAGAGGCGCTGAGTTTGAAGGTAGGCCTTAAAATACATCCACAGGTACACCTACAATTGACTCCAACTAGCCTATCAGAAGCTAATTGGCTAAATGTCTGAAGGCTTGACATCATTTTCTGGAATTTTCCAAACTGCTTAAAGGCACAGTTAACTTAGTGTATGTAAACTTCTGACCCACTGGAATTGTGATATAGTCAATTAAAAGTGAAACAATCTGTCTGTAAACAATTGTTGGTAAAATGACTCGTGTCAAGCACAAAGTAGATGTCCTAAACTATAGTTTGCTAATCTATGTGGAGTGGTTAAAAAATGAGGTTTAATGACTTCAACCTAAGTGTATGTAAACTTCTGACTTCAAATGTAGATCTTTATGCTGCTCAATTTTCATTTGTTACTTTTTTGGGGGGTAGAAGTATAATGCATGTGTCTGATTCACTGTTTGTTGTGTATTTAATGTGAAGCAGGTTTTAAGCCGGACTGTTCAATATGAGCAAACACACACACACATAGGCTAGAGTGGGCTAATCCAGATAAGACCCCCAGTTTTTTAATAGTTTTCCAGGCCATCTGTTCGCAATGTCTGGATTTGAGTGTGTATGTGGGTCAGGGTGTGTGGGATGAGCCCTATATGGAAATGTGTACATGTGTGAGCTAAAGTGAGAGAGTGTGTTGGAAGCACCACTGGGGTTCAGAAGAACCCAGTACAAATACCAGTACAAATTTAGAGTGTGAAAGAGAGAAATCAGTGTCTATTTATCTGTCTGTCTGTCGTTCTAACATTCTATCTGTCTGTCTGTATATCTTTCTTTCTGTCTCTGTCGTTCTATCTGACTGTCTATCTATCTGTCTGTCTGTCTGTCTCTCTATCATCCGTCTATCTGTCTGCCGTTCTAATATTCTTTCTTTCTGTATATCTTTCTGTCTCTGTCGTTCTAACATTCTATCTATCTGTCGGTCTGTCTATCATCCGTCCGTCTATATATCTGTCTGTCTGTCTGTCTGTCTATCATCCGTCTTTCTATCTGTCTGTATGTCTATCATCCGTCTATATATCTGTCTGTCTGTCTATCTATCATCCGTCCGTCTATATATCTGTCTGTCTGTCTGTCTCTCTATCTGTCTATCATCCGTCTATCTATCTGTCTGTTTGTCGTTCTAACATTCTTTCTGTATATCTTTCTGTCTGTCTCTGTCGTTCTAACATTCTATCTATCTGTCGGTCTGTCTATCATCCGTCCGTCTATATATCTGTCTGTCTGTCGTTCTAACATTCTGTATGTCTGTATATCTTTCTGTCTGTCTCTGTCGTTCTGTCTGTCTGTCTGTCTGTCTATCAATCTATCGTCCATCCATCTGTCTGTCTGTCTGTTTATCTGTCTGTCTATTGTTTTAACATTCTATTTGTCTGTATATCTTTCTGTCTGTCTCTGTCGTTCTAACATTCTGTCTGTCTGTTTATCTATCTGTCTATCTATCTATCTATCTATCATCTGTCCATCTATATATCTGTCTATCTGTCTATATACAGTATCTGTCTGTCTGTCTATCTATCTATCAATCATCGTCTATATATCTGTCTGTCGTTCTAACATTCTATCTGTCTGTATATCTTTCTGTCTGTCTCTGTCGTTCTGTCTGTCTGTCTATCTATCAATCTATCATCCATCCGTCTATCTGTCTGTTTATCTGTCTGTCTGTATATTTTTCTGTCTGTCTCAGACAGAATGTTAGAACGACAATCTATCTGTTTATCTATCTATCTATCTATCTATCTCTCTATCTACAGTATCTATCTGTCTGTCTGTCTATCTACAGTATCTGTCTATCTATCTATCTATCTATCTATCTATCTATCTATCATCTGTCTGTCTATATATCTGTCTGTCTGTCTATATATCTGTCTGTCTGTCTATCTACAGTATCTATCTGTCTGTCTGTCTGTCTATCTACACTATCTATCTGTATATCTGTCTATCTGTCTATCTATCTATCTACAGTATCTATCTGTCTGTCTATCTACAGTATCTATCTATCTATCTATCTATCTATCTATCTATCTACAGTATTTATCTGTCTATCTACAGTATATATCTATCTGTCTGTCTATATATCTGTCTGTCTGTCTATATATCTGTCTGTCTGTCTGTCTATCTACAGTATCTATCTGCACTATCTGTCTGCCTATCTGCACTATCTGTCTGTCTATCTACACTATCTGTCTGTCTATCTATTTATCTATCCATCTACACTATCTATCTGTCTGTCTATCTACACTATCTATCTATCTATCTATCTATCTATCTGTCTGTCTGTCTATATATCTGTCTGTCTGTCTATATATCTGTCTGTCTGTCTATCTACAGTATCTATCTGTCTATCTATCTATCTATCTATCTATCTATCTATCTATCTACAGTATCTATCTGTCTGTCTATCTACAGTATCTGTCTATCTATCTATCTATCATCTGTCTGTCTATATATCTGTCTGTCTGTCTATATATCTGTCTGTCTGTCTATCTGCACTATCTGTCTGTCTATCTATCTACACTATCTATCTATCTGTCTATCTACAGTATCTATCTGTCTGTCTATCTACAGTATCTATCTATCATCTGTCTGTCTATATATCTGTCTGTCTGTCTATACATCTGTCTCTCTATCTGTCTATCTATCTGTCTGTCTATCTATCTATCTATCTATCTATCTATCTATCTATCATCTATCTATCTGTCTATATATCTGTCTGTCTGTCTATCTACAGTATCTGTCTGTCTGTCTGTCTATCTACAGTATCTGTCTATCTATCTGTCTATCTATCATCTGTCTGTCTATCTATCTATCTATCTATCTATCTATCTATCTATCTACAGTATCTGTCTGTCTGTCTGTCTGTCTGTCTACAGTATCTGTCTTTCTATATACCTGTCTGTCTGTCTATCTACAGTATCTGTCTGTCTGTCTATCTATTTATCAATCATCGTCTATATATCTGACTGTCTGTCTGTCTGTTGTTCTAACATTCTATCTGTCTGTATATCTTTCTGTCTGTCTCTGTCATTCTAACATTCTGTCTATCTGTCTAACTTTCTGTCTGTCTATCTATCATCTGTCTGTGTGTATATCTATCTATCTATCTATCTATCTATCTATCTATCTATCTATCTACATTATCTGTCTGTCTTTGTCAAAGCAACAAATCAATATTGTTTTTTTAGTATCTCCACCATTATGTGTTGGGATATTGTCTTATCTGTATGTTTGTGTGTGTGTGTGTGTGTGTGTGTGTGTGTGTGTGTGTGTGTGTGTGTTTCTGCAGGCAGAGATTGTAAAGCGGCTCAGTGCTATATGCACTCAGATCATTCCACTGCTGTCCCAAGAGGTGAGTAAACACACACACACTCTGTCCTCTCTGAGCTTCTGTTTACACATGAATTATTGACAGCAGAGGTGGTCATCATCAGCACAGAGCTTGAAATGGCCTGCCTCTTCCCTTCATCAATATTTCATACTGTTCTTTTATAAGCCACACAGAGTGGATTTGGTTATTTTGTAATCATAAAGCCCTCAGGGAACAACAGTTCTGCCACCGAGACAAATATCCCTTCAACGGCTCTTTTCAGTCCACATGTTTGTTTGTTTGTGGTTTTGCACAATGAAAGGTGCTGTCATGTAACAGGTTACGCCTTAGACCGAGCTTTACATGTTTGGTCCTAATTTTTAAATATTGGAACTAGTGGTCGACTGATATGTGTTTTTTAATGGCCGATGCTGATATCCAGAGAGAGGGTGGCCGATAGGCCGATACAATGCTGATATATCACACAATATAATATAGTAAATAACAAACATAAAATTGCTAAAAAAAATTATTTAGCACTATATTTACTCAATTTCACACAAAACTAAACAAAATAATATTGTATTTCAAATGGTAGGTAGCAGTTTCTTCAGATTTCGGTTTGGTCATCAAATTTTAGTAATTTATTTGCACATGAAGAAATTTTTAATATATTAGGAAGAAAAAATAACTGTACACACAGTAGTCCAGCAACCATGGATGGCATGTCCACATTAGCAATCACATTTACTCAAAAAAATATAGAATCAAACCAACTGTACATCCAGTGATAGTGAATAAGACATTTACTTATAGCACACGTGAAACGCTTTTACCTTGGGCTGCATTCGAAAATGTAGGCAGCTGACTTGGTATCTTGCTGCCTAATCGGTTAATGACTTAACTGACATTTGTTTTAAATGAATGGAACTCATAAGGAAACTGGTCTCCGAACAGTTTGAAAAGCGCCTTATTTTCATCCTACCTCCGTATACAGCCTCCGGAGGCAGCATTTTCCTGGTTTCAGACGCAGCTTTGAAGTTGCTCTCAGGCTCGTGCGGATCCAGCACGAGCCTCAATCTCCTGACAGTTTAAATGGCCTGAATCGCCTGCTTGGAGTAACATGGAATGGTCATCATGATTTGTGAATGAGAGGAACTTTTGATCCTGATCCTGAAGTTTTTGATTCTAGCTGATATAATACGTGCTTTAGAGGAAGATATTAGATGAGCACTCGACAGGAAGAAAACGCTGGATTTTCGTGAGGTTCGTGAATTACATCTGTTTAAACTAGATATCTGCATATTTGCACACGGTATATAATAGAAGTTTTATTGATATTGAAAAGTTACAGGGAACTGCTGAGGAGAGGCTGATAGAATATGTGCTTTAGAGGTAAATAAATGAGCGCTCTACAGGATACTGGATCTGCTGAAGTTTTGTGAGGTTGGTTTATTACATCTATTTAAATGAGATATTTGCAGATGGTATATGATATTAGTTTTGTTGATATTTGCCTTTTTATCATTAGACAAGAGTTAAAAGTTACAGGGAACTGTTGATGAGAGAGAGGGAGAATGAAACTGATGAGCACTTTAACATTATGAGCTCAAACGCATCTGCCACGGCTCTGAAATGTGGAACGTTTAAATGAGACTTTGTTGCACACCGGTCTATTATTGTAGTAACACGATGGCACGTAACAACAAAACGAACTGTGACTGGTCGTTTACATGTCTCAGATGCTTCACATGCAGGCAGGTGTTTCTCGGCGCCCTCAAGAAACAAATCGGGCAAAAGGGAATATTTATCGTCCAATGCCGATAATTTAAAAAGTCAGAATATCGGACGATTTATTGGCCTCGGCGATATATCGGTCGACCACTAATCGGAACTACCTCATACATTGGAGTCCAAAAGTCTGAAATCACTAATGAAAATGCTTCCATTTTGAATTTTTCTCAAACTAAACTTTCTATTACAAATGATAGAATTAGCATAACAATTGAATTGAAAAATCAACATGAATGTGTTTGCCAAATTCCTCCTTTGCTGTAATAGCAGCATGCACTCAAGCTGGCATAAATAAAACCTAATGATCATGTATCCATCTTGATTTGAGAATGTTCCAAAGAGCATCTTGTATGCTTCAATAAAGGCAAGAAAATCTGACCTTTAGTAAATGGGTGTTAATATGCTCAATATTACAAATTTGCATACTTGATTAGTGACCAAGAAATAGTGTTAGAATTAAAACACAATTAGCTTTAATATTTTATTTCAAATTTTTCTTTGTTCTAATATTATAAAAATCCTAAAACCTTGTACATTTTCAGGTTTAAATAGTATTTTAAATACATTATCATTGTGGTCTCAGACTTTTGGACCTCACTGTATGTCAGCAGGGTTGTATATTTCCTTCATGTACAGCATTGCTTTAGTTGGGGTTCTTAGCTATTTTTAGGAAGTAATTGTTTGGACACTGATATTTGTGTATCCGGGCAGCATCAACATCAGGTCGCCCAAGCAGTCGAGCGATCGAAACATGTGAGCATGGCAGAACTCAACGCTATCATTGGGGTGAGTTTTTGTCCTCCTAACCAACTATCAGTAAAGTTTTAGCCGGACCAATGACAAGCTGGTACTGTCTGACAAACCTCCTGTCATTACAGTCAGTTTAACTTTGCACCAAACTTTATTTTGATTTAATGTACTGGACATAAGATGTAGAGAAGACATACAAAAGCTCTGACAGATGATAGATTAGCTCCAAAGTAAAGGTTGTTCCAAAAACAAGTCAGCATAATTATGCAGCCTTCTAAGATACCATGCTTTCGGCAACACTGCCTTAGAAGGCAGCTGCCTGTGTAGGTTTTTGAACAGAGCTATAATAAAATTGTACCAAAACCAAAGCGTTTTTTGTAGCATAAAATATATATTTTTTGTTTTAAAGTAGCTTGATATTCTCTCCTCCATTTGTAGCAACAGCAGTTCCAGCATCTTTCCCATCACGGCTCAGGCTTTACCCTGACGCCACACCCCTCAGGACTGACACTGGGAGCGGGTGCGAGCCTTATGCCATTACCTGGGGCCTTTCCGTTCCCTCTGCACCTGCTCCCTAAAGATGACCTCACTCACCCTGAGCCTGTGGACTCCAGAGGTACTTGAGGATAATTTCGAAATTTGAATTTCAATGTCAAGTAAACATTTAAAGTTTTTAAAATATGTCTAAATGCTAAATGAAGAAATGCTAACAGAATATTGTATCATGTATCAAAATAAAAACTGTTACGGCTAAAAGGAACATTCCATGTTATTTTTAGCTGACATAAACGAAAAGGTAAACTCATTTAAAGTGATTTAGCTAATTTGAGCCTTCACTCAAAAAAATTATTATGAGATTTATGCATTTTAATTTCATAACAAAATTCCATCAAATGTAATTAAGCCATCTTTAACCAAATAAAATAAAATAAAAAACTACATATTTTAATTTTATTAATTTAATTTTGTTAAAAATTACATAAATAAATTTGAATGCTAAAATGCTAAAAAAACTATTTTGAGTGTTGCAGGCAAGCATGTTAAAAATAAACTATATAACTGTAATGACAGTAATAGTATAACGTATTACCATAACTCATAAACAATACACATGTTAAAATGAGACTGGTGTTCATCATTTGCCAATCTTTCAACTTATGACATGACCAGCTAAAAAGGAAACCCAGTTACTTTCGCTTGGTATCTGCGCAAATATACCAGGAAGGAACATGACGGAATTATCCGTTAAGTACTTTTTACGTGGAGCAAATTCCACCCACGGGAGTTGCATTGGTAAAGGCCCCAGCACACTTACAGAGAAGTTCTTCTTCATCGTTTGTTCGGAGGTAAAAAGAAGTTCGAAACAGCTGAGCAATGATATACTGTTTGCAAACATTCAGTCACTGGCCACACTGCTGTGGGAGGCGTTTAGAGGGACATTTACATATGAGGATGCTCAAAACTACATGTATAGCAATCAGTGACTTCATGCCTCATTCTATGAGTAGAATTTACACAAGATCAGTAAAAGAAGCTGTTTTAACTTTCAGTGATTATTTGAAGTAATATACACCGTATACAGTAGGTCATGTGTGATTTGTAATGTTTACCTTTTAAATTCATGGCGCTAATGCGCTAATGTTACTGGAGCCAGCTGGTACTTGATAGCGGTGCAGTATGTGTAAACCTCACTCCCCTGGTCTCAAGAGGCGCACTAGCGACTCCCATGCCGGCTGACACCGGTTCAAATCCCGCTCGGAGTGGGTCGAGCAGGACCGGTTACACTAACATGCTATACTCGGCCATAATATGCACTGTTTACGCACTGTTATTTTACTACTGCAAATATGGGTGTATAAAAGTGTGTTAATGGGCAGAATACGGACAAAAGAAAGAAGATTGATGTATCTTACTTTAGGCAGATATGTGAATGGCTTTCGGCTGCAGATGGCACAAGAGTTATTGGGCACTTAAAAGTATTTTAGTAGATTTTATTCCTTTTGTGGGCTAATTAAACAAAAATACCTCGTGACATGTTCTTGGAAAATGCCTCTACGCAAGCAGTCGCACAGATGTAGTTAAATTTGCATCAGCTCGCTAATAACTCTGCACGCCCGTGTGTTCATGTTGACTGATCATAACTGACTGAACTGGGCTACAGTATTAAGGTGTTTAGCAGCCGGTAAGAAGTTTTCCTGAAAGTTTGTGCCGGCGAGTTGTTACGAACCACCGAAACGAACCCCAAAACACACACATCGTCTTAATGAATAATTCAAAAAAGTGCTTTAACAAAAACATAAGGTGCAAATTTCTGCTCTTAAACCCTCTGGAATTCCTTTCCCCATTTACTTCCATTAAATTTGTATAACATTAAACATAATTTTTTCTTGTTTTTACAAACAGTTGTTGTCTATGGTAAATAGTCTACAGCATACTACAGAGGTGTTAACCAAAAGACATTCAATTGAAAATAAATTAATTGAACATAATGCTCACGATAAACGTGTTTCAATAAGTTAATTATGTTTCTCTTTTTATTTTTGTAGATGGAGCCCCAAACAGGGTGAGTTTTAAAGCTAATCATCTCATTTTAATTAGAGATATATATCAATGTTTACTGATAACCCAGCTTATGGCCTGACCCACACGGAATCTGCAGACATTTTTTGCATTTTCTGCGTAAGGGATTTTTACACAGTCAAATGTGTTAAATGGAGCTGAGCATTCGAACACTCTCTTTGATAGCAGAAAGCATATTGAAATTAGCCTAAATATTTAATAAACAAACATGCAAGGGGTGGGGAATGCGTAAAACTCTTATGAATGTTTTTATTAATGACGCAAGAGTTTTGTGCGCACAGACTGCGTCTGGGCTTGCTAATGGCGCTCAAACACATCATTGCAGCGTCCATGAGTGATGTGGGTTTCGTGACTTATTATGCTCTCATTGGACCGTTCATTAGTGAGTTTGTGAAATTATTGCTGTGTTTTGATGTCTTGTTTCATCTAAGGATCGCAGTGGTGATTGGATTTTGTATGTCGGATAGGATTTTTGTAAATATAGGATTTTGTGTTAGTAGAATTAAACATTTTAAAAAAGGCAAGTAGCGACTTTTTTTTCTGGTTTTATTGTGGCCGACATGCATGGCCGATCATTACAGAGTCTGTTTTGCATTATGCTTTAATTTAGTTTAGAATCAAAACCTACTAAACCTTTATTCATGTCATTATGAAGAATGCCAGTGCTGTGTTCATGTTAGAGTTATGCTGTAAACATCTCGGAACAGCAAATGTTAGTGTAAGTTTATTATGTGTGCATTTGTCACCTTTTTTTAATTTTTATTAAGGGGCAATTTTTGCTCCTGAGAGTTGATTTTAAAAATATGTCTGCCTTAATAGAATGATTAACTAGGCCTAGAATAGACATAATATGTTATAAACAAAAAAGTGGAATTCTTTATGACCCCACATGTTGAATTTCAGGGGAATTATTGTCACTTTTGGTGTTATTTTGGACTTGGATTATTTCTGACCCTGATTGTGTGTATTTCAGAGTGGTAGCAGCTCTCCGGTGGGCCATCGGTCTTCAGGGCTGCGACTCGGTCTTCCTCCTCCCCCGACCTCCTCCTCTTCCTCTCACACTGAGACAGACAATAAGAGGAGCACCACAGATCAGACCAGCACAGGGGTAATTTAAGTTGAAATCAAAAACAAGCTGAAGAGTTTAAAAGATCTTCTTCCTGGAGTCTGTATGATTTTGCCTCTGATTCAATGAGCAGTTAAAATGCATTACAATTGCTTTATTTAAAGTAATATCAATTCATCCCCTATCACTGTGAGTTTTGATAACTTCACTCAGCAAGGTATATGAGGTACGAAGATCTTTAGTGTGATTAGGACTGATCATGTGATGATGTGTTTCCTGCAGGAGAGTGGCTGTAAAAATGAAGACGCTCTGAGAAAAGATGGCACTAAAGAGGTGTAAAGATCTTGTTTTTTTTCCTTCATGCATTAGAGTGATGCCAACAGAAGTCTTAAACTTAAAGCATTACACTTTGGAATATGAATCATCCCACACCATTTGTGCTACAGACATAAGGACTTATGGCCAATAGGCAACCAAACAGAACCTTGCAACCACGTAGGAACTCACTTAAAACCACTTAGAACACCTTAGCAAATGCATCACAATACCCGGACAGCCACCCACTACATCCTAGAAGCATGGCAGCAAGATTCACCTTTTTATCAGGAAATGTAAATTTATTCACATTATATAATGATAAATAGATAATTAGTTAAAATACAAAATGAATTCAAATCATTGAAAATGAAAATGCATATATTGTATATTTTTATATGAAAAAATGCAAATAAATGATATATGTGCATATATTATGCATACTTTTTCATATCAGTGTCAGAAATTAACTTTTCCATTAAGGCTTTTTTTCCAGCCTGAAAAGATATAATGACATAATATAATGTAATTGTATTATGTTTAATACTTAAATTTAATCCGTTTATTAAAATAAATATTCAATTTGAATAATCTGATAATATGTTAACAATGAAATTAAATGAACATCAAATCATTTAATGCCATTATGCATTTTACATTTACATTTAAAGGGATAATTGACCCAAAAATTACAATTATCTTATCATTTACTCACTCTCATGCCATCCCAGATGTGTATGACTTTCTTTCTTCTGCAGAACACAAATGAAGATTTTTAGAAGAATATCAGTGGTTAAATCCATATCTTCAGAAGGGATATGATAGATGTGGGTGAGAAACAGATCAACATTTAATTCCTTCTTTTACTCTAAATCTCCACTTTCACTTTTACATCTGAAAGCCACATGTGGTGCCTATTTAGTTTCACTTTCATACCTTAATGTGAAAGTGGAGAAATTTTAAACTGTTTCTCACCCACACCAATTATATTGCTTCTGAAGATATGGATTTAACCACTGGAGTCTAAAGAATTACTTTTATGTTTCCTTTATGTGATTTTTGGAGCTACAAATGTCCGATCACCACTCACTTGCATTGTATGGACCTTCAGAGTTGAAAGAAAGTCATACACATCTGGGATGGCATGAGGGTGAGTAAATAATGAGAGAATTTTCATTTTTGGGTGAACTATCCCTTTAACATTTATTCATTTAGCTGACGCTTTTATCCAAAGTGACAATTATATGCATATTCCATTTAATGTCTGTAAAATCAGGCAGATAGGGGCAGGAGAAATACATTCTCTGAAAAACCTAAATATCTTATGCAGTGTTGTTTCTAAAACAAGATAAATCAAACTGATCTTGTTTTAAGGATTTTTAGGTATTTTACAGGAAAACGATACAAAAATTATCATCAAGAATACGATTTTTGCCTTAATATCAAAGGTCTTACTAGAAAAAAGAAATTATGATCCAACATGAATTTTCTGAATAAAAAAAATATGATCGTGCCTGGTAAAATGTGCATGTAAAATGGCTAGAAATAGCATTTTATCTTAGCGTAAAGCTGACAATTTACACAAGGTTTATTTCTATTTCTTCTGCTCCAAACTTACTTCAAACTTACTTCTCTGTCTGCTCGTATGAATGTAACACATCATAAGAAAGTGTTTCAATGCTGTTCAAATGCACTTTGGATCACATCATTTATATGTATAAATGTTTTCCATCTGAAAGGACTAAATATTAAATGAAACAAATGACAATAAAATGCAAAGTAATCTCTTCAGTAATCTAAATACTTTTTGAATGTAACTATTCTAATTACCAATGATTTCAATTGTAACTGTAGTGGAATACAGTTACTTATATTTTGTATTTTAAATAAGTAATCCTGTTACATGTATTTCATTACTCCCCAACCCTGTATATATATATATATATATATATATATATATACACTCAGCAAAAAAAGAAACGTCCTCTCACTTTCAACTGCTTTTATTTTCAGTGTTTTTAACATGTGTAAATATTTGTATGAACATAAAAAGATTCAACAACTAAGGCATAAACTGAACAAGTTTCACAGACATGTGACTAACAGAAAAAGAATAATGTGAATCAAATCAAAATCAAAAGTAACAGTCAGTATCTGGTGTGGCCACCAGCTGCATTAAGTACTGCGGTGCATCTCCTCCTCATGGACTGCACCAGATTTGCCAGTTCTTGCTGTGAGATGTTACCCCACTCTTCCACCAAGGCACTTGCAAGTTCCCGGACATTTCTGGGGGGAATGGCCTTAGCCCTCACCCTCCGATCCAACAGGTCCCAGACGTGCTCAATGGGATTGAGATCCGGGCTCTTCACTGGCCATGGCAGAACACTGACATTCCTGTCTTGCAGGAAATCACGCACAGAACGAGCAGTATGGCTGGTGGCATTGTCAGGAAGGCTGCAGGAAGCCTGCAGGAAGGGTACCACATGAGGGAGGAGGATGTTTTCCCTGTAACGCACAGAGTTGAGATTGCCTGCAATGAGAAAAAGCTCAGTCCGATGATGCTGTGACACACCGCCCCAGTCCATGACGGACCCTCCACCTCCAAATCGATCCCGCTCCAGAGTACAGGCCTCGGTGTATTGCTCATTCCTTCAACAATAAACGCAAGTCCGACTATCACCCCTGGTGAGACAAAACCGTGACTCGTCAGTGAAGAGCACTTTTTGCCAGTCCTGTCTGGTCCAGCGAAGGTGGGTTTGTGCCCATATGCGACGTTGTTGCCGGTGATGTCTGGTAAGGACCTGCCTTATAACAGGCCTACAAGCCCTCAGTCCAGCCTCTCTCAGTCTATTGCGGACAGTCTGAGCACTGATGGAGGGATTGTGCGTTCCTGGTGTAACTCGGGTAGTTGTTGTTTCCATCCTGTACTTGTCCCGCAGGTGTGATATTCGGATGTACCGATCATGTGCAGGTGTTGTTACACGTGGTCTGCCACTGCAAGGACGATCAGCTGTCCTTCCTGTCTCCCTGTAGCACTGTCTTAGGGGTCTCACAGTACGGACATTGCAATGTATTGCCCTGGCCACATCTGCAGTCCTCATGCCTCTATGCAGCATGCTTCAGGCATGTTCACGCAGATGAGCAGGGACCCTGGGCATATTTCTTTTGGTGTTTTTCAGAGTCGGTAGAAAGGTCTCTTTAGTGTCCTATGTTTTTATAACTGTGACCTTAATCGCCTACCGTCTGTAAGCTGTTAGTGTCTTAACAACCGTTCCACAGGTGCATGTTCATTAATTGTTTATGGTTCATTGAACAAGCATGGAAACATTGTTGAAACCCTTTACAATAAAGTGTCCTGAAAAAGGGACGTTTCTTTTTTTGCTGAGTTTATATATACAGTTGAAGTCAGAAGTTTACATACACTTTGTTAGTATTTGGTAGCATTGCCTTTAAATTATTTAACTTGGGTCAAACGTTTTGGGTACCCTTTGCTGTTGTTCTGGGATTGATTTGCACTTTTCGCACTAAACTACGTTCATTTCTAGGAGACAGAATGCGTCTCCTACCTGAGCGGTATGATGGCTGCGTGGTCCCATGGTGTTTATACTTGGGTACTATTATTTGTACAGTTTTTTTCTGAAGTTTAGGCTGATTTCTTTTGATTTCCCCATTATGTCAAGCAAAGAGGCGCTGAGTTTGAAGGTAGGCCTTAAAATACATCCACAGGTACACCGCCAATCGACTCCAGCTAGCCTATCAGAAGCTAGTTGGCTAATTGCCTAAAGGCTTCACATCATTTTCTGGAATTTTCCAAGCTGCTTAAAGGCACAGTTAACTTAGTGTATGTAAACTTCTGACCCACTGGAATTGTGATATAGTCCATTAAAAGTGAAACAACCTGTCTGTAAACAATTGTTGGAAAAATGACTCGTGTCAAGCACAAAGTAGATGTCCTAAACGACTTGCCAAAACTATAGTTTGCTAATATGAAATCTGTGGAGTGGTTAATATTTGTTAAGAGTTTTAATGACTTCAACTTAAGTGTATGTAAACTTCTGACTTCAACTGTATATATATCAAATCATATTTGAAAGTAAAAAGTACTGTTCTATTAAGTTTTATAAAATGTTTGTTTATAAAATTATTACATATAAATTATCGTTACCAGGTGCATAAATCATTAATTCGATTAGACTTAATAAGACTTAATTTGGCAACACAACAGAAAGTGAATTTCTCACTTGATCAGCTGTCATACTGTCCGGTTGATATTTACTGCTTTATACTGAATTTTTTAATTAATAAGAACCATTTAAACCAGGTCTAGACAGATGACAGAATTTTTACTGCTTGCCTAGTTTCTATTCCGTCCAAATAACAAAAGCAAAATTGTACTGAGAAACTTTTAAATGATCTGAAATGATGTAACAATAACAGTATATGATATAATTTTACTGTCTGTGGTTGCAGAAAAGTGCTTCACCCACAGGAGTCTCTCCGAGGTCTGCTGAAGGAAACGGACTGAGCAGCTCTCCTGTTCTCCGGAAGAATCTGTCCAGAGAAGGCCGCTCCCCCTCATCCTCCCCTCGCTCACAGCCGCGCTCTCCTGGTCTCTGCAAGAGCCCCACACAGGTACGTCGCAAGGTCAGTCGGTACCTGGCACACAGATTGTGAGGAAATCCTCTGCTAAGAACCTTATTAGTTTTTCTGCTCAGTTTTGCACATGGCTTAGATTGTCGACCCTCTGATGTTTCAGGAGAAAGCGAGATCTCCCTCTCCTTCAGCATCTCATGAATCTCTCTCTCCTGGCTCTCCTCCGCCTCCCCCTTGCCCCCTCTCCTCCTCTGCCCACGGCCCGTCACCCGCTCTCAAACACTAGGTGAGTCCTGACTCATGCTTTTATTGCTTACTGTAAATGTGGGCGGCAGTGTGATAATTTTTCCTAGCCTCAGTACATGTTGAGCTTTCAAAACGGGACGTAATTTAATCCCTATCGGTTCCGCATCTTTAATTTCCAAAAACAGCGTGTGCCCACTTTTTAGCAGCCTTGATTCCGTAATAATTTTTTCCATTTATTTTCTACATAGGCATTTAAATATTTCTTTAATGAAGAGTTCTAAGGCATGAACTAAAGAAACATTATACAACATTACACTATGATTCGAAGGAAAAAAGCATTTCAATACCAAAAATAAAGAAGAAGGTGCAAGACTGTGTAATTAAATTCTTTTACAGTAGGAGGGAAAAAACTACAATCCCATGACGCATCGCAAATGACACAATTGATTAAAAGTGACAGTACACCATATAAAACTATTGACTTATATTCATTAGCCACTTTCACACATGAAACCTGTTAAATTGGGATAACTTTGCTGGATTGCCTTTTCGTGTAAAAATACCACATCTGCTATTCACACATGCAACGGTTTTCCGTCTTTAATCCGTTTTGCCGCTATTTACACTTCAGAACCAAAATGCTGTTAAAATCTGTGATGTTAATTGCCGGGAATGACCTTTAAATGATCAAGATGTTAAGCTGAACACATGACTTTACACCCTTCATACATGTACCTCATTCCCCAACAAGGCAAGTTATTATAGTTGATCATAAGTGAACAAAATGTGCCTTTTCATAAAAATTCCAATATATATATATATATATATATATATATATATAATTTATTTTTTTTTTTCACACAAAGTCATGAGGATGCAAAGGGTCTTCTCTGTTTGTTTTTTTGATCACATGGCAACCTGCATGTTGATTGCACCACCTGACTTTGAATTGCTGGACAAAAGTTTTTCAAATATTAATAATACTTAAAGAAATAGCAATAAAAGATTATTCTGTACTATTCATGCCAACATTTTTCTTTTTTCAAGAATTTCAGCTTTTAATGAGACAGTTACACTACATGACATTTGAAGGTGCACTCAGTCATTTTTTTCCCATTAAAAAAGTTTTACTCCTAAAGAAATGAATTGTAATTTTGAAACATATGTATAAAATCATAACCACTCAGATGAGATGAGGACTCTAGTCATATCAGCAACTCTTTAAAAGCTGTTTTATTCTACGTGGGCAGGGGCGCCCTCATGGGGGCAGCCATTTTAGAATCACATGACCAGCTGAATACTACTCGCTTAGTCTTGTTATTGGACACTTTCACTTTTGGATTAAATTAATCATGGCTGATTGTGAATAGTGAATTTCTACAATGGCATCTGTAACTGAAAACTATTGATTTTGAATAATGCTGCATCCACACCACTAGGTGTCACTGTAAGTCCAAGATGACACGAGCAAAAAGTTACTGAGTACCCCAGAAAAAAAATATCAAAATGACTTCTAATCATAGTAGAGGGGTCAAGTAACTGTTTTGTGTGAATTATATTTTTTATGTATTTTTGAATAACAATACATCCTGACAAAAAAAATGAGCGTCACATCATTGACCCATTTATCATTATTTAATCTTGGAGTGCATAGGTATATTTTTTTTTACTTTCATTTACTTGACTTTGATTTTCTTGTTTCTGGAATTCATTTTTATTGAGTTACCTGCTACACGTTGACGTCTCGTCTCCTTTGCAGGACCCACTCCTGTCCATGGAGTGAGACTAGTGAAAGAGAGCTGCCACCCCTCCCCAGCCCGCCCTTCCCAGAAAACACCAGGTCGGCCCCAGAGAGCAGGGGTCTGGGCATCAGGTGCCTTGTCAGAAACCCTACATCCATCCTCGTGGCCATTTGAGCCAAACTCTGAGCAAACTGCACCTGTGTTCCCACAAACAGGGAGTAAATCTGTCAGCCAATTAGAAAGCAAGCTGAATACTCTGGTAAGCTGTCACACCTACCTTACAATTCCTAAACTACAGTAGCCCCAAAAAAGTATTTGGACTAATTGAAAAAATCCTAACCGTGTGATTCTTATAAAACCTGTCCAGAACATTTCCTGGTTCTATTTTAAACCAAAGTCAAAAGAAACAAATAAGAAGTTATATTTTGCAAATAGAAAATTAAACCTATTTTAGGGCCATTAAGTTTGCCATTGCACTGTGACATTATTTTTATGACAGTTAACAAATTAACACATTTTCCTTAATGAGCGAGTACACCAAAAAAAGGTCTTCCAAACTATGCTTCTGCCATACCCCGATTCACTATGGTAAGCCTATAATAATGATTTATATTTTAAAGCTGTCGGGTTGGATTTAACAGGAAATTCCATATTTCCATTATCCACCGATACTGATCCCGATCCGATCCGTTGTTTTTTTGTTTTTTTTTATAATCGGTTTAGAATACCTATACATCACTCTGTGATACTAACTGGGTGTGATAACCTTTACACATTATTTTAAAGCTGCATTAGTAACTTTGTGCTCTCAAGTGACATCTGTGGTTGAAACTTAAAATTGCAAGCAATTTGCAGAATAAAACATTACGTCAGTCATGTTCTGGCACTGCTCTTCTGGCGGATGAATCTCCCAATTTGAGCTTACCTTGACATCGCCTGTGTGTGACCATGACTGGAGCTGGAGTCATAACGTGCTATTTTCTTGTTGATATTATGTTATACGATTAAACATTTTTATACTATATTTTCCAGCCTCTGTTACTACAATAGCATGTCTATGCAATGCACACAATAACATAAAACATAAAACAAAGATTCAGTAATGATGAGAATAAAATATACTTTAATAAGCGTAAAAATAATATGCTTAAATATGCATAAAACAATTACAAGAAGTCAATTTCAGAAGTCATACATATTGGTAAACATGTCACAGTAACTTCACTGGACAATGTAGATACATCGTGACCGGTTAACATATATGAGTAATGCTTGATTCATAAAAGCATGACAAGCAATATAAGCTTCAACAACCCTAGCAGAAAACATATCCACGTATTATAGCAGATAAACAACTTCGCCAAACGGATAACAGATAAACATCCATCTGGACTGCAACGATGCTGTCCTGAACTCTGTGAGTGTTACTGACTGAACGTACACTATATGGCCAAAAATATGTGGACACCCCCTTCTAATTAAAGAGTTTGGTTACTCCGTTAATACCAGTGAAGATAAATCATAATTCTACTCTAAACAATGGAATACAAGGGCATTCAGTGCTTCCAACTTTATGGCAACAGTTTGGGGAGAGCCCTTTTCTATTCCAGCATGAAAATGCCCCTGTGCACAAAGCAAAGTCCATAAAGAAATGGTTTACTGTGTCTGATGTGGAAGAAATTGACTGGCCTGCACAAAGCCCAGACCTGAACCCCACTGAACACCTTTGGGATGAATTGGAACGCCAACTGAAAGCCAGGCCCCATCACACAACATCAGTGCCGGACCTCAGTGATGCACTAGTGTCTGAATGGGAGCAAATCCCTGCAGCCATGTCACTACATACAGTATAGTGGAAAGCCTTCCCAGAAGAGTGGAAGATGTTGTTGCACCAAAGGGGGAAATTGATGCCTAAGGTTTTGAAATTGAAGGTTCATCAAGCACATATGATGTCCACATAGTGTAGTTTCTCCAGCAGGAACATGAGACAGCTGGTACTTCTTTCCTGTGTGTGCGGATATGATGCAATGACGCAAAGATGAATGTCATGCCAAATCGGACCCAACAGCTCAAAATAGAACTCATTTTTATAGGCTTACCGTGGTGAATTGGGGTAAGTTAAGGATATTGTTTTGAACATTGATTGTATATGTACTCAATCAATAATGGCAATTTGTTCATTTTTTATAAGTTGCCTCCGCCTCTGAGACCATCAACCCACGCATCTCATCATCTGAGACATAGCGGCACACCGCGGCATCCGCGCTGAACTCACCACGCGCCCCACCGAGAACGAACCACATTATAGCGACCACGAGGAGGTTACCCCATTAAATGGGTTAATTTTATTATTATATATATTATTATAATTTTATGGGTTAATTAATGCTCTATCCTCCCTAGCAACCAGGTCAGTTTGGTTGCTTAGGAGACCTGGCTGGAGTCACTCAGCACGCCCTGGCATTTGAACTAGCGAACTAGTGAACTTCAGGGGTGTTAGCCAACGTATTTTACCACTGAGCTACCCATATTAAAACCCTCTGGCTTTTATTTTGACGGTTGGAACACTCCAGGAAGTCCTGTAAGTGTCTGTATGTGGGCTAGTTCACAGAAGTTTATTTGCTTCTTATTCAAAATCTGGTGAAATGGTCTTCCGGTGCCGTTCTCAATGCATGTTATAAGCGAACCGAACTATTGAGAAACTACATTTGAGATTTTGTTCATGTGGAGCGCTCACATATTGCTCCCCACTCTGAGGACAGCGAACACATCAACAGCAAGCGCGTGCTATAGTATATGTGTGTCAAATGAGCCGCACCATTCACTAATGTGCTGCACATGCATACTACATATTTACTTATCAAACTCAGCCTTTTGAGATTCACAGAGCTATCACATGTCTTTAAGTGGCTTTGAATAAAATGAATGAGTCATATGGACTACTTCAATGGTGCCTTTATGGTTCTTTTATGTCATTTTTGGAGCTTGACAGTAACGGACATGACTAACACATGGTATTGGATTTGGAATTGGGCTCATCGGAACGATACCCGATCCATCTAAATAATTCAGTATCGGACCTATTTAAAACAGACCCAGAGATGGGTTTTTTCTTGCTTGATAAGATATTTTATTGGACTGATAGCATTAGCCACTGTAATGGGGCATTTTGTAATGGGTTGTGGTACTGCAGTGCTTGATTTCATTTTCAAAGAAGGACAGTGGAAAATGGAAACTTTATGTTGGTAAGAGTGCCAGTTACTACCTTAGTCTATAGGCCCTTTCCCACCTACAGTCCTGGTACTTTTCCCTTAGTAACTTTCTAGATGAGTACTCTTATGAGGAACGGGCGAGCCGACCCGAGGAGACTTTTCCTCTGTTGCATTCGCACCCACAAAGTAACCACCGTAGTGACGTCATCTAGTAGTGGTGGTGGTGGCATAGTGGGCTAAAGCACATAACTGGTAATCAGAAGGTTGCTGGTTAAATCCCCACAGCCACCACCATTGTGTCCTTGAGCAAGGCACTTAACTCCAGGTTGCTCCAGGGGGATTGTCCCTGTAATAAGTGCACTGTAAGTTGCTTTGGATAAAAGCATCTGCCAAATGCATAAATGTAGTATCGACCATTTTTTTCTGACGTTATTTGCATGTATGCGCATATAGCATCAACAGCACCGACGGAGGATACCGGTATCAGAGCTACACGTTTGTTTAAGGCTGTTTTATACGAACTTTGGCTGCATCAGAAAACGTAGGCAGATGCCTTATCTGTTAATGATTTGTGTTTTTGGATGAATGGACGTTTCTGAACAGTTTAAAAGGCACCTTATTGAGAGATGTGACGAGGCGGCGAAAGCGATGTTTAGCTGTGCAGCACACGCTGAACTCAGCGGACAACATGTTGAAAATGTACCATAAGCCTATTTATCAAAATGATCTTTTACAATAAAGGCTTTTATGACTCAACATAAATTACTGTACTGAAATTCTCACTCATTGACTTAAAAAAACAGTCCTGATGCGAGTTAACCATGCAGTGACAGGCACGCAATACGTCCCTCATGTAAACTAGATTTAATGACAGTTTAGTGTATAATAAAGTTCAATTACCCACTCTTGATAAACATCTGATTATTTACATCTGTCATCCCTGGATAAAGTCAGTGTAGTAATTCAGAATTCACTTTATTTTCTTTATAGTCACACAGAACAGATGCGATGAAAACTCAAAGCGTGTCTCCCAATGAAGTCACACACATATACATATATGCGAAATGGGTGATTCTCTTTGTTTGTTAAATGTTATTTCTGTTAAGGGAATTGTAAAATTAGCGCAGTCCTCTCTGTAGGATAGCAGCTAGTTGTTTACTATTGGTTGCTATGGAGCTCCTCTCCTTTATCAATGCAGGGTTTTGTCCAATCACAGGCTGCAGCATGTCCCACAGTCCCTATATGCCCCCAAAAGTATAGGAGTAGGAGCTAAAAATGTCCCCTAAAACGGCTTCGAGGAACTATAGTTCCTTAGGTGTGAAAGATGACAGAAAGCGCTAGTCCCAGGGAAAAGTACCTAAAACGGGCTTTAGTACCGCCAGTGGGAAAGGCCCTTATATGCCTAGAATTATAATAGTTTCCACCGTTTTATATGATATGACCAGCAGTCGTTATGTCTAATTCTGTATCAACGTTTGATAACTTTTGTAATGGTATTTATTTTAAAACAAGTATGTTTTCATTAAGCCAAAACAACAGCGGACGATATAATACTTACCTGCTCATAAAACGTATTTTTCAGATATTCAGCTTTTTTTTTTTTTTTTTTTTTTTTTGAGGGGAGTGGGGCAACATATGATGTCGTTAGTGATTCGCTCTGATAAGATGATCACCTGTAACCATGGGTACACCTGTATGCCTCAAATCATCGGATTCATCCGCGCAAAAGAGCAGAGCCGAAGAACAACTCGCGTAATTACCAAAAAAATGTTCCTCCTCAAGTACCATGCAGTTTTATGCTTCAGCCTATAGAGGGCCAAAAGTTACAATGTGTAGCTTTAAGTGTCCTGAAGGTAACATAATACAATAAGATTCCATTTGTTAACATTAGAAATCATAAAAAAAAAAAAAAAGCCTTAATGGTCCGAAATGTATGCTGCTTTGACTTGATTATGATTTGTCTTGATGTCTTGGCTTTTATTTGGGGGGGGGGGATAAGTGTGAGCAGGAAACTTTCTTGACAGGTTTTTTGAGAATCACCCAACCGATGCAGATTTACTTGAAGGTGATATTACAATCATATCAAATTAAATGAAATCCATCTCTAATGCATGTACAGTTGTACCTGCAAAGCTACAAGGCTAATACACTCATGTAAAAAAAAAAAATGTTTTTCTTGATATGTAATTTGATGGGGGGTTTTTTCTTTGCAGTGTGACCGCCAAATGGAGGCAAGAAGTGTTTCACCATATCGTCTCCCACACAGAAATGGACTGAACTTATTTTACTGCCAATTTTTTCAAATTCTGACATCAAAAAGAGTTCAAGAAAAGACATGGAAACTTCTAGACCAATGGACATTAAAGTTGTTCCTGTTATACACAGCAAACACTTGTTTTCACACAACTTTTTACTGTTTTAAAAGGCTCAAGTGAGTCACTTGTTTTCCCTCTCTGAACCTGACCCCTGAATAAAAATGTAATTTTGATTGCATAGTCGTATGAATTCACAGCATTTAAAGACAAATAATGCTCCGATATATAGCCTACCTGCTACACAAATCCACATTATGGCGCTTCCGAACCAAATAGCAAACGTATACATCTCCTTGATGTCTGTTTAAGAGCGTTATATCTGGAAAGCATCGCATTCCATTTAATATCTCCTAAACATCTTAAAAAGATCATATTTACATAAAAGCCTAACCAAGTGCCGTACGCGGTACTGGCGAAGTAATTCAGCACAAGAGGCTGTGGTATTTTGCGAATACAGCTAATGGCTAAAAAGGGCATTGTTAGGCACAACATGCAGGCGAAGTGAATATCTTCACAATAGCACAACCCCTAGTGCCTTATTTCTTCTTTAAATAACAGTTAAGGACACAAATGTATGTTGTTACATTACTTTACTAAGCAAATTCGTTGTGCCATCCTTCATCTACAAAATATAGTCCCTGACGTGTAAACTATTACTGGGTTTCCATCCAAAATGTTTCACATTTTTTAAGCGCATTTCTAAAACATTCGACTTTAAATATGAATTGTTGCGTGTTTTCATCTACTACATAATGCGCATTATCATGAGGGAGCCGCCTCGTCATGATGGAGCAGCTGAATGACCTCTCCCTGCTTAGGGGACAGTTTTATTTGCTAGATTGGAGCAAATATTTAATTTTATTAAATGCATCCACAAGACATCACAGAATAAGTGTAATAGCTTAAATAATGTGGGCTGAAATAGATGTGATACCCACACACTGCCAGTCTCTGCATACCTGGGTGCGCCTGCTCTCAAAACTGTTCTGGCGGATTGTGAGGACCCACTTTGTGGTCCAGCTGTGTGTTAAACACTTCCGAATGACAAGCGCTATGTTCAAAGAATTGTGTGCCAAGGTCGGACCTTTCGGTGGGCTAGTCACATCAAGCCATCGCACACTCATAGCACATGCACTAATGGTCAAAACACATCATCGTTTTGCGAATAAACTGTTTCCATCACTTTAATGCGCATTTTAACTATTGCGAAACTCTAGAAAATCCACCTCATCCTAGCACACAACATTTTAAGCGAATTTAGAAAGTTTATTTGCATATCAAGCATTTCCATTCAGGATTTTTTATGCGCAATTTCAAAATGCGCATAAAAGTAGTTGGATGGAAATTCACCCTATAAGGTTAGATGTTTTTCACACTAGCGCCATCTTTGATTTTTTTATGGGAATGACAACGAGATAGACCATCTCTTTAATGGCAGGAACGGTATAAAGCTGTATAAAACTCCTAGATCACATCTGATTTTCCGCAACTCATGTCTGGAGTTTTTTGTCTACTGAGTGTTCTTGAAAATATATATATTTATTTATTTTCCCCCAATGTTTTGTCCACGGAACGACCCAAAAACTATTTAAACTGCAGTACAGCCCATTAAAGAGAGCGTACATCTATCTTTCAAAGCCTCATTGTCATTCCCGTCAAAAATCAAAGATGGCGCTGCTGTGAATAAGGTCTTGGTACTGAAACTGACCCTTGAATAAAAATATAATGTTGATTGCATAGTATTAGTACACTGCATTTAAAGAGAAATAATGGTCTGACAACTCCAAAGTATACCTGTTTATGCTTTTAAAGTCTGTCTTCTTTGGTAGATACACAAATCCACACATCATGGCATCATGTGGTGGAGCAATACGGTACGAGTGGTCGTGCTATTTTACGAACAAAGTCACGGCAAAACGGCATTGTTAGGCACAACACGCCGCGGAGTGAATATCCTCACAACATAGAAGGGCCTCAAGTGCCTAATTGCTTCTTTAAATAAACACTGAGGACATGTATTTACATAAAAACATTATTTTACCAAGCAAATTTGCCACCCTTCCGCTAGAAGATATAGTCCCTGATACGTGAACTACGGTTAGTACACAGGTGAGAGCAGATTTCTTGTTTTTCTTTTATGTAATTTCATATATCAGCTGGATTTAGTGAATGAAAATTGTATATGGTTTTATAACATAACATTTTAGGCTTTGCAGCTTTTTTAAAAGACAGTCAGCAAACTGTACACATACTGCTTGGTTTTACCAATAGATGGCACTAGATCACAGTTGTTTGCTACATGTGAAATTCATAATGGCATATTCTTTATCTTAAATATATATATATATATATATATATATAGTGTATACATACATACACACTGGCAGCCAAAAGTTTGGAGTATTGTACAGATTTTGCTCTTATGGAAATAAATTGGTACTTTTATTCACCAAAGTGGCATTCAACTGATCACAATGTATAGTCAGGACATTAATAATGTGAAAAATTACTATTACAATTTGAAAAAAAATTTCAGAACTTCTTAAACTTCTTCAAAGAGTTCTCATCATAAAATCCTCCACGTGCAGCAATGACAGCTTTGCAGATCCTTGACATTCTAGCTGTCAGTTTGTCCAGATACTCAGGTGACATTTCACCCCACACTTCCTGTAGCACTTGCCATAGGTGTGGCTGTCTTGTCGGGCACTTCTCACGCACCTTACAGTCTAGCTGATCCCACAAAAGCTCAGTGGGGTTAAGATCCAGAACACTCTTTTCCAATTATCTGTTGTCCAATGTCTGTGTTTCTTTGCCCACTCTAACCTTTTCTTTTTGTTTTTCTGTTTCAAAAATGGCTTTTTCTTTGCAATTCTTCCCATAAGGCCTGCACCCCTGAGTCTTCTCTTTACTGTTGTACATGAAACTGGTGTTGAGCGGGTAGAATTCAATGAAGCTGTCAGCTGAGGACATGTGAGGCGTCTATTTCTCAAACTAGAGACTCTGATGTACTTATCCTCTTGTTTAGTTGTACATCTGGTCTTCCACATCTCTTTCTGTCCTTGTTAGAGCCAGTTGTCCTTTGTCTTTGAAGACTGTAGTGTACACCTTTGTATGAAATCTTCAGTTTTTTGGCAATTTCAAGCATTGTATAGCCTTCATTCATCAAAATAATGATTGACTGACGAGTTTCTAGAGAAAGCTGTTTTTTTTGCCATTTATGACCTAATATTGACCTTAAGACATGCCAGTCTATTGCATACTGTGGCAACTCAAAAACGAACATAAAGACAATGTTAAGCTTCATTTAATGAAACCAAATAGCTTTCAGCTGTGTTTGATATAATGGCAAGTGATTTTCTAGTACCAAATTAGCAATTTAGCATGATTACTCAAGGATAAGGTGTTGGAGTGATGACTGCTGTCTAGATTTGATCATAAATGACTTTTTTCAAATAGTGATGTTGCTGTTTTTTACATCAGTAATGTCCTGACTATACTTTGTGATCAGCTGAATGCCACTTTGGTGAATTAAAGGACCAATTTCCTTCCGAAACAGCAAAATCTGTACATTATTCCAAACTTTTGGCCGCCTGTGTGTGTGTGTGTGTGTGTGTGTGTGTGTGTGTGTGTGTGTGTGTGTGTATATATATATATATTATCTCCAGTCTTGATAAGTATGATGGCTCTCGACTGTTTATTTGCTTTTTCACAATGCCAAAGTATCATTAACATAAATCTATCAGATTGCAAAAAATGCCAATGCTCAATACTGGAAGCTACTCAATTAACTAAAAACACTGATAAACTAATTTTTCCCATGATGAGCAATCATTTGGCTGGAGAGGCCAAACTTCTTTATCTGATTTATGCAAGACAGAAACTGTTGAAATATTGCCGGTCAAACGTATGTCATTTAGTCCAAAATGCGTTTTGGCATTAAGCACTGAAAGCACATTGTTGTAAATGTGTCTTCATGCTAACACTGATTCTTGGATACAGTGGCAATGTAGGCTACAGAATGGGGAAAAAAATAAACGTTTACTTCTGAAGGCATCAACGTGTTAAACATGTTCAGAGGTGTTCCTACATTTTATAGATAGGGTACAATGGGGCTAAAGGCACACCTTAAGGAACATTTAAATTTTTTTTTTTTTTTTTTTCTGGTCACAAAGTGTATCAAGATCAAAAATAAATGTCTTTTTATTGAAAATTGATGGAGCAACATAATTTGTGTGAAAAGCTAGTTTTGATTACAAAAAAATATAGTGATATAATGTAAATATACTGTATAATAGTTATAGTGCGAAAGTTTTCAACTTTACTTTTATGCAAATACTTTTATGACAGTAAGATGCATTTCTGAGTAACAAATTAAGATAATGCTTAATCAACTTCAGAAAAGGGTGCACTATTTTCTGATCAATTCAGTCGCATTTGGCCTTTCATAACATCCCAAGTATTCTATAAACAAATTCATCTACATTGTGATTTATGCCTACTTTGTACATTCTTCATAACAAATCTATTCACCCCACTAACGAAAAACAGTGTGCTTTATGGGGGGCTTTTTACCCCGAATACTATCCTTTCACTTATTGGACAGCTTTTCTTTTCTTTTCTTTTTTTTTTTAAATAGAAAGAGAATAAATATGGCCCCATTTGAATATGTTCTCTTGCTCCAGATACAAAACAAATGTGTGTTTTTGGTAGAGAGTAGTAATACGATTTGATAATATATATATATATATAAAAAAAATGAAATGGCATATTTGTGTAAAGAACATTCTAATGATCATCTGATCAAATGTAGCTATTTTAAAAAATAGGGCAGGTAAAAATGTCTCAGGGCTAACAGAGTTCTGTGGCCATTTGTTCCTGAAGTTCCTTATTGTGTATCATATTTACTGTGAATAAAGCTTGTTTTTGTTGTAGAATGATGTCATGTGTCCTTCAACAAAAGACAATGCAAACAAGACTTTTAAATCAGTCAGTTCTATTCATAGACACACAATATAAAATAATTTTAAATGGACACTCAATATTACAATGGACATTTTGCCTTGAGGTCATTAAATATGTATTCACTACTTCGCTTTGATTGTTTCAGCTCTGCCCGGGAGAAAAAATAAGCATTGAACCAGTTACAATGAAGTTAAAGGGAACTGCACACAAACGCCATATTGATGGCCTTGAGCAAAAGCCTGCTGAAAAGATGTTGTTGCAATTACATGTGACCGTTTTGTCCAGTACAAATCTCATAAAAGCATTGTGATCCTGTGTTTCAGATAAGGTCTAGTTTTTGGCTAAACAGCACTAGACTGAATTCACAAGAAAGTTTAGTAAATGGAAGATTTATGCAAACGCAAGATACAATTCTTAAAAAGGTCAGTCCAGACAAAAATGAAAATTCACTCAAAATAAAATTCTATATCATGTACTCACCTTATGTCATTTCAAACCCATGGTTTATGCAACTCATGCGCTATAATCCAAGTTTTCAGATGCCATACGATAGTTTTGTGTTATTACAGTACATAGATTAACATACAGTTCAGTCTCAACTCTAAGTGAGAACAACAGGAAGAGTGATTCTTGCCTTAGCAAAGATCATTCATAACATGAGTGACTTGGATACTGGAATGTAAAGTGTTATGTAAGGGATAATGTACAGTCAGCCGGTTGTTATTAATTGATAATGGAGAGGAATTTTGAGGAATCTTTCCAATCTGAGAAACTTTATGGAACAAAGATGTTATTTTTTATTTTTTAAAGTTGTAGGTATAACCAACAAATATAAAATATTCCTTGAAAATAAAAATGACGTGCAACATTCATAAGCTGTACACTCACAATAAAAAGTCACCGATGCCGGTCAAGACAACAATTAACGGACTAAATAATCATTGTGAAAAGCTTCAGAAGTGGTATAGAATTATTTATTAAAAGAAAACAATTCAGTAGCTTCAATTTAACTGGATTCAATAAAGATCAGGAAATATCTTTTTTTTTTTTTTTTTATACTTGAATTTTTTCTGTGAAACTCAAATTTAGGAAGCTTTGGTTTTGAAATAAAAATACTGTAATATGTTAATTCTTAATTCACTTATTAAAATATGTATTAAAAAATTCAGTAAACAATTCTGTGTACTGTCCTTAATATAGGCGTGATTACATAGTTGATGCATAACAGCAGAAAGTCAGTATTTTAGGTTAAAGTTGACATGTATTTGTGAAAGTGTATATTTTAGGTGTTGTGACTGGTGAACACTTTAACTCACCATTTTTGCCTTCACTAGTTCTTTTTAAATGGTTTTGCAGTGTGACAAATACATTTTTAAAGTACAAATATCCCATGGAGTCTCAGTCAATTATGTCATAATAATTATAAAAGAACACTGTTTTAAAATCGAGTATAGCATGTCACATCACAGGACATTCCCGAAAGTATTTTTATGGCACAGATGAACAAAGTTTTAAATGAACCTACAAAAATAATCAATAATATTATATATGGTGGCGTAGTGGGCTAAAGCACATAACTGGTAATCAGAAGGTTGCTGGTTCAACCCCCACAGCCATCACCATTGTGTCCTTGAGCAAGGCACTTAACTCCAGGTTGCTCCAGGGGGATTGTCCCTGTAATCAGTGCACTGTAAGTCGCTTTGGATAAAAGCATCTGCCAAATGCATAAAAAAAAAAAAAAAAAAATGTAATATTGCTCAGTTATATTCAATAAAACAGTAGTGACATTTGGAAATATTGGCAAAAGTGTGCAAATATGCCATGATCTTGTTCACATTCAATGTGTAAATCCACTAAATGAGTTCAGCCTAGCGATGGGGGCAGATTTATTTAAAGGTCATCTGGTTTCTGCAACTACGCCCGAGTCATAGAGAGAAATCAATTATATTCTGTGAATATAGTCCATAAAAACGTCCTGCAGCATTCACAACTCGCAGTAGGCAGCAGATTTGTGTTGTGCAGGATTTATGTGGTAAATCGTCAATGAAAAATTGGGACACTATTATTCTCATGAACAATAGAACAGGTAAAGACAGAAAAATATAGAGAAATATAAAAATAGAGACATGTGCATTATAAACAGGCTTAATGCCAATTCGCATGGTATTCATCGTAAATAGTTTGCAAGGAGAGGATTTGTGCTTCCCAAATCAACACTGAAAATAGCATGCTGAAGATTTCCGGAAATTATACTGTTGTCGATGGATTTCATACATTTATGGGTTGTCCTCCCTTTCTATTAAAAATGGCGAGCACATCAAGGCAGACACTGTTTAGCTTTTAAAGGTATATTATGAACCTAGAAGTTCAGCAATAATGTATTTTAAGTTCATGAATTTAGCTAAATGCGTATGCTTGCATGCTAACGCAGAGTAAGTGACAAAGGGGTCTTTGGTATCAAGACAATTTTATGATATTATTGTATGCCCCAAAACTGCCATACTGTCACGTTAAACACATAACAGTATGTATGTATTTCATCATTAGTTAACTTTTATAGCAAATGCACATGAAGTTCTTTTCCTACGTCAGCAACGTACATACTTTAAGTGCGAAGTAGAAGTATGGGAATTATTGCAATAAAGCTACTGTGTGACATTATACAAAGATGCAGCATAAAGGTACTGTATCAGAATGGAGTTAAATCTGATTGTTGAATTTAATGTTGACCTTTTTTCAGTCATGACATGAGGAATACAATTTTCCTTGATATTTTGACATATTAGAGGTCATTGTACTATAAACATACTGTAAGTTTCAGAACTCAAAACTTCCTCCTCACTGCAAAAAGAGCATTTGTTGAAACCAAGATGCCAAAACAGCTCGTTCTCTAATTCCTCCACATTGTGATGTCACACTGTGGTATACATTTGAGGTTCACTTATAATATTAGTAGTTTTTTTTTTTTTTGCACAAAAAACAGTCATATATTTGTAAAACATAGTCATTTTCCACCCTCATTCTGTCCCTCTGTCAGAAACACTCGGTTTTGGTGCTGCTTCTCCTTTAAGACTTGACACTAAACGCCCACTGTTCTGATAGGCTCTCTGCTCTTGACTGACAGGCTCTCTCTTCTTGCCATCTCACTACTCACCACTACTGGGTGGAGCTATGGCAGTGATAAGGTAAAGTAGGCGTTGTTGTGTTGTTGTGGAGGCGGTCAGATGCAACTGTCTACCACAGTGTGACATCACAATGTGGAGGAAGTAGAGAACGAGTTGTTTTGGCAGCTCGTGACCACTTTAATGGCTTTTTTAATTGAGTGAGTGGAAAACGGCACATAAGACAGAATAAACCTGGCACAGCACGACAAACGGCAAACAAATCACAGTCCATTTTAATCTAAACGGTTTCTATTTCGTTGCATCACACTGTGTGGTTCTGAAATCTCATTGGTTAATAATCTGCATGTAGCTGCCTCCACAGTTTTCCTGACCAACCACTGGGTGGCACCATGATAAATATGATTGCTGGATTGCTTTCTGGTTCCGGGATCCATAAGAAACACTGTAAAAACTACCAAAATGAGCAATCCAAACGGAGAACAACAACCATTTGAAATGTCAGTTGGAGTAAAAATGAGTTCAGGCTCAAATTGTGCAGTTGTTGAAAGTAATTAATGATACGTAACTAACCTCGGGACATCGATTCACGTCATCTACACACTCGGGCAAGGCACTGTCAAAAGACGGTCTTCGCAACTCTGTTATACATTGCAAAATGGAGCCATGTTTCTTACTTTTTACAAATTTGATACACTAAAAACATCACATTATCTGCTTAAAATACTCCGATGCAAGTGAAAATGAAAACAGTCTTTTGTTACGAACAGTGCAACACTTCAGCGTTCAGGAAAAAAGTGGATATGTTCTGATTGTTGTGATTGTAATGCAACAACTGTAGCAGCATTTACACTTTCAACTGTTAAACTGCTATATTCTAATCTGTGTGTTAATAGTTTTAATTAATATATTATTAATGTCCTGTAACATGGATAGGTTGGTTTATTCTTGCAACAGCTGTGTTAGTTATACTAATTTATCTAGAGTTTTACAGAAACCTGTGAGGAACAGGCCAAAAATAAATGTGCGCTGGTTAGCTAGTGGTTCTTATTAAAAACATTACACCATGTCTACATTAAGAGCGAGCGACACAACAAAACTAGAATGGTGTTGAAAGCTTGCCGTGTCGACATGGAGTTAAAATGTAAGCATAAAAATATAGTTTGAAAAAACCTTAATCATGCTATGCAGTTTGTCTACAGATTCTTGCTGATGCATGTGTGTGGATATAATTTGTTCACAGAAATGTTTCAAAGTCTCTAAACCTACCACAGGATAATAACATTATTTCTTTATCGAAAAAGACCTTTAAAATAGCTGAAATCCAGTTTTTAAAAACATATATAAAATGTAGGTAAAATATCTCTTTGACAATGTGAGTAAGACCTTTGGCAGCGTTTCAGTGTTCAAACTTATAGATTTCTTTGTTTCAGACAATCAGGGAACCAACCAAACCTTGTCTTCTGACAAGTAAGAAAAGCTCAATTTTCTCCATGTTGAAAGAATTTCAAACAGCAGAAGTCCGGCCAGTCAGTAAATGTCAACCGGTAGTTTTGTGGTTGCCATGGAAACGACCAGTTCCTTTTGAGGAATGTGTTTTGGTGCTATGATAAAACAAAGTCTCTTATTGTTCATTAGATTCAATCTGTGCACATGGCGTATATGAGCATGCATAAATTGTTAGAAACATGTTCAGCCATCTATATAGTAGTATACGTGATTCAGTGTTAGTCTGTGCATTCTCTTAATTTCTCACACTCACACACACACACAGTAGTATGAAATGGGGAGTATTATCCTGTGGAAGAGAGTATAGTTGATGCCAGTGTAGGTGATGGCAGCAGCGGTGTGTTTGGTTATCGGTACATGGCATAGAGGATGCAGCTTCCAGTGGTTTTGTGTGTGACGGCGGTCACATTGGGTTAAAGGGCAAAGGTCAGGCTCATATGGGCCTGCTGTAAGTGTAATGGTTGTTTCTGTCTGCGTCTGCGATCTGAAGGCTGGGTTTATGCTCCATGTCTTCGTTTTCTGCATTTTCAACATCCTGGCAGCGAGGGGGGCGCTCTTTGAAGAAGTCGGAAACGTATCGCACCTGTGTAGGACGAAGAGAAGACAGTTTTGATGCAATTAAAATAAAGATGCAATAAAAGCCTGTGTAAATGAATACAAGACTGGATCTTTACTCATCTGTTAGGACAGGTCATATTTCACCGAAAAAAGAGAAAGAAACCAAAAAAACACAATAACATTAGATATTATAAATACCCTATGTAGGGTCAAGGGTAGTGCTGGAGCCTATCCCAGCTGTCTCAGGGAAACACCCTGGACAGGTGGTCAGTTCATCACAGGGCAACACACACCAACATACACATTCAAACTCTCACTCACACCAACAGGCAATTTAGGGCCTCCAGTTAACTTAACCTGCATGTCTTTTGGACTGTGGGGGAAACCAGAGCAGCCAGAGGAATCCCACATGAACACAGGGAGAACATGCAAACATCACACAGAAAGGCCCAGTTGAGCCAGGACTCGAACCTGGGACTTTCTTGCTGTGAGGCGACAGTGCTACCCACTGAGCCACCGTGCCCTATGGGGTGAACTATAACAGTTTCTTGACAGTTTTGACCAACTCACCGTGAGGATAGCAACTAGAGCTCCTTGCAGAAGACCCACGACGACATCACTCCAGTGGTGTTTATAGTCAGACACACGTGTGTAGCCCACATAAATGGCAAAAGCCACCAGGAAGAACTGAATGGTGGGCCGAAGGAGGCGCGCCCACTTGGATGCCATTCGTGCCTGGACATAAAGCTACACAAGGAAAAACAATGCTTAATTACACAATATTTTAAATCAGGCCTACTGTATATGTACAGGGTATGGGGAAAAATAGAAAATGTGTTCTGAATTCAGAAGCAGGAAACAAATTTCAAACAATTACAATTCTTTTTAAAGAGTTCTGTTAAAGCACCTCAAAACAGTCTGAAGTTGTATGGACATAACTGACAAACTCATAACTACATGACTCATAATCAGGCAAGAAAAGATATTTAGAAATAACCAGAAAGCCAAGTTAATTATTATTTAGGGCTAAATTCATCCATCATTTACTCTCTTGTCACAAACCCACATAACTTTCTTCTGTGGAAATCAGTTGATGACTGTTCATTTTTTGGGTGAACTATCCCTAAGCATTACATATGGTCTTGATTCAAAGCCTGAGACAGTGGGAATGGAGTTCATTGTCTCAGTCAAGTTTCCTGTTGCTTCTTTATCTGTCTACACAAGTCTTCTGTGTCAGCACGATTGTAGAAGGAGCACTGCGACAACTCACCGCCAAAAACAACATGCAGTACATCCCAAAGGACGAGTGGCCGGAGTAAAACGACAGCCTGCCACACAAGAATCGTAGGAGGAAGGGAGGTATGAATAGATACAAGAAAACAGGGAGAGAGGAAACAGAGAATCAATTTCAAAGTTCACAAATCATTTAGACAGACATGTTTCTACTCAAAGGAGATTAGATTTGTACAATCATGTTTACGCATCACGGTTGGGAATAAAAAGACATTCTTGTTCAGAAAAAAATACTGGAACTGTATTATTTTCTTGATCCTGCATTAACAGTTCTTGAATATAGGAATTATTGAAATACTAAACGTGTTTCCTGCATGAATCACTCCAACAAGCCAGTTCTTTTAATATGTCGGTCAAAAAGACTCAGTCCTGAACTATAAGGTCTCACTTATTGACTGAATCAGTCAGGGGTGCATTTCCAAAAAGCATTATTAGCCAACTATGGTCGCAAGTTCCATCGTTACCAACATAGTTCAATGATTAATGCTCAAGTGCAACGATTGTCCTCAAGTGCGTCTGGGGATCCATGAAGTCTGATGAAAAGGGAAACCCCATTATTGTAGCGCAATGTATCTGCCGCATTTTGTTGTACGTGTAAATGAGCTATTATAATTTGATATCTGCAGAAGTTATAACTCCACCCCATGCATAATGTCATTAACGACAGCTCTATATTGTTGAACCAATGTGGTTCGAACAATAGATGTGCGACATAGTTACCACTGTTTTGGGAAACAGTAGTGACTAGCTAGTTAATTTCTCCAATGATGCATCGCACTATGGTGGTTAAACAGTGAGTTATGTCGTTGTATGGGAAACACACCCCAGAACGGGTCTTCACTAGGGATGGGCATTTTTTTAAGTAATGTTGTAGTCGAGTACTCTAACCCACAAAAATCGAGTTATAGATTATTCGGAAATCAAAATGTTAGTTAACAATAACAAGTATGACACGTACGTTACATTTTTTTGTACTTGCGTTGTGTTATGAATTGATCGTGGACACATTTCGCAATGCAATGACGTGTGAAATCGAGCTTGCGTAGCAAGGTGCGTCTGCGTTCACGTACTTGCGTAGAGTAGGTTTGGGCCTTTAAACTTCTGGCGCACCATGCCACGTGACACAACAGCATGATGTTTATTTCCAGGAAGCACTGCTACTGGCGCAGCACCAACAAAAGTGCCTCTGGTAAGAAACCTCAAAGTTTTTTGATTGAAACTTGTTGAAAAAACATGTTAGTTAGGGGGCCTGGGTAGCTCAGTGAGTATTGATGCTGACTACCACCCGTCACGAGTTCGAATCCAGGGTGTGCTGAGTGACTCCAGCCAGGTCACCTAAGCAACCAAATTGGCCCAGTTGCTAGGGAGGGTAGAGTCACATGGGGTAACCTCCTCGTGTTCGCGATTAGTGGTTCTCGCTCTCAATGGGGCGCGTGGTAAGTTGTGCGTGGATCGCGGAGAGTAGCATGAGCCTCCACATGCTGGGAGTCTCCGCGGTGTCATGCACGATGAGCCACGTGATAAGATGTGCGGATAGACTGTCTCAGAAGCGGAGGCAACTGAGACTTGTCCTCCGCCACCCGGATTGAGGTGAGTAACCGTGCCACCGTGAGGATTTGGGCATTTCAAATTGGGAGAAAAGAGGATAAAAAGAAAAGAAAAAAAGAAAAAACATGTTAGTTAATTTGAATATTTTTCAACATTAACACATCTGTGGGTCAATTCACTTCACTTTAATATAACTTTATTGCTTTATTTTATCACTGTACAATACGGTTCTATTCATTAACATTTGTAAATGCATTCCTATATATTTACTATGTATTTTCACATTGAGAATAAATGTATTCATGCTAAAGCTGACATACAGTATGTTGCTTTCAGAGGCTTTATATGGCATTAGGATGAAAATAAAGGGCATTTCAAACTGTTCTGAGATCAGTGCAAATGGTCAACACACTAGAGGTTAAGTCATTCACTAAATAGGAAGCAAGAGTGCATCCTATAGCTTTCTATGCAGCTAAGTGCATTCACTATTAAAATCCGACCAAAAGTTCAGTTTCAGGCTGCAGATGATGTTTGAACCACTCAACATGTTTGGCAGACATGGGACAATGATAATCAGAACATAGATTCAGAATTTTATAAAGCGAATTTTTATTTTAACATGGTTGGCAGTGATTTGATGATGCTGGCCATTACTTTTAATCATAATGATTATTTCAGCTTTATAGAAAATCAGCTGTAATGTCTGTACCGTCTCAAAAACATGAATAACCAACACTCCTGGAGACATAATAAACTATTTGATTTAAAAAATATGACTTCTTATAGCTTGGCATTACTTAAAATTTCACAACTTAGTCCTGCTGTCCACATATGACATACATTTTTTGGAAAACTATTTGCTCTAAAAAAAATAAATAAATAAAAATAAAAATGTATTAGGTGCTACTAGTTACAATTCAAAAAGGGAAATGGAAAATACACACAGCAGTCACGCGGGGTCTCATGAAGTGAATTCCATAGCAGAATTCCTGGTGAACAACAATACTACCCATGGTCCAACAGAGAAAGATCCACCAATCAGAGAACGGCGGCCAACAAAGCCTGCCAAACAAGTCCAGCAGCGAGCACTAACTTCCATGACGCACTGTAAATGACGCAATCGAGTCAGTCTCCCTACACCCACAAACTACATATATATTTTTATAATTGGGAAATTTTACAGTAAACTTAGAATGTATTGTTTCGATACTTATAATCAACACCTAAAATCAATAGTTGTTTATGTTTCAATATTCGCAATGCTTCATGGGATTGTAGTCTGTGCACTCGTGAAAGACGGCAAGTACCTTGCGCTTTTATCTTTTAGCCTGATTTTCAAATATCTTTTTTGCTTCAAATCAAAGTTTATAATGTTGTGATTCACCTCGGAGCTGGTTGGTTTGGTTCATGGCTTAAAACTCTTGTGAAGGATTCTATGAAATCCCTACGGAAAAAATGAATGGTAAAAATACTTTCGGAACCCAGACAGCTGAAAAGTTGGGGGGGGGGGGTGCACTGTTGCGCTCTTTTATAAATGCAGTATTTGGTACAAGATTGAGAGGGAAAGTACAGTATAATTTAGCGTTGCCCACGGCAGACAAATCCGCAAAAGAAAATCAATTTGCGATATTCGAATAGTGTTTTTAATAGTCAGCTAGCTGGTGCAGAATGATAACTCGATTAGTTGGTTACTCATGCACATCCCTATTTTTAATTTAACTAAAATCATTAATTTCAGTCATCTCTGACTCAAAATGAACTGAAAACGGATGTTCATATAAAAGTTACACATTCATAACAGCCTTCTGTAGTAATAAATGGGTCTTTAAAATCCAGTGTGCAATATGTTACCAAAATATTGTTTTTGTTAAGTATTTTTTAGTTTAATTAGGACCAAAACTACTGAATGAATCAGAACCAGACTCTGTAAATTCCTAACGATTTCCATTCTCATTAAGGACATGCTCGCAGATCATGCATCCTAGTGCATGTACGATACAAATCCTTAAGTCTGTGAGGTTATGTGACATTAAAAAAAAAAAAAAAAAGTGTTACTTTTGCACTGCAAAGGTCAAAGCCTGAGAAAGCACACTAGTTTTTTACTGGTGAAACAGTTAGTGAAAAACAACAGGTGACAAAAATAAACAAATACAGGACGCGAGATTAACAGTTCATGACCATTAACACTGGCCCTTCCTGCCCCCCATTTCTGTACCTGGACTCCGTCACGTTGCGAGAGTTTCCTGTGCAGTTTATCTCCAGCATGTAACCGTTACAGACTTCTGGACTGCACACTGCCATGAAGTTGGGCCTCAAGCGTCCAATGGTATACTTGGCCATATCGGTCAGAGACTGGCTCACACACGCGCCAAACAAAAATGTCCCCACGACTTTGTAGAGTGCTGCAGCGTACTGGTTAAAGTCTGAATTGGAGTAGAGACGTTTGGTGTAGACCAGGTAAGCCTCTCCTGAAGTGATCTGCAAACAGAATGAAGACAAAAGGAAAGATGCAAGAGTTCTTTAGGCTCAAATTAAAAAGCAAAGAACACACAGAAACAATTAACTACATTTTTACATTTTCTGAGGACAATACAAAAAGTGTTTGCCTGGACAAAAGTTAGCATGTAAATGCTAAGGAGTTGCTAGGGTGTTGTTAAGTTGTTTCTGAGGTGTTTAAGTGGTTTTCCCACATTGCTATGCGGTTGCTAGGGTCTTCTGATTGGTTACTAGGGTGTTGTTATATGTTTGCTAAGGTGCTCTGAGTGGTTCTAGCACATTGCTATGAGGTTGCTAGGGTGTTCTGGGTGGTTGCTAAGGTGTTTTGAGTGGTTTTAGCACATTATTATGCGGTTGATTTGGTCTTAAGTGTGGTTGCTAGGGTGTTGTTATGTGGTTACTAAGGTGTTCCGAGTGGTTTTCGCACACTGCTATATGGTTGCTAGGGTGTTGTTATGTGGTCACTAATATATTCTGAGTAGTTTCGCACATTGTTTTGCGGTTGCTAGGGTGTTGCTATGTTTGGCTAAGGTGTTTTAAGTAGTTTTAGCACATTGATATGCGGTTGCTAGTGTATTCTGGGTGGTTCTTAAGGTGTTCTGAGTTGTTTTAGCACATTGCTATGTGGTTTCTTGGGTTTTATGGGTGGTTGCTTAGGGTGTTGTTATGTTATTACTAAGGAGTTCCGAGTGGTTTTCGCACACTGCTATGTGGTTGCTAGGGTGTTGTTATGTGGTCACTAATATATTCCGAGCAGTTTCGCACATTGCTTTACGGTTGCTAGGGTGTTCTGGGTGATTGCTAGGGTGATGTTATGTGGTAGCTAAGGTGTTTTAAGTAGTTTTAACATATTACTATGTGGTTGCTAGGGTGTTCTGGGTGGTTCCTAAGGTGTTCTGAGTGGTCTTAGCACATTGCTATATAGTTGCTTGGGTCTTATGGGTGGTTGCTAGGGTGTTATGTGGTTACTAAGGTGTTCATAGTGGTTTTCACACACTGTTATGTGGTTGCTAGGGTGTTGTTATGTGTACATTCATATTTTCTGAGGAGTTTTAACACATTGCTATGCAGTTGCTAGGGTCTTCTAGGTGGTTGCCAGGTTGCTATTCTCAGCATCTAACTGTCTAATGCACATAGCACACAAAATTGGAGAACGCTTTCTTGAGTCACCCAGCGCAAATCTTATTTGCTGGTTTGATGGAACTTCTCCAAGAAGAAGCACACAGAACTTCAGTCACACATTGCTTTGTGGTTGCTAGGGTGTTGCTATGTGGTAGCTAAGGTGTTCCAAGTGGTTTCCACACACTGCTATGTGGTTGCTAGGGTGTTGTTATGTGTACATTCATATATTCTGAGTAGTTTTAACACATTGCTATGCAGTTGCTAGGGTCTTCTAGGTGGTTGCCAGGTTGCTATTCTCAGCATCTAACTGTCTAATGCACATAGCACACAAAATTGGAGAACGCTTTCTTGAGTCACCCAGCGCAAATCTTATTTGCTGGTTTGATGGAACTTCTCCAAGAAGAAGCACACAGAACTTCAGTCATCAGTCCAAGTTGATACAATTTGATACAATGGGCACTCTAAAGGACGAATAATAATCAGATCTGTCCAAGTTTGCCAGGTTTGTGACATCAAATCTTTCAAAGATTAGTTAAGATCAGAAAGTAAAGCAGATATCCATGAGCATAACTGCATATTCTGATGTTTACACAGTAATGTCAGTGAAATAATCTGTTATGAGTTTTTTTGTGGTGTACTTGTACTCTCTACACATTTTCCGCTATTTTTCCATGTGTTTTCTATGCAATCACTCACGTAGACTGCTGCGCCATTGTATAAATTATTTCTTTCCCCATGTCATTTTTTTATTATAATATAATACAGTATATCTCAGATAACCCCACCCCTAAATGGCACGTAATGATGCAACTGACTGTGATTGATCACTTTACATGTAAGAGGGATTTTCATGTCAAAGTAGATGGTTCGTGGACAATTTAAGCTGCTTTATGGTCCAGACATTTGGTGTTGTAGTCAAAGGTCTGGCTACACGAAACTATGGTTGATTACTGGCCAAAGTTAAAAGAGCTCACCTCCAGGTCTCTATGATATAGTGGTTCCTATATTCACTGATCAGGTCCCCTTGTGTAGGTCCCCTTCGTGCCGCCAAAACAGCATCAACCCGCATCTCAGAATAGCATTCTGATATTATATTCTTCTCACCACAATTGTACAGAGTGGTTATATGAGTTACTGTAGACTTGGTCAGTTCAAACCATTCTGGCCATTCTCTGTTGACCTCTCTATTCAACAAGGCATTTCCGTCCACAGAACTGCCGCTCACTGGATGCTTTTTTTTTTGGCACCATTCGGAGTAAAATTTAGAGACTGTTGTGCGTTACAGAAATAATCAAACCAGCCCATCTTGCACCAACAATCATGCAATGGTCCAAATCACTGAGATCACATTTTTTCCCCATTCTGATGGTTGATGTGAACATTAACTGAAGCTCCTGACCCGTATCTGCATGATTTTATGCACTGCTGCCACACAATTGGCTGATTAGATAATCACATGGATGATTGTTGGTGCCAGATGGGCTGGTTTGAGTATTTCTGTAACTGCTGATCTCCTGGGATTTTCACACACAACAGTCTCTAGAATTTACTCCGAATTGTGCCAAAAACAAAAAGCATCCAGTGAGCGGCAGTTCTGTGGACGGAAATGCCTTGTTGATGAAAGAGGTCAACAGAGAATGGCCAGAATGGTTCGAACTGACAAAGTCTACGGTAATTCAGATAACCACTCTGTACAATTGTGGTGAGAAGAATATAATCTCAGAATGCTATTCTGAGATGCGGTTTGACACTGTTTTGGCAGCACGTGGGGGACCTACACAATATTAGGCAGGTGGTTTTAATGTCATGGCTGATCGGTGTATTTACAGTATATGTATATACTGGAGTGGTGGTGGCGTAGTGGACTAAAGTACTGATCTGGTTGGTTCAATCCCCACAACCACCACCACTGTGTCCTTGAGCAAGGCACTTAACTCCAGGTTGCTCCAGGGGGATTGTCCCTGTAATAAGGGCACTGTAAGTCGCTTTGGATAAAAGCATCTGCCAAATGCATAAATGTAAATATATATGTGTGTGTGTGTGTGTGTGTGTGTGTGTGTATTTACTGTATATAATTCATTTAATAATTACTGAAACTGGTAGATTCTCACAGGTTGCTCAACAAATTGTATGTTTGTTGTATATGGAAAAGAGCAGTCTGGACAATCTACTAGTGAACTCCTTTTTTGTGTTTGATGAAAAAAAATTTTTTTTTCAAGTGACATGAAAGTAAAGAGTTCGGTTTAATTTTTGTTTAGATTGGTTTAGAGACTTACGATAATAATAGAGCAGCCTATGGTGATGGCAGCCATAATTTTGTGAGAGATGGTGTCGGGTCTGTAGGGGTAACGGATGGTATTGTCGTTACAGTAAACTCCACGCTTGTACGGCCTGAATGTGATGGTCATGATGATGAATGGCATCGCCACTGAAACACAAACAACAATGTTATTATCCGATTCAGACAGCTGCCTGGATAACAGACACACACACACACACAAATTATTCATGCGTCAGTCGTCTGTTGAATTTTCCATGGGAACAAATAAATTGCTTTTATAATGGGAAACAGTACAACAAAAACTCTTTTTGCAATAAAAACAGGAAATCTTTGTCATCCACTCAGGCTCATGTCATACCAATCCTTACTTTCTTTATTCTGTGAAACACAAAATAAGTTACATAGCAGAATGTCTAATGAGTTACTCTATTCCATGAAATGAAAGTGAATGGTGACCACGATTGTCAAGCAAGATTTTCAGTGAATGGTTCATTGACAAATAAGGTTGTCTGGGGTTATAAAATGTAGAAATCTTTTATAAATCAAGTTCGTAGAAATGTAGTCTTTGTGTCCATGTTGGTTTCATACATTTTAAAAACATTTATAGCATTTTATAATAAAAAAAAATTATTGAATGACTAAAAAAAAAGAAATGTCAAGTGGTTTGGCTTTTAAAATATCAAAATGACTTTGAACTCATAAATTGTCCTATTTGAATTGGAATATAACACACGAGTTGTATGAACTATTTTATGGTGCTTTTTTGTCCTTTTTGGAGGTCGATGATCACAGTACCACATTTACTTTCATTGCATGAAGTTGCTTGGACATTCTCCCCCTACTTTGTATTACACGGAAGAAAGTCAAACGAGTTAGGAAACACGTGAGGGTGAGTAAATGATGACAGAATTTTCATTTTTGGGTGAACTATCCTTTTAATTAAGAACATAATGCATGACAAATCAGACGGTTTTTTCCACATCAAGAAACAATGACTAGTCTTGCATGTCCAAAGCACATAAAAAATTCAGAAATCTTTCGCTTTCCACCCAGATACATAGAATTATTACCCGGGTCACGGCACCAGATGTCAGTTTAACAGATGCCCACACCAGTAACCAGGAAAAGTACTGATTCAAGTCTCAAATATGTGCGCAACTCCATGAAACCACACTATTTTTTTATACAAAGTCATGAGAACCAATATGAGGATAATTTACACACCCACCTGAATATTCCATGCAACTCTATTCCCATCAGCAAAGATGCCAATCAGATTCCTCATGGGACATCAAAATAAACTGAGTGAAATACATTTGCTTAATCTAAGAAGTTCATTAATATTGTTTCTATTCCCAAAGCAACTGTTACATTCCCAGGATCAAGGCCTTGGAGTCCAGTCATATTGCATTACTTAGATCCACTCACAATAAATGGAAAAGCACTGAACCAGATGTACTTAACAGTATGACACATCCAAAGTGCTCTTAGTCAGAGCATGTTTAAAGATGACTAAAGGCTTTGTACATTTGTTTGTGTGAGTGTGCACTTTTAGTTTGTACTTTAAAACAAGCTGAAGTGTATAATTTCTAATGATAAAACACTTTTTTATTTTGCAGCTTAATACGCAGAGACAAATATAAGTGGGCCATTTGTAGGTTGATTCCCCCAAAAAACACTGTAGCGTTATCTAAACATTGCTCTGTTTGTCTGAGCATCCTGACATCAACATCAAATATTTTTTATATGAAATGTATAAGGGAAATTTCTTAAGAATCTTAAGTCCTCTAACTGGTCACCATTTATTTATTTAGACCATTTTTAATCACCATTAATAATTTATTTTAAAAGGTCCTCTGCTGTGACCAGGGTCAAAAATTATGGGTGCATGAATGATAATTATGAAGGAATTAACAAGATAGTTTTAGATGAGTGTAGCATGTCACACAGCAAGACAACTTTCCAAAACCTCCATACAGTTGAGAGTGCAGTAATAATCTATTTAGAGAAAGAAAAAGCCCCAATTTAGTTCCAACAAGAACTTCTGGGAAATCGGAGTTGGAAAGGTTTAGCATGTTGACTGAGCATTCATTGTTTTTAGGCACAAAGAATGCAACCTTTTGCTTGCACAAAGGAAATGTCCATAAACTTGGACAGGACTGTAAAAGGAAGAAAGAAAAAACTGGCTTGCATTCATAACATTTACACAATGGCACAAGCAACCACACACATTTTGACAATGACTCTGACTGTAAAGCTGTCTTTTAAACAGATGTGAGGAGGCGATAATGATTGTTGGGGATCGACCCTTGGGAACTCATAAAACTTTAATTAGAACCATGTCAATATAGAATAATCTAGACAGCAGAGTTATAGGCTCTGTTCTAAAACCTAGTGAGCTGTCTAAGGCAGCTAACTTCTAAAGGTCTGTTTGCACCCAATGTGGTTTTTGTTTTTTTCAAGATTTTGACAGTTGCACCACATCTTGCAGCTTTTTCAGACTGACCTCAAAGTGAAATCAGAATCAGTAGGTTCAGTTTTCTTTAGCTAAAATCGCTCTGTGCTTACCGAAATTGCCCCAAGTGGCCAAAGCAGTAAGTGTTGTTGGGCCTATGGGCACATGTGAGCTCCATTTTCTGGGTGAAATGTCCACAGAGGGGCGCCAAAAGTGAGTTTTGAAGCAAGCTGTTTTCAGCTGTACAGGCTCTAACATAGTGAAGAAATATGCCTTTTTTTTTTAATAAAGTGTAACCCCAAACCCAAACCCTAAACCTAACCATTATCACTAGGGAAGATAAACAGTGTTGGCATAATGTGGCTGATCCTAGGGTAATGGAACTCTCGGAAGCAACATTTGAATGACTGTATGACCAGGTTATCCCATCAATGGATTTTTTTCTTCCCTGATGGCATGGGCATATTCCAGGATGACAATGCCAAGATTCATCGGGCTCAAATTGTGAAAGAGTGGTTCAGGGAGCATGAGGAATCATTTTCACACATGAATAGGCCACCACAAAGTCCTGATCTTAACCCCATTGAAAGTCTTTGGGATGTGCTGGAGAAGTGGTTCGACTCTCACGTCATCTTGGCATTGTCGTCCGTAGAATATTCCCGTGCATGTTGGGGTGTTCCCGACGCAAAGTAATTCCAAAAGGTCATTAGCTTTATTATGCTGCCTTCTAAGGGTATGTTCAGTCTGAACACGTTCTTGTGCTAAAACAGTTAGACAAAAGCACAACGAATACAACTGAACGCAGTTGGCCTGAGACACACTTTTAAAAGTTGAAGTTCTTTTTAACCAGACACGGCATTTTTAAAAATGTGGCGCTCCTATGCGAGATGCTGGGCAGCGGTCAAAGACGTCTGTCTAGTGCTTGTTTACATTGAAAAACAATTGGAAAAACAAAGCAGATGGAGGCAAAAATGTGCTCAGTGTGAACGGCCCTGAGTCACAAAAAAGACTGCGGACAGAGTGAGAAAATGCTTATATTTCTAAGTAATTCACTTTAAATCCAAATGGCAATTTATTTATTTTTTTGGCCAGGCAGTGTATAAGTTAGTTTTAATTTATTGGATATTTTTTGGTTACTTTTCATCCATCCATTTGTGTTATTTCATAATTTTGAAGACTATATTGTTACCGTACAATGTGGAAAATAGTAATAATAAATAATCAGTAGCTGTGCGCAAACTTTTGACTGGTAGTGTACCCATAATATGAATGTAAGATCTTTGTTTGAACTATCAGGTCTCTCCCTTTATTTTCCACTGTACAAACACAAAAGCAACCTCTAACCTCTCCACCCACAGCATTATCTCTCTTCCTCCTTTATTCAGATCACCCACTTCCTTGTTTGAAAAGACCATATCATTGAGTTTTCTTAAATTTAAAGGAGTTCAATCAAACTTAACATTTAAGTGAACACTGAATGCAGTATTCTCGAAGAACTGCAAATTAATATACTATTAATTATATATACAGTAATTATAATATATATATATATATATATATATATATATATATATATATATATATATATATATATATATATATATATACACACACACATA